>NC_053041.3:247561406-247864436 GCF_002575655.3 Aegilops tauschii subsp. strangulata
TCCTATCGTTCTCATTGATGGGGCTCCACCTGCTAACTTGAATGATCAGATGGAAGCACCGGACCTGGAGGATGCTAATAATTGGGCAATTGTGGTCTAGCAACCTCCTCCTTTTGATGTCCACACTTTGGACCAGCCTGTGGTTAAGATTCCCTTTGGTCCCCCTCTACCGCCTGAGATGATTTGGAGGCGCTCGTTTGAAAACCTGCTGAACGCTCCAATGGTGTTTGAGGTGCCTAAACCTCTGCTGCCTAAACCCCTGTCGCCTGTCATTTTGACCAAGAGAACCTGGGACTTTGCTTTCCAGCAGGATGCCCTTCCTTTGCTGACATGGAAGGAGCCGGTACCTGCTCGACCTGTGGCTAGAGCATTATTTGTGGATGAAGCTGATAGGGTTGTGCCTGTTGTCCCTTCTCCTCCTGAACGTGCACCTACAAGGAGGCCACGCAAAACTTTGGCGCCAACTCCACTTGTTGAAACATCTGTTCGTAGGTGTACCAGAAGTTCGGCCCAGCGGGATGGGTTTAAGCCCACTTTCCATGAGCTGGTTCTGCAGCCCAAGAAGAAGAAGCCCAAGGCCAAGCCCCTTTCTGCGGAGATGTCTGACGACCCTGCATTTGGAGATGTTCCTCCACCTACTCCCATCAGTTATCTGCAAGCTATTGGCAAGGAGCTGGAGATTGATGCAGCTCTGCTCATGGAGGATGCACTTATGGTGGACCCTTCTACAAATCAAGCCTCCAATGAATAGTGTGCTCCTCTTCTGCTGGGTTTGGCAAGCCCATAAATCTGCTTTATGCGTTTGGTTTTCTTTTTCTGATCCTGGGCTATGTAATAATGTTAGTTTGGAACTCTTATGTGCTTTTGGGCATCTGACACTGTGTGTCATGTGCATGGGTGACTTGATTTTGTTATTCCTTTATGAATAATCTTTGTAGAAACTGGAATGTCCTGTGCTGGAATGTCAGGGGTTTAAATTCTGAGGCTAGGCAAAGAGCTGTTAGACAAAAGATTGACGAAAGCCATTGTGCTATTGCTTGTCTGCAAGAAACTAAATGTGCTTCATTCGATTCCCGAATGATTAAAAGCTTTTGCCCCAAGAGATTTGACAGCTTTGCTTTCTCTCCTTCCTTGGGGGCCTCTGGTGGAATTCTAGTTGTTTGGAACTCGTCTATATTTGGTGGGACTTTATTGCAAGTCCAACAATTTGCAGTGGTAATTGAGTTTGTTTCTAGGCACAACAATGAGCGGTGGACTCTTGTGGTGGTTTATGGATCTTGTCAGGGGGAAGCCAGGGATAATTTTGTAACCTGGTTGTATCACCTGAACATTCCTGTGGATGAGAATTGGCTGTTACTGGGGGATTTTAATTTCTTACGATCTATGGATAACAGGAATCTACCTGGTGGTGATTTGAATGACATGTTCATCTTTAATGAGATTATTGGAAACCTCGGCCTTTTGGAATTGCCCATCAAAGGCAGGTCCTACACTTGGTCCAATATGCAGGATGCTCCACTCCTTGAGCAGCTTGACTGGTTCTTCACTTCTGTTGATTGGATCTCTGATTATCCCATGACTGAGGTGCTACCTCTTGCCAAAACTGCTTCTGACCATGTGCCTTGTATGGTTACAATCAAAACTTCTATTCCCAAGTCTAATATCTTTAGGTTTGAGAATTATTGGTTGGAGTTGGAGGGTTTTATGGACTGTGTTGATTCCTCATGGCAGAAACAATCCAGAAAGGGCCATATTACTGCCAGGATAGCTGACAAATTTAAGTCCTTGAGAATGTGTCTCAAAATGTTGCAGAAGAACATTTCTAAACTGAAAACTCTAATTTGTAAATGCAATAGTGTTATCCTACTCTTGGAAGAGCTTGAGGAATATAGAACACTCTACAGACAGGAATCAAATTTCAGGATTGTGGTTAAATCCCATGTTGAGAAATTGCTCCACCTTCAATGTCTCTATTGGAGGAAAAGATGTACTATCAGATACATAAAAGTGGGTGGTGAGAACACCAAGTTCTTTCATGCTATGGCCACGGAGAGATATCGAAGAAATTCTATTGCTAGCTTAAAATTGCCTGATGGTACGGTGGTGACTGATCATTCACAAATGGAGGGTACTATCTGGGATTGTTTTAAGAACAGAATGGGTTCTTCCAGGGGAATTAACATGGGCTTTGATCTTTCTTCCCTCATTGAACCAGTTGTGGGATTGGATGTTCTCACTAAGCCTTTTGAGAAGGAGGAAATGGAATTGATTGTCAAGCACATGCCAGTTGATAAAGCTCCAGGTCCAGATGGTTTTAATGGTCTTTTCTTCAAAAGGTGCTGGCACATAATTTCTCAGGATTTTTATGAACTAGCCCAGGCTTTCTTTCAGGGTACTGCCCATCTGGAAAATATCAATGACTCTTACATAACTTTGGTGCCCAAGAAGCCTTCCCCTGAGGAGGTGGGTGACTTCAGACCTATCTCTTTAACAGGAATGGGTCTTAAGTTCTTGTCTAAGATGGCAGCCAATAGGTTTCAAGAAGTGATTATGCAGTGTGTTCACAAGAGCCAATATGGTTTCATAAAAAGTTGAACAATTCAGGATTGTATTGGGTGGACCTTTGAGTATTTGCACCAGTGCCACCAGTCCAAGAAACCTATTGTGATTCTAAAGTTGGATTTTGAAAAGGCTTTTGACTCCCTTGAGCATGAGGCCATTGTGCAAATTTTGAGACATGAGGGCTTTAATGAGAAGTGGATCCTTTGGATGAAGCAACTTCTCTCCACAGGTACCTCCTCTGTTCTGCTCAATGGTGTCCCTGGTAGGAAGTTCAGGTGCAAAAAGGGTGTCAGACAGGGTGATCCAGTCTCTCCTCTCCTTTTTGTCCTAGCTGCTGATCTCCTGCAGATTGTAATTAATGACATGTTCAGAAGGGGCATTCTTCAGTTACCTATACCTTGTCATGATCAGGATTACCCTGTGATTCAGTATGCTGATGATACTCTTATTATCTTGCCTGCTGACAAGGACCATCTCCTAGCTCTCAAGGATATGCTCAGGGTCTTCTTTGAGTCCACTGGTCTGGATGTGAACTATCACAAATCCTTTATTGTTCCCATCAATGTGGACACTACTGTCATGGCTGAATTAGCTTCTGCATTTGGCTGCCAGATTGGGAAAATGCCTTTTACCTACCTTGGGTTGCCAGTGGGAACTACAAGGCCTAAAATGCTGGATTTTATGCCACTGGTTGATTGCATGGAGAGGAGAATGACAGCTAGTTCATCTTTTCTGAATCAGGGGGAAAGTCTGCAGTTTCTTAACTCTGCTCTGTCATCTATGCCCATTTTCTTCTTGTGCAGTTTGGCTGTCCCAGCTGGAATTCTTAAACAATTGGAAAGAATCCAGAGACAATGCCTCTGGAGGAGGAATAGGGGTCAGCCTGCCCCCTCCCTAGCTGCGTAGGACCTTATTTGCAGGCCAAAAAACAGGGGAGGTCTTGGTATTCTCAACCTTGGTTCCCAGAACGTTGCACTTCTGATCAAACATGCCAATAATTTCCTTAATAAAAAGGATCTCCCTTGGGTTTCTTTAATTTGGGATACCTACTATCATAATAGGGTCCCCCAGGGAACTTCTGATCGTGGCTCATTCTGGTGGAAGGATATTTGCAAGGTCATGCATCATTTTAGGGAGTGTGCTTGGGTTCAGATTAATGCAGGGAACACTGCCCTCATGTGGTCAGATAACTTGCAGTTTGATGGTCAGGTGTCTAGCCTTCAACTCAGATTTCCCAGGCTCTATTCCTATGTTAAGGACCCCTGGGTTACTGTTATGGAGTTCTTGGACTCTCAGGACATTTTCCAGCATTTCCACCTTCCTTTGTCCAGCCAGGCTTTTGATGAACTGACTATTCTCCAGTCCATGTTGGGTGGCCTTATTAGAGCACCTGGGTCCAAGGATATCTGGTTTTGGAAGGGCACTGCCAAGGGATACTCACCAAAGTTGTTTTACTCACATACTTTTGTCTCAGCATCTTTCAACCCTTTGGCAGCTTGGATCTGGAAGTCCTCTTGTACAATGAAAATCAAGGTTTTTGCTTGGATGCTTATTATGGACAGGTTGAACACCAAGGACATGGTGGATAGGAGGCATTGGCATTTGGAGGATGGAGTGAACTGTGTCCTTTGCCCTTTGCAGACTAAGGAAACAAGGGATCATTTGTTCTTCAATTGCAACTTTAGTGTCAGAATTTGGAACTATCTGCAAATTGATTGGTCTTCTGGTGACTCCATGGCTCATTTGGTTCTTAATGCTAGCAGGAGTTTTAGGAAGCCCTTCTTCACCGAAGTGGTGTTCATTGCTTGCTGGAATATCTGGATCACCAGGAATGCTAAGGTCTTCAGGCATGAGAGAGCTAGATTTAATAAATGGAGATCTGCTTTCATCCATGACATCAGCTTAATGCAATATAGAATGAAAGCTGCCTACAAAGATGATCTTCTACGCTGGATTTCATTCCTGCCACCTTGAGGCCATTAATCTGTATCTTTTAACTTGTTTTTTCTCCTTCTTCCCCTAGATACTTTGATTACCTCTTGTAATCCCCCTTTGTACTTGTACTGTATCTCTTTTTCTCAATAAAGTTTTGATATGCTGTGGGGGTTTCCCCTACAGTTCCCAGTAAAAAAAAGAGCTGTCAGATGTCCACAACGTGTTTCACGTCTCACAGTTGAGGAAATGTGTGAACAACCCGGAAAAGCAGGTAGCTCATGAAAGCATTGATGTGCAACCAGATCTCACCTACAGAGAACGGCCAGTAAAGATATTGGAAGAGTCTGAAAGGAGGACCCGTCAGAAAACAACGAAATTTTTCAAGGTTCAGTGGAGCAACCACACCGAGGATGAAGCTACATGGGAAAGAGAAGATTTCCTCCAGGCAGAGTATCCATATCTATTTGAGGATCAGCAGTAATCTCGAGGACGAGATTTTTCCTAAGGGGGTAGGTGTTGTGACACCCAAAATTTTTAATTGGATTTTTCAAACTTGTATGTTTATTTGAGGAGGGTATTTAAATTTTTTCTTCCAAAGAACCCACCCTCTAAAAAACTTTCTTTTATGGCAAGTGTTTTATTTGGATTCACCCAAGACTTGATTTTGGTCTTGGAGGTTTTCCCTTTTTATTTGGACTCAAAACCAAATGCCTTTCACTTGGGAAATTTTCTTTTGAAAAATCTTTTAAATAGCCCTAGTGCATTTTGAGTGATCTTCTCCCCTTTTCAAAAATTCCTCTTGCCATGACCTAAGTGGAAATCCACTCCCATAAGCCTTTCCTCATCTTTGTGTCAAGTTACTCCTCAAATCCAGCAGTTTGAACCTCCCCATAATTTCTTTTCCATTTAATTCTCATCAAAAACAATTTCTGCCTTCTATTTTGATCCTTGGAGATTTACAAAGGAGCTACCGTTTCTGCTTTCAGTTTTGTCTCCAAACCAATTTCCCTAGCTAGTCCTTTGAGCCCTCAACCAAGATCCATGAAGATCCACTGGTCTCCAGTTCAAATATTTCAAACTACACTTGCTGCAAGTGTTGACCAGATTTGCCAAATTTGATGAAATTCATTTGAATTCTTCTCCTAAAAATCTGAGAAAAATTTCTGCTTGCCAAATCATTTCATCGAACACCTGCTGGACACTGTTGCTATCATGTTCAGTAAATTCAGATAAACAGTTTCAGAGCTACTGTCGTTTTCTTCAGTGTCCGTTGTCGATCTCGCCAGTGCCGCGGTGGCGCCTTGCTCCCCGTCCCCTCCCTCTTGTCCCTGTGCCGCACGAACGCCTGGAAGGTTGCGGGCGTCGGCGATGAGCACGAGGAGGTGCGCCACCCCGTGAGCGACGGCAGCGGCGGCTTTGCGGCCGCCAGAGAGGGGTGCAGCATGGACGGCGCCACCCAGCGCCGCCCAAGCCACCGGAGGCCGCCGCGTGGCCATCCACTCCCCCGTGCATGCTGCCACCCTCGTCGTGAACTGCTAGGCGCGAAGCGCGCTCTCTGCCGCCGCCGTGCCCGTACGGCCGCCCCGTCGAGGACCGGCGCCATTACGCCAAGCCCGACCAAGTTTAGCGGTGGAACGGGACCAGTAACTCTCACTGATGCTGCCTGGCCACCTAAACGCCCTGGTCAACCACTACCTCGCCATAATCGCTCGCCGGAGATTTCCCGTTCACGGCCACTCCCTCGAATCACCTATAAATAGAGGCCCCGAGCTCGAACTCGAACCCACACCATCTCTGCACTCCACCAATACCAGGCCAAGCCACTGGAAGAGCCCCGAGGGAGCTTTCTTCCCCAACTCCGGCCGCCTCGCTCCGCCACGGGATCCAGCTCGATTCGCTCCCGTGCGTGCACCCCCACCCCTCAACTCTTGCCAGTAGCTTCCTTATGCATCCACTCTCCTGACCCGCGCTTCAATTCGGAGTTTGCAGCACCCACCGGAGTTCTCCACCATCGCCCGAGCCGCCGTCCGCCGGAGAAAGTGTCGCCGTCGACGTGGTACTCTCCGACGGCCAAGTCAACCACCCACAGATGCGGAAGGACACGCTGAACCTCTTGGTACACTCCGATCTCCCTGCCTCGCCGTGGTTCAACGCCGGCGACCACCGCAGTCTTCGGGCGCCGGCGAGGTTTTCAAACCTGACATGTGGACCCCCCCTGTCAGCCTCTATTCTCTTCCCCCTCGAACCGTTTTCTGTTGGCGCCTTCGGGCAAATACGTTTTCTCTTTGGGCTGACGTCTTTCCCTCCGAACCGTTTTCGGTTTTCTCAGTTAAGTCCCTGGATCTTTTCTGTTTCATCACAGATTAGTCCCTGGACTAAAACCCTTATTACTTTTTAATAAAAGATGATTTTTGAGTGATTCTTTTTCTGTCAGTCTTATATTTTGGTCTAGTTTTTTATAGTATTTATTTGGAAAAAATTTGGAACAAAATTTTGTGCACACGTTGATTTTCACGTTAGTATACGTTTTCGCTATACCGTAGGTTCCGGAAGAGGTGACGGAGCCGCGAACTTCGCCGAGCTAGACTCCGACTTCTCTGAACCAGGCAAGCATGTTTGAACCTTTGATATGACGGGTGTTTGCATGTTTGCTTGAATGGTTTGTGTATGGCATATGAGCATCGATGAGTATCTCGTTGCATGTAAGGCAACTATCCGTGTGCTCCGAAGTTACTGTGATCTCTGATGAGAGATGGCCTAGTCATGTGGTGACATGAAAGGCAGTAAGGTGGTATTGTTGTAGCATGCCAGCCTTACGGTGTCCGATAAACTCCGATGTTAACGTGGACTGAGTCACGTTATCGTTCTTCCCCTTTCCGTGCCGCCACATGTTTTCTGCCAAGAATAAGGTGTAGTAAGTTGGTAACCTCTTTCCGTGTACACACCAAATAGAGGGGCCGGGATGAGGGTTCCATGGCCCTGGATTAAAGCCAGTCATCCGGTCAGGGGGCATGGGTGTTTCCGGTTGGGACCGAGAGGGGGGAACCCCTTAGAGCGCGCGTATATAAATTTGATCCCATGCTACGCGAGGTTGTAGCCCCCCCGTCTCAAGGTTTTTCTTGAACGTTGCCGAGGGTGATTCCTGGCTTCGAAATGTTGAATGGGTGTGTACTGGTTGGATGTGTTTCTTCCAAAACATCGTAAACGGAACTAGTCCCCGTGACTACTGAAATCCGTTGGTTGTGGTTAAAGTACAAACTCTGCAGAGTCAAATTCCTTCCGAGTCATCGTATCTATGGTCAAGGACCATGGCCAATATATCCATATCTATGTCAATCCTCGTGGTAAATCCCCGGTGTACAAGCTTGAGTGGTAAACCCGGTTTAATTGTTATTCCTGAGGACAGACTACCCCCTTTTACTTATCTCGTACTTGAAATGATTTATATTTTTGAGCTACTGAATTATTAAGTTATGATATAAGCCCTTTATGTGATGTCGCCCAGACGTCCGACTGTGGCACTCTTGTTATTTACCTTTGATATAAGCCCTTTATGTGATGTCGCTCAGACGTCCGACTGTGGCACTCTTGTTATTTACCTTTGATATAAGCCCTTTATGTGATGTCGCTCAGACGTCCGACTGTGGCACGCACTGTCATTTATCTTTTACAATAAGCCCTTTATGTGGTGTCGCCTTGACGCCCGACTGCGGCATTGATATTTCTTTGTTTTCCTCTCGAGGAGTTATTCAGACACTCGTTTGGCCCTCAGTATTATTTTGGGATTTCGGGAGGACTACCGCCCGACTTCTCGTTATTTTTCCCATGCATTATTATCTCGTTGTCTGAGTGCACTTGTTAATTTGTTCATATGCATCATGTTTACATTTGTTATATCTTATGCCCGAACTGTCTTGCGAGTACTTTCATAGTACTCACCTGGCTTGTTGATTTGGCCAGATGTTGACGAAGGCGATCTCATGGATGAAGAGTTTGATAGTGAGTCCGACGCCTAGAGGAATCCCAGTCAGTCCCGTGCGACCCTGGATATTGGTCACTTGTATCATATACGCTTCCGCCACCCACAATAAGTCTCCTCGAGTCTCACTCCGACGCTCAAAGGGCTGTTAGTTTTCAGGAGTCATATCACCCACTTCGCTGTGATTTTTCCACCACCGCTTCTATCGTGAGTTAGTAGTTATGCCACCCTATCCGCCTTTATGTATTATTGGCGTGCTTGTAATAAATTGTTGAGCAGTCCCCGCTCAACCTTGTATTATATTCAGTACTCCTGGTATTTTTCTTCTGTGATCAAGATTTTGTCTACCAGTAAGAAGGATTCTTCTTTACTGGTCCGTAAAAGGGATCGATTTCTCAATAAATATTTTTATTGGAAAACCGGTCGTGACAGAAACCTGAAAAGGATAGAGAAAAAGGGGAAAGTATGAGTGCGCAAATAAGGTCGAGCCGTATTGTGGACCATGATCGAGTTATGCCTCCGTCTTTGACCATGGTATTTTTAGTGTGTAGTTAGTACGCGCGGTACGTACGCCGCGATTCGATCGGGACTGGGATGGAGGCCGAATTGCTAGTCGAACTCCTGACAAGTTGGACTGTCATGCTGTGGTGTCGGTGGGAAACGACACCTATGGGATCGCAAGAATCCCTACTACGGTTGCCGGGGTGCAGGGTTGTGTCAACACAAGGATCGTTTACCCAGGTTCGGGCCACGAGGATGTGTAATACCCTAGTCCTGCTTTGGTGTGTATTTGAGAGAGTTCTTGACTCTCGAACTAGCTATGGTGGCTGTGTCGTTCAGAAGAGCCGAATCCCCCTCCAGTATGCCATGGGCCTCCTTTTATAGTTGAAAGGGGCTGCCACAGTGGCACACAGCAGGTGGAAAGGCCTACAGTGCTGTGAGCTTATCGCTCGTATTACAGGACAAGACGCATTTAATGCGCAGCTTAGGTGTCCCCTTGCTTTATTGGGGACGGGAACGAGGCCCGTCCCGTCCATTGCCGCCTCGCCTTGCTTCGTCACGCGCCCATGCCAGCGGTGCATGCGGCGCCATGTAGGCAGGCAGGCAGCTGAGGTGGCGCGGTGGTAGGATCTTCACGAAGATCTGCATGCCACTACGCAGGTGCTTGCTGAGTTGGTGTATAGGCCTCCTGTCGCCACGCAGGTGCCTGTCCAGCTGGTTGAGCTAGCAGCTGCTTGGGAACGGCTGTGCAGTCTTGGTCGACGCGGGCCTGGCTGTGGCCCCGCTGATGCCCTCGGCAATGGCCATGCCGGGAGCCCGGCAAGGATCTTGCCGTGGCGTTGCAGTCGTCCCCGGCAAGGCGCTTGCCGGGGGTCTTGTGGATCTCCTCGGCAAGGATCCCGACGAGGGTCGCCGTCTTCTGGTTCTCATCTAATCTCATATCTCTATGGTCTTGACAAAGATCTGCATGCCACCACAGAGGTGCCTCCCGAGCCCTAGTCCAATCGTAGTTGGTTGGGTTGGAACCCGTGGGCTCAAGGGTGGCTCGCTCTGTTGGTGTTCGGGCAAGTTGCCCCGGCAAGGTTCTTGCCGGGGCCGCGGAGGCCTGCCCCGGCAAGGTTCTTGCCGGGGCCACGGAGGCCTGCCCCGGCAAGGATCTTGCCGGGGGAGTCCACCTCGCCCTCTCGCTCTTTGGTATCTTTGGTATTGGTGTTGCCTTGGCCATCTTGTGCTTCGGCTTCTCTCCGGCTTCCCTCCCCTGCTCTGCTTAGTGTGGCCGTGGCGCGCGGCTCCGACTGCCCGTGCACAAGTAAAGGGGTACAAAGGTGTGCCCCTACTTTCGTACACCGACATGTGGAGTAGTCCGGACTCGTTTAATAGTGTCCGGGGGCTTGGCCGCCAAATTGATGTTCTACTTGATAAGGCCGCCCTGTACTTCCGCTGCCAGAGCTGCGGTGTGCTCCTCGATACGAAAGGGAGCGTTCCATCTTTCTGTTGACTGTTATGACACCGCATGGTCCGGGCATCTTAAGTTTGAGATAGGCATAGTGTGGCACCACATTGAAGCAAGCAAATGCGGTTCGTCCGAGCAGTGCGTGATAGCCACTGCGGAAGGGGACGATGTCGAAAATCAAGTCTTCATTTCAGAAGTTGTCCAGAGATCCGAAGACAACTTCCAATGTGATTTAGCCCATGCAACGGGCCTCTACACCTTGTATTACTCCTTTAAAGGTAGTTTTTATGGGCTTGATCCTTGATGGATCGATGCCCATCTTGTGGACTATGTCCTGATATAGCAAGTTAAGGCTGCTGCCGCCGTCCATGAGGACTCGCGTGAGGTGGAATCCATCAATGAGTGGGTCGAGGACCAGTGCGGTTGAGCCGCCGTGATGGATACTCGTCGGATGGTCCCTGCGATCAAAAGTGATCGGGCAGGATGACCATGGATTAAATTTTGGGGCGACTGGCTCTATCGCATAGACGTCCCTAAGTGCGCGTTTGCGCTCCCTCTTGGGATATGAGTAACGTATATCATGTTCACCGTTTTGACTTGGGGGGGGGGATTTCTTCTGTCCCCCTGTGTTCGGTGGAAGGGGTTCCTCGTCATCGTCCTCAATTGGCGACCCCTTCTCCTTATTCTCGGTATTTAACTTACCGGCCTGTTTAAAGACCCAACAACTTCTGTTGGTATGATTGGCGGGTTTATCGGGGGTGCCGTGGATCTGACATGGTCGATCGAGGGTTTGGTCCAAGCTGGATGATCTCGGATTGCTTCTTTTAAATGGCTTCTTCCGCTGACCGCCACTGAATCCGACGTTGACTACCGTGTCATCAGTATTGTCGCCGTTGTTCCGATGCTTGTGCCTGTTGCGTCGGGGCTTGCCGTTGCTATTTCTGGCTTCAGAGGTGCCAGGTTCGCTTGCATTGTTGCTGCTACGGGCTAGCCAACTATCTTCGCCCGCGCAAAAGCGGGTCATAAGTGTTGTAAGGGCTTCCATGGACTTCGGCTTTCCTTGGCCAAGGTGGCGGGCGAACCACTCGTCGCGAATGCTATGCTTAAAGGCCGCTAGGGCTTCGGCATCCGGACAGTTGACGATCTGGTTCTTTTTAATTAGGAACCTTGTCCAGAATTTCCTGGCCGACTCTCCGGGCTGTTGAACCATGTGACTTAAGTCATCGACATCCGGAGGTCCGATGTATGTTCCCTGGAACTTGTCGCGGAAGGCGCCTTCCAAATCCTCCCTGCTGCCAATGGAGATTTCTGGCAGGCTGTTTAACCAGCGACAAGCTGGTCCCTTGAGCTTTGGCGGGAGGTATTTGATTGTGTGAAGATCATCACCGTGGGCCATATGAATATGGAGAAGAAAGTCCTCAATCCACACTGCGAGGTCTATTGTTCCATCATATGATTCGATATTCACATGTTTGAACCCTTCTGGGAATTCATGCTCCATTACTTCATCACTGAAGCAGAGGGGATGTGCGGCGCCTCTATATCGGGCCAAGTCGCGACGCAGCTCGGATGCAGTCCGTCTGCGGTTTTTGGCCCGTACGTGGTTATGCTTGTCGCGCCCGGCTAGATAGCCGTCCTCGCGCGTCGGGGCATGTCCCGTTGATCCGTAGATCGATCTGGTCTGACCTACTCTATTTTCCAAGTCCTTCCATAGGTCATACATATATCCCCGAGCTGTTGTGTCTCTGCTTTTACGACGAGGTAGTACGGGCTGGTGTTCGGCTCGAGTTGCCGTTCTGTCATGGCCACGTGGTGGTCGGTCGCCCACATTACATGCTGACGGCACGGGCTCCAGCGCCTCGTCGTCGAATTGAGGTAGCAGCTTGCTCTTCGGGTAACTCTTGGTTGGGCGCTCGAGGCCGTATTCTTCGGTTGCCAGGACATTAGTCCACATGTCGTTCAACAGATCTTGGTCAGCTTGGAGCTGCTGCTGCTTCTTTTTCAGGCTCCTTGCAGTGGTTATTAGCCGGCGCTTAAAGCGTTCCTTCTCAAGGGGTTCCTCAGGCACGATAAAGTCTTCATTGCCGAGGCTCACCTCATCCTCGGAGAGTGGAAGATAATTACTGACCTCCCAGTCTTTGTTTACAGCCTGTTCATCAGGGCTAATTTGCCCATCTTCCCGACCGTCCTGTTCGGAGGTTGGCTCAGCGGGTTCTTCTTGGTCTTCGGCGTCGTCCGAAGTATTGTTCTCTCCGGTGCCGGTATTGCTGTCTTTTCCACGGCATGATTTAGAGCGGTGCCGCCGACGTCGGCGCCTTGGTTGTATCTCAGGAGGTTCATCCTCAACTGGAATTTTCTCATTATCGCCGTTACCCTCTTTGGGTGTGTCCACCATGTATATGTCATACGAAGAGGTGGCCGTCCAGTGTCTGGTAAACGGCGGGTTTTGGGCCTGCTCTTCTCCGGCATCGTCGTCCATACCGTCGATGTCTTCGGAGCCGTAATCGAGCGTGTTGGTTATGTCCTCGGCAGTGGCTATGAAGTGGGTGGTGGGTGGGATTTAAAATTCCCCGCTCTCAGCCACTAGTCTGGGCTGGGCGTAGTTCGGAAGTGGCCCCTCTGTAATGATGAGGGATCACATTAAGTCCAGAGCCTCACTTAAAGGCGAGGTTTGGCCAGGGGGAGGAGAGTCCGCGTAGTATGGCGGGAAGGAAATTCCTTGGCTGAGGTCACATGATGCTGACTCCGAGGGTTCGGAGCCAGTGTTCAGAGAAGAGTCTGGCTTCGTGAAGATTGCCGGTAAAACTACTTCTTCCAGCTCTCCCATACTAGGCTCAATAGCTGCAGAGAGTCCGGCGGGTTTGAGAATCCCGTCTTCGGACCTGGTGACGCGCTCTGGATCTAAGGCCAGAGCGGAGGTTGGGGTCGCGAACCCTTGGAAGATCAAGTCTCCTCGGATATCAGCGACATAATCCAGATTTCCAAAACTAATCTGGTGAGCTGGGGCGTAGCTGTCGATCTGCTCTAGATGGCCAATCGACTTGGCCCGCAGTGTGAAGCCACCGAACACAAAGATCTGGCCAGGGAGAAAGACCTCCGTCAGGGCAGCATTGTTGTGGATGACTGATGGAGTCATCGAACCTTCTGTCGACGACATAGTGGAACTCTCAATGAAAGCACCAATGTCGGTGGCTAAACCGGCAGATCTCGGGTAGGGGGTCCCGAACTGTGCGTCTGAAGATCGAAGGTAACAGGAGACAGGGACACGATGTTTTACCCAGGTTCGGGCCCTCTTGATGGAGGTAATACCCTACTTCCTAGTTGATTATCTTGGATGAATATGGGGTTTACAAGAGTTGATCTACCACGATATCGTAATGGCTAAACCCTAGATGTCTAGCCTGTATGATTATGATCTCTACTACGGACTAAACCCTCCGGTTTATATAGACACCGGAGGGGCCTAGGGTTGTACAGAGTCGGTTTACAGAAAGGAATCTTCTTATCCGAACGCCAAGCTTGCCATCCATGCAAAGGAGAGTCCCATCCGGACACGGGAAGAGGTCTTCTGTCTTGTATCTTCATGGCCCCTTAGTCCGGCCCACGTCACATAGCCCGGACGCCCGAGGACCCCTTAATCCAGGACACCCTCACTCGGGTCAGGTCATCCCGGCAATATATGCTGCCGGGCGGAAGCTAGTAGAGCCAAGCCCGAGCGGATCCCTCGAGCATCCGTGGCAAATGCTTCATGGCCACGTTCTCGTTGCCGCCGCCAACTGGATCGCCACTTGGTAATCTTCTAACCAGATTTCTGGCATCGACTCCTAAGTGAACTTGTTGATCCCTGTTTCCAACCTAAAGTTGTTGGGGATCTCTGCAGCCCCAATGTATCGACTAAAACACTCGGGGCCGGAAGGCGTCGAGCCACTCGGTACGTCAACATCGAGGCACTCTCTTAGAGCCTAACCCCTGTCGCCAGATTTCGAGCAAGAATGGATCTCACATTGAACTGCGGGTCCCTGAGGTCTTCCGTGCGGCGCGGTGGACTCAACCTCTGATTGCCAGCACGCGGATGCATGTCGTCATAGGGCTGGCGCCCGTATGAGAGGTCTCGTGGGGATGGGGGCATCCGAGTGCGATCGTATTCGTCGTGCCGCCGGGGTGAGATGACCCGATCACGCCTCCGATCCTCGAAGTGATCCCTCGAAGAGGATGGCGTCTGGCGCCTCCCAGAACCAAGGGTACTATGAGCCGACTGAACGGTCTCAGCGCGCACTGACGTGTTGTTGATGCGATCTCTGGACTGTGATACCGCCGCTTATTTTGCGACAACGCCGTCTTCGGGAGCGCTTGGATCTGACGGATCCCTTCCCCGGTTGTAGAGCCAGAGGGCTGGATGGAATCGGTGATCGCAGTTGCCGCCGTCAGGTTTTGCAATGGGGTGTTGAGCACCTGGTACTTCAGAGGTTGGTCACTAGGGAACAGCCGATGCTTGTGCTGACTAGAACTAGGCTAATGGCGGGCACGTTTGTCCAGCTCCTTTTGTAGCTGCTTGAGGCGGTCTTGCTCGGCCAAAGTGGCTAAACACGCCGACTCCATGGTGAGAGCCTCAGGAGTCGTCCCAGTGATGGGAGTGCAGGGATCGCTCATTCTTCCGACGGAGCTCCTCACGCTCCCAACTGAGAGCATGGGGAACGTACGGCTCATGACGGGGTGAACGGTCATCTCCCTCACCATCACTAGTGTGCCCGCGCTGCCATCCTTGGGACCTTTATACCCCGGGGGTCTGTGATGCTCCGCGCTACTAGCCATGAGGACCTCGGTTGTGGACTCAACACTCTCGCACTCGGACTCATCGGTGGAGTCCGTCAGGAAGGTCAAGGGCGGCCTCATTAGACTCAAGAGCCGCCACATGCCCCGCCGTGGCCTGAAGGGCCATGATGCGGCTTGAAAATGCGTCGGTATTTCCCCAAAGAGGAAGGGATGATGCAACACAGCTACGGTAGGTATTTCCCTCAGTTATGAAACCAAGGTATCAATCCAGTAGGAGGACCAAGTAAGACTATGTAAATGGTACCTGCACACAAAGAACAAATACTTGCAACCCGACGTGTAAGAGGGGTTGTTAAGGCATATTTTATCCTAGTAGTTTCGGTGATTGAAGACAATGTGTTTTGCGGACTAACAATGTGCATTGACCTTTTCAGAGACTATATCAATAGGCACGAGATGGTTTATCACCCCTCGATGGTAAAGAGTGAATACGGTTATTTTCTGATCATTTGTTTTTGTGGATTTGAGTCGTAGGAGAACCGTACTATCAAGAGGGGGTTCCTGTCGGAAAGGTATGGGTGGAATCGACATGTACACAGCCCCATATGCACCCACAGCTTCCTTTCCCTTCTTTGGAGCGTATCCATATGTTTTCTATGGATTTTAAGTGGCTTGCAAGCGGTAGTACCGCTGAGTACTTCTGTGGCACTACTGCTTAGGGTTTCCCTGAGCGTGCAACTCCCGGTTGCTGGTCTGCTTTTAACGGTAGTAACGCGGTAGTAGCACGGTAGTACCGCTCCGATGGTACTACCGCCGCCAATACTGCTTGGGGGGTTTTCTCTGTGCAAGCTTCTGTTTCCACTTTGCACTAAGCGGTAGTAGAGTGGCACTAGGACGGTTGTACCGCTTCGAACGGTACTGCCGCCCTGGTGAGGTAGTCCTGGACTAAGGGGTCCTCGGGCGTCCGACCTGTTATGCATGGGCCGGACTGATGGGCCGTGAAGATACGAAGACCGAAGACTCTCTCCCATGTCCGGATGGGACTCTCCTTGGCGTGGAAGGCAAGCTTGGTAGCCAAATATGAAGATTCCTTTCTTTGTAACCGACCTTATGTAAGCCTAGGTCCCTCCGGTGGCTATATAAATCGGAGGGCTAGGTCCGTAGAGGCCAACCATCATAATCCTAGTCATACAGGCTAGACGTCTAGGGTTTTAGCCATTACGATCTCATGGTAGATCAACTCTTGTAACACTCACATTCATCAAGATCAATCAAGCAGGAAGTAGGGTATTACCTCCATAGAGAGGACCCGAACCTGGGTAAACATTGTGTCCCCTTTCTCCTGTTACCATCGACCTCAGACACAGAGTTCGGGACCCCCTACCCGAGATCCTCCGGTTTTCACACCGACATTGGTGCTTTCATTGAGAGTTCCGTTGTGACGTCGAAGACAGGGTTGATGGCCCGCCTTGTTGTCAAGGATGATATCACCTTCGGAGGAGCCCTGGCTCCGGGCCAAACCCTCCGACTTGGCGGCTTTACCATGGCCGCCTATTCGGCCGTTAAGCCGACGATGACCTCTCAAGTCATCGAAAATCGTCTCCGCATTGACTCCGAATATTCCAAGCGGATGGATCCGACGGAGTTGTCGTGTTTAAACAAACTCCTAGATCGCATCGCCGCCTTGGGGGTCACTATAGACTATGATCGGATTGGGCTTAAACCTGATCAGAGAGAAATCAAATCTCCGTCGGTCACCAATCAAATAGCGGTAGTGGAGGAGCAAGACAATAACTCTTCCCTTATATTGAGGACGAACTATGTTCGGATTTCCGATCTCAAGGAGCCAGATACCTGTCCGCGGAACGACGCGCCCTGCCCTCCGAACCTAGAACCGGACGACGGGCCTGAAACATCAATTGATATCCCGGAGTCCGAACCATTAAGTTCACAAGATTTACAAACTCCGGATTCCAAATCGGGTCAGGGTTTAGATATAAAACCACCCACCCACCCAGCTATACGCGATCTTATGTACATATGACAACAGTCTCAGGAAACAGTCCATCACTTTTGGGCCAGATTCCACGTTGTCAAAGACAAGATTAAAGATTGCCGCGATGAAGACGCGATCTCAGTATTTTGCAACAATTGCACGGACGAAGGAATCCTCAGCGCAATCAGCCGCGGTCGCGTATTACACTTCGCTGACTTGGCAACCATAGTACAGAAGTACTACGCAATGGAAAGCGCCTGGCAAACTCAGGCAGCTCGTTGGGAAGCACCGGCTTCAACTCAGCCCCTCGTCCGAGCAAAAAGGATGCACCCTCACGGGGCGCCTGACCCAATAGTAAAGAAATCAAAGCCCATTATGGGGCACGGAACCATTCTAGAGGGATGGCTCGACAGGCCATGCAAAATACATGCAACACCAGATAACATACCAACCCACAACCTTAGAGCATGTTGGATACTCCGGCAAGAGGCCAAGAGCGGTGAAGTTCTCCTCACCAAAAACACCCCAGAACAACAACCCCCGGAAGACGATGACCTCAGAGTATTGACGGTCTTCGAGACATTTGCTTCGAAAAAATAGCGCAAAAGGGCACTCCGCGACCTCGCCGAAGTCTGCCAAGTCGCAGCAATAAACCCTTGGAACGAAACGGCCATAACTTTCAATGCCGATGACGAACCAAAATTCAGAACAATCCGGGCACCAGCCTCCTTGGTCCTCAGTCCAATTGTGGATGGCTTCCGGCTCACCAAAGTGCTCATGGATGGCGGCAGCGGACTAAACCTCATCTACGAGGACACACTCATAAAAATGGAAATACATAGGAGCCGCATTGCGCAAAGTAGCACGACCTTCCACGGAATCATTCCCAGTCGGGAGGCGCGATGCGCGGGAAAAATCACGCTCGATGTGGTATTCGGCACGCCGGAGAGTTATCGGTCTGAAGAAATAACCTTCCAAGTGGCCCCTTTCAACAGCGGATATCACGCCCTACTAGGGCGAGACGCATTCACACGCTTTCAAGCTGTACCTCATTACGGGTAAATGAAGCTCAAGATGCCCGGGCCCAACGGCACCATCACTCTTGCCATTGATCCGGACATAGCACTGCGTGCTGAAAATAAAACCGCATCCTTGGCCCTCGAGGCATTATCTGAAGCCCTCGCCGCCGAAGAGCTGACCGCACTGCGCTCCACTGTGGATAGCGATGACGTAATCCTGGACAAGCGACCCAAATCCACCTCCTTTAAACCAGCAGACGAAATAGTCAAATTTCAAGTCCACCCAACGGACCCCAAGAAGACAGGATCCATCGGGGCACAACTCGACCCAACGGTCGATGCGCGCTACGAGAGTTCCTGCGCGAGAACTGGGACATATTCGCCTGGCACCCTTCTGATATGCCAGGAATCCCACGCAGGTTGGCCGAACACAGCCTTAATATCTTGAAGGGATATAAACCAGTCAAGCAAACATTGCGGCGTTTTTTCGAACCTGAACGACAAGCCATGGGAGAGGAGCTAGCCAAGTTACTGGAGGCCGGATTCATCAGAGAAATAAAACACCCGGACTGGCTAGCAAACCTAGTGATGGTACCAAAGAAGGATAAATCCTGGCGCCTGTGCGTCGATTTCAAAGACCTTAACAAGGCCTGCCCTAAGGATCCCTTCCCCTCCCTCGCATTGATCAGATTATCGATGCAACCGCAGGACATGACTCACTGTGTTTCCTCGATGTGTACTCCGGATACCATCAAATCAAGATGAAGGAGTCCGATCAAGCCGCAACGACATTCATTGCCCCATATGGGCCTTTCTCCTTTAACACTATGCCTTTCGTGCTCAAAAACGCGGGCGCCACTTACCAACGCATGATTCAAACATGCTTGGGGAAACAGATCGGCAAGACAGTTGAAGCATATGTGGATGCCATCGTCATCAAAACCAGGCACGTCGAGTCATTGATAGACGATCTACGTCTTACATTGACAACCTCCATATGTATGACATCAAGCTCAATACGGAAAAGTGTGTTTTCGGCGTCCCCGCCAGAAAACTGCTGGGCTTCCACATTTCCAATAGAGGAATTGAGGCAAATCCAGCCAAAATACGAGCTTTGTCACAATTAACGACGCCAACAGACCTTAAATAGGTCCAAAAACTTGCGGGATGCGTGGCAGCTTTAAGCTGCTTTATCTCCAGATTGGGAGAAAAAGCATTGCCACTCCACTGCCTTCTCCGACGCACCGACCACTTCGAGTGGACGGATGCG
Source organism: Aegilops tauschii subsp. strangulata (assembly GCF_002575655.3). Taxonomy (NCBI): domain Eukaryota; kingdom Viridiplantae; phylum Streptophyta; class Magnoliopsida; order Poales; family Poaceae; genus Aegilops; species Aegilops tauschii. The sequence goes on from NC_053041.3 coordinate 247,580,895, forward strand.
GCAACGGCCAGACTAGAGGAAATAAAGGCCCTTTTAACGAGCAACCCAATCCTGGAGGAAATAAAGTTCCCGCTCCAGAAACTGGTGTACTATGTATCCACTGTCCTCACACCATGCAAATCCCAGTACCCTCATTACCAAAAAATAGCATACGTGGTCTTCATGGCATCCCGGAAACTACGGCACTACTTTCAAGAGTGCTCGATCACGGTGGCCTCCGAAGTACCACTCAATGACATAATAAACAACCGCGATGCGACATGCCGGATTGCTAAGTGGGCCATTGAGCTCCTTCCATTCGACATAACATACAAACCGCACCGGGCCATCAAATCCCAAGTATTGGCTGACTTTGTCACCGAATGGAGAGAGGCCGAACTCCCTAAAGCGTACGACACGCATTCCAACTGGGTTATGTACTTCGATGGTTCCAAAATGCTGGTGGGGTTAGGGGCGGGCGTTGTCCTAACGTCCCCACTGGAGACGTAGTTCAGTACGTACTCCAAATATTACACACAGACTCCAACAATGCAGCCGAATACGTGGCCTTGTTGCATGGGCTTCGGATGGCTGTCTCCATGGGAATACAATGCCTGTAAGTGCGTGGGGACTCAAATCTTGCAATATCTCAGATAAATGGAGATTTTGATGCCAAAGATCCGAAAATGGCAGCTTACCGAAACGCCGTTCTTAAAATCTCGGCCCGTTTCGAGGGGCTCGAGTTCCATCACGTGGCTCGAGAAAGTAGCGGCGGACGTCCTTGCTCGCATCGGCGCCAAGCGTGACCCCGTCCCACCTAACCTCTTTTTGGAAAGGCTTTTCAAGCCGTCCGTGGTGTGTCAAGGGGAAAGCAGAAACAATAGTCCGGACCCAACTATAACCTCAGATACCGAACACAGCGATATCATCGGGGGCTCAGCCACCGAAATAACACCATCGGCCCATCTCATAATGGCAGTCATTGCCCCATGGACCGAACCCTTCTTGGCCTACCTTAATAGGCGAGAACTCCCTGAGGATCAGAATGAGGCTCGCCGGATTGTCCGGCGCTCTAAAGCCTACAAGGTCCACAATGGGGAACTCTACAAGAAAAGCGCCACCGGAGTACTCCAAAGATGTATCTCCAAGGAAGAGGGGCGGCAGCTCTTGGCTAAAATTCATGCCGGCCTTGGTGGTCACCACGCTTCGGCTCGGGCCCTTGTAAGCAAGGCCTTCCAGACAGGTTTCTATTGGCCGACTGCCCGAGCAGACGCACATGACCTTGTCCAACATTGCGTCGGATGCTAGCTGTTCACCAACAAGAGCCACATGCCACCTACCGCTCTACAAACAATCCCCATCACTTGGCCTTTTGCAGTCTGGGGGCTTGATATGGTTGGACCCCTTAAAGGAGGAAGCCATATGAAAAAATATCTGTTGGTCATGGTGGATAAATTCACTAAGTGGATAGAGGCCAAGCCAGTTAAAACGGCTGAGGCCGGGCCAGTGGTAGACTTTATATACAGCATCATCACCGATAACGGCTCCAATTTCATAGCCGATGAGGTGACAAACTGGTGCGCCAGTCTGGGCATTAATCTCGATTATGCCGCCGTCTATCACCCGCAAACAAACGGTCAAGTCGAACGAGCCAATGGTCTCATTATGAGCGGCATCAAGCCTAGACTGGTGCGGTCTTTGAAAGAATCAGACAAGCACTGGGTTGAGGAGCTCGACTCCGTACTCTGGGGGCTGCGGACCATGCCCAATCGCACTATCGGATATACCCCTTTCTTCATGGTGTATGGCAGAGAGGCTGTGTTACCCTGCGACATTATTCATGACTCACCTCGAGTGCACATGTACGAAGAGAGAGAGGACGAGCTTGATCAGTAGGACAACTTATATGCCCTGGAGGAGGAGCGCGACGTTGCAAAAGCCCGTTCCGCATTTTATCAACAGCAGGCTCGCAGGTACCAAAGCAGAGAAGTGCGGGCCAAGACTTATAATGTTCGCGAACTTGTTCTATGCCTGCCGGAGAAGAAAAAGGACAAACTCAAGCCTAAGTGGGAGGGTCCCTTCATCATTGACGAAGTTCTCACCGGAGGAGCGTACCGCCTGCGTGATGCGTCAGACAATCGCTTAGAGCCGAACCCCTGGAACGCGGCCAGACTCCGAAGATTCTATGCCTAGCGCCGGACTCTTTGTTCGTCTCCTTCTCCCTATTGTTTCCATTACTTTTGCCTCTCTTTTCGCCTTTTCCTTTCTTAACCTTAAAGGTTTTTTTGCGGCTAAACCGTGCGCTTGTGATATACAAAGAGTCAATTATACCTAGGGGCTTCTTTGACAGAAGCTTATTATTGTTATTTTTCGAGCATCAAGATCATCACATATGTGCGTTTTCCCCATATGTACCTTTTCTTCGCCATTATATGCATCGATATGACTTAAGTTTTGGCTAAGCTGGGTTGCCTGGCTCCTGTGCTTATGCCCTACGTTCCCGTTAGTTCGGCTAGGGCATAAAGAGAGCACCTCTACGATTGTTACTGCCGGGTCATCCGGATGTGTACCTCGGACTGGGTGATGCCGAAAGCTAGCATTCTTAAGGGAATATTCGGTCGGCGAACTAAAGATGTTAACCCCCAGATGTTGAATATACTGCGATTTTTTCAAATACAGCTCAGACGTGCACATTGACGCATCCATACCCAGGGAAAGGAACCCTTAACGGAACTATTCTCTCTGGAAGATGTTTCTTACAATCACAATGTAATATAACATAGCTAGCCGGATACAACTTGTCTGTTCAAGCAACTATGACCCCTATGCTTGGTTTCCATGCATACCCCGGTATATTTTGCCGCCCAGGTATTCGGAAACACTCTGCACCTTCGGGTCCAGAGGTCAAAGCGAAAAGGTCTGCCATGACAATCGTTTTACAGTCCGGCTAGGGACAAATAAGTCAAGGAAAGTACATAGTCACTTGGACTCATAAATTCCTCCTCTATACCGTCTAATAGGCTGTCTAACTTACAATCCTGTTGGGAATATCTGGCGGCTACTTCTACTTGGTCATATACCAAATTCATGGGAATTTCTTTCCCATCTGACCCTAGAGGTCCGACCCGGGCCATATGATTTGGATCAAGCTTGGTATACCGTGTTTTTACCATGGCCCAGGCTTCTTGCGCACCTTCCCGGCAGGCCAATATCTTCCATAGTCGGAAGCGCCACCGCGCTCCCTTGAATAGCTCAATAAGCTCCTCCATCCTTCCTGGAGGGGAGGCGGATGGCCATAAGGCCTTGGCAACACTTCGCATCGCCTGCCGAGCTTGCTCATGCATTTGCGACAGCTCTTGTAGCAGATCGCCCGAGACTCCGGACATCTCCTCTTCGGGACGGTCGGTCAGCATACCTACAGATATAATTCTGCCAGTCCCTTTAATCTCCGAACTACACGGAGTTAAGTGTGACCACATACCAAATATGCCGCCGCGTGGCCTCTTATTTTCCTTTACAGAATCAGCCAGCTGGGCCCGTACATCTTTTAGTTCTTCGCCCAGCTGGGTGTGGGCATCCTGCAGCTTGTTCTTCTCATCTCTGACTCGTGTCAGCATACGTTCGCCCGCGGCCAGCAGTCTTTTGGCTTCTTGTTCTTCCGCTTGGGCGGCTTTCAGTTGCTCCTTCAGTTGATCTGACAATCCTGCCATAAGATGAGCAACATTGTTAGCATTGCTGGTATATAATTATGTTTTCTCGATGGAGGGGAATATTACCAGGTGATGCCTTGTTGGATTCCTCGAGTTCGGCGGTAGCAACAGTTAGCTGGGTCCGACACTTTTCTAGTTCCTGAGACAACAGGTTGTTCTTCTCCGTAAGCGCCTGGTTATACAATGATCCTTAAATCAGTTCTATCAACTGCTTCAAGTCTCGGGGGCTACTGGTATAAGATTATCAATTTTGTATAAAATAAATTTACCCACATATCTTTTAAATGTTGGTCGGTGGCTCTGGCAAGTCTGTCTCGGGCAGCTTGGATATATGCATCAGCCGAGCTGAAGGCACTGAATGCCTCGTTCATAAAGCCGGGGTCGCGTAGAATGGCTTTTGGCACAGATGATTCATGGCGCTCTCCACTTCCGAGTTTGTGACGGATACATCATCCGACTCCTCTGCCAAAGGACAATCTGGCGTCACTCGCGTATTAGCCCTTGCCTTTAAAGCAGGGTTGGGAACCTGACTCATGGAGGAGCGGCCGGCGGGATCCCTGACATAGTCCGGCGAACGCTTTTCCTGATAAAACACAACGGGTAATGGCACAGTTGGATGTGACTGCCAAGGGGCATATTCACAAATCAATACCTCTTCGATGAAGGCTCGGCCGCATCTTCGTTAGCCTTCCTCTTCGAAGGCTTGCTCGGTGTAGGGGCTGCTCTCTTTGGAGTTGCCTCTTGGGTAGCATGGCGCGCCGAACGCCTCCCCTTTTGAGCACGAGACAGTGCAGTGGGTGAGGCAGAACGAGAGAACTCTTTCGGAGGAGATGTCTCCTGATTACTTATGTGTGAAACAGGGAGAAGACCGGGGTAACGGTGGTGATGGCCACTTCCATGCCATCATAGATCGCCTGGTAAAACACTCTGTCCTCGAGCACCACGAATATATATCCGGATCCTCTTCAAGTCCGGGGTCAAGGTCCCGGTTGTGGCCCTCTGGCTGCGGGGCGGGACTGTGAAGCCCCTCGGAGATCTTTCGCTAGTGCTGTTATGAATGGACGGATCAATATTCATTGAAAGTGGTTCAGGGAGTGGAGTGACTAGAGCAGAGGGGTGGGGACTTACCCAGCTAGGAGGATTGTACATGGAAAATCCATCTCTGTGCTTGATACAAAGAAATTCCCCCTCCTCCCCTTTGAACAGTTCGACCAATATTTTAGCCAGAGCGGCGGGGGGTGTCCGGACCCTTCTGGCCGCAGCGGGAGGCGTCATCCTCCCCATTGTAGTGCCACATTGGAAGCCCTCTGTATTGGAGTGGCTGACCCCCCCCCCCCGCACTATGGAAGTTGCCATTACCTCGACTATTGATAATCCAGACTGGGCGAGCGTCTTAATGTTGCTCATGAGTTGACGAACTTCCGCACTATGTTCCTCCTCGAGGCTTCGAGGGCGCCAACTGTGGCGTTTCTTCAAAGGAACGCTTGTGAACTCGGGAAGACCCCTCCGAACTGGGTCAGGAAGTGCGACGTCCTTGATATAGAAACATTCGGAAGGCCATCCTTCGGATGCTTTCTTCGGTGTGCCGGACAGGTATCCGGTCTCGGTGATGCGCCATACCTCGGCCCTGCCCACTTTGAATATGGATCCCTCGTAGTTACGTGGGACGAGACAGAAGAGCTTTCTCCACAATTCAAAATGGGCCTCACAACCTAGGAACAGCTCACAAAGAGCCACGTAACCCGCGATGTGCAGGATGGAGGCGGGAGTGAAGTTGTGCAGTTGGAGGCCATAATACTCCAGAAGTCCTCGGAGGAATGGATGAATTGGAATTCTCACATCTCTTAGAAGATAAGGGACGAAGCACACTCGCTCCCCCCTAGATGGGTTGGGGAAATTCTCCGCCTGGGCCTCGTCATTGAAGGAGGTCAACCCTGCCCGAACAGGGACCAGATCCGCGGGTGGAAGAAATCCCTGTGTTTGCAGCTTCACTAGCTGACCGTGGGATACGGAACATTTCTCCCAATCGCATTTTTCTGGGATGCAGGGACGGGAGGAAGAGCTGGGAGCGCTAGCCATGTGGGAGTGGCCTTTCCTAGCAAGTTCTGAGGATTTTTCCGCGTGGTGCTGAATGGATCTGAGATCCAATCCCTTTAAATAGACAGTCCTCCTTGCATGGCTGGGGTGTTATGTGTAAAAACACCCTAACCTCTCGCATTCGCTCGACACGTGGAAGCTGAAATTATTAATGCACAGAAGCCGAGGGGTACGACATTAAATGGAAGGTTGAATACATCACTTTGAAGTCATTGGAGGAAGAACCCGCCTTGCAATGCCGAAGACAATCTGCGCGCAGGACACCTCGTCATTGAAGCCTGGTTCGGGGGCTACTGAGGGAGTCCTGGACTAAGGGGTCCTCGGGCGTCCGACCTGTTATGCATGGGCCGGACTGATGGGCCGTGAAGATACGAAGACCGAAGACTCTCTCCCGTGTCCAGATGGGACTCTCCTTGGCGTGGAAGGCAAGCTTGGTGGCCAAATATGAAGATTCCTTTCTTTGTAACTGACCTTATGTAACCCTAGATCCCTCCGGTGGCTATATAAACCGGAGGGCTAGGTCCATAGAGGCCAATCATCATAATCCTAGTCATACAGGCTAGACGTCTAGGGTTTTAGCCATTACGATCTCGTGGTAGATCAACTCTTGTAACACTCATATTCATCAAGATCAATCAAGCAAGAAGTAGGGTATTACCTCCATAGAGAGGGCCCAAACCTGGGTCAACATTGTGCCCCCTATCTCCTGTTACCATCGACCTCAGACACACAGTTCGGGACCCCCTACTCGAGATTCGCCGATTTTGACACCGACACCTGGCACCCTCTACTACTGTTGCCTCTCCAGGTCTAAATTCCCTAAGCGGTAGTACCGCTAGGAGCAGCGGTAGTACCGCTCCAGCGGCACTACCGTGGGTAGATCCAGTGTATTTTAGGCCTGTACGGGGTAGTACCCCCTTAGCGGTTGTACCGCTCCTAGGAGCCGTAGTACCGCTTGGCTACGGGCACAGGGCAGAAAACGGTTGGATTTTTGTCTCTCTATATAAAGGGGGGGTCTTCTTCTTCCTAAGGTTGACCTCTTTCTCCAAAGCTCCATTGCCATTCAAAAGCTCATTCTTGCCTGATTACTCTCCCTAGCCAATCAAACTGGTTGATTTTCTAGGGATTGGTTGAGAAGGCCCCTATCTACACTTCCATCAAGAGATATTCGACTCCCCCCACTAATCCCTTGCGGATCTTATTACTCTTGGGTGTTTGAGCACCCTAGACGGTTGAGGTCACGTCGGAGCCACATTCCATCGTGGTGAAGCTCGGTGGTGGTTTTGGGAGCCTCCAATTAAGTTGTGGAGATTGCCCCAACCTTGTTTGTAAAGGTTTGGTCAACGCCTTCAAGGGCCTCACTAGTGGAATTACGGCACCTCGCATTGTGTGAGGGCGTGAGGAGAATACGGTGGCCCTAGTGGCTTCTTAGGGAGCATTGTGCCTCCACACCGGTCCAACGGAGACGTACTTCCTCTAAAAGGGAAGGAACTTCGGAAACACATCCTCGTCTTCACCAGATCCACTTATGGTTACTTCTTACCTTTACTTTGTGCAAGCTTTACTTGTGCTGTATCTTGTGCTTGCTTGTTGTTGTTATTAGCATCATATAGGTTGCTCACCTAGTTGCACATCTACACAACCTATTTTGTTGCTAACCCCAATTTGTTAAGAAAAGCTAAAAATTGGTGGTTGCCTATTCACCCCCCCTCTAGTCAACCATATCGATCCTTTCAATTGGTATCAGAGCCTCCTATCTTTATTAAGGGTTTCACCACCCGAAGAGTATGGTTGACTCCGAGGAGGAAGTGCCCGAGGCCGTGGAGTTGACTTCGATCACTCGAGACGACTTAAATGAAGCTATGGCTTCACTCAAGACGTCTATGACGGCTGAAGTCAAGTCCATGATTAAAGAATTACTTGAGGGGATGAAATCCACTCCTGATCCTGATGTAGGGTAGAACCCTAGATGCCCGAGCTTTCACGAAATGGAGGGGATCCTACGAAGAACACGAGGAACACGAGGGGAAAACACGAGGAGAGACACGAGAGAATCACTCAAACCAACAAGATTCGGTCACACATATGCTAGATCCTCGAAACACAAAGAGATACACGATCCGAATCCAACAAAGGATGATACATAGGGTAACTAGTTCTTCTCCGTGAGGAGGTATTGAGGTCTTCCCGTTAGGGGTCTTGAATCCGCCTGGGGGATCTTCTCCGTAGAGGTCGTGATCTCTGATGGAAATGTAACCAAGTGCATGAGCAACACTCTATCCCTCAAATGAGCTAAACCTATGCTAACCATAGAAAGAGGGAGGAGGAGGTTTATTTATAGTCTAGCGTCACGAAAGGGTATGTGGGCTTCGTCCCAACACACGGTGCACGCACAGGCGTCGAACGTCTGATAGTCACCGGTCGTCCGATGGCTCGCAAGGGTCCGGACGTCCGGTACTTGTCGGAAGTCCGATGTTTCGGCTTTGGCCAGGTTTTGTCGGTCGTCCGGTCGGAGTCGGACGTCCAAGACGTCGGTCGTCCGGAGGCTTGCATACTTCCGATGTTTTGGCTCGGTGGTGGTGGTGTCGGCCGTCCGGTGGTGCTCGACTGTCCGGGCGCTGGGATGTGTCGGTCGTCCGACGAGCGTCGGTCGTTCGACCGCTGTAGCGTTCGCTGGCTGGGACTTGTCTAGCTGGCTGGAGCTTCAGGCGCCGGTCGTCCGGTCGGGGTCGGTCGTCTGATGGCTGGAGACTTCTAGGCTACTTTTCTTCTCGCTCCTTGTACTTGGTGTCCTCGCCGTCTTGTCCGTTGGGTGTAGCTGCTCCATGGCCTTCCTCCAAGTACCTGATCACGCATAGGGTCTCCGCTTGAGGTAGTAGCCATGTCTCATATGTAGAAAGTTCTAGTTCGAAGAGGAGCGAGTTCACCTTACCTTTGATAGCCTTTTCTCGAGCTCTTGTCATTGGTCCAAGTGGTGTCATGCAAGACGTAGGTAGGTCCATGGGGATGACCTTGGGATGCTCCGCATCATCTCCCCCCTAGGGAAATGTCCGACCTCGGATCGAATTCTACATCACCATGGTAGGGAGTAAGATCTTTGACATTGAAGATGTTGCTCATGTTGTACTTGTCGCGTGGGAGGTCGATCTTGTAAGCGTTGTTGTTGTAGTGTGCGAGCACCTTGAAGGGTCCGTCGGCTCGAGGTAGAAGCTTGGATTTGTGTTCGTTGGGGAAGCGGTCCTTGCGAAGGTGTAGCCACATGAGATCTCCAATGTTGAATATCATGGGTTGCTTGTTCAAGTTGAGCTTGGTCGTGAGTCGTTGTACTTGGCGCTTGATGGTGTGCCTTGTATCTTCCTGCATCCTCTTGAGGTAGTTGACTCGGGCACTCGCATCCATGTTGATGCGCTCTTGTAGTGGTAGAGGAAGAATGTCCAATGGGGACAATGGGTAGAAACCGTAGACGACCTCCAAGGGGGACTTGCTGGTAGTTGAATGTCTTGCGCGGTTGTAGGCGTACTCAGTGATGGGTAGGCACTCCTCCCACTCCTTGATGTTCTTCTTGATCAACACGCGTAGTAGAGTGGAGAGCGTTCGGTTCTTCACCTCCGTTTGGCCGTCGGTTTGTGGATGGTATGCCGAGGAGAACAAAAGCTTGATTCCGAGCTTGGCGCATAAGGTCTTCCAAAAGTAACTCAAGAACTTGACGTCGCGGTCCGAGCCAATCTTCTCTGGCATTCCATGTAGGCGCAAGATTTCCCTACAAAAAATATTTGCAACATGTGAAGCATCATCTATCTTGTTGCATGGTATAAAATGTGCCATATTAAAGAATCGGTCCACAACAACAAACACGGAATCTTTGCCGTCTCTAGTTCTAGGCAAACCAAGCACAAAATCCATGCTAATATCTTCCCATGGGTGATATGGGATTGGAAGTGGCATATAAAGGCCATGAGGTTGAGCTTTAGACTTAGCTTTGCAACATGTAGAACATCGGTTGGTGAAGCGTGAGATGTCCCGGAACATCTTGGGCCAATAGTGTTCTTTGAGAGCGTAGTGAAAGTCTAGTCACGTCCAAAGTGTCCCATTAGTCCTCCTCCATGAGATTCTTGCAAAAGTAACAAAAGAAGAGAAGACTCGGGGATGCAACGTTTGTTAGCTCTCATAAGATAATCATCTTTTATGTAATAGCATTCCCAAGATGTATGCGTCAAACACTTAGCATATGGAATAGCAAAAGTAGGATCATGCGCATACAAGTCTTTTATGTGCTCAAAGCCAATGACATTCAATTCAAGTTGGGTAACAAGCATGCATCTATGAGAAAGCGCATCCGCCACAACATTCTCTTTGCCTTTGATGTACTTGATGACATAAGGAAATGACTCGATGAATTCACTCCATTTAGCATGATGCTTGTGCAACTTAGTTTGACCCTTAAGATACTTAAGTTTTTCATGATCGGTGTGGACAATGAACTCATGGGGGCAGAGATAATGCTCCCAAACATGCAAGACTCTCACTAAAGCATATAGCTCTTTGTCACAGATGGGATAATTAAGTTGCGCTCCAGAAAGTTTTTCACTAAAGAAAGCTATGGGGCGCTTCTCTTGCATTAACACACCTCCTATTCCATAACCGCTAGCATCACAATGGATCTCAAAGGGTGTATCAAAGTATGGTAAAGCAACCAAAGAAGCATGTGTAAGCAAATTCTTAAGCTCATTGAATGCGATATCTTGGGATGGTCCCCAAACAAAAGGTGCCTTTTTCTTACTCAAGGCATGCAAAGGTAAAGCAGTGGTGCTAAAATCATTCACAAATTTACGATAAAATCCGGCTAAACCAAGAAAACTACGCACTTGTTGAAAGTTAGTTGGTTGGGGCCAAGTTTTAATAGCTTCAATCTTAGATTCATCTACATGAACACCCTTAGAAGACACAATGAAACCTAAGAAAACAAGCTTATCAACACCAAAAAGGCATTTGTCCATATTAGCATAAAGGTTCTCTTTCCGAAGGGTTTGTAACATGGTTCTAAGATGGGTGACATGATCTTTGAGAGATTTGCTAAAGACAAGAATATTGTCAAAGTAGACCGCAACAAATACACCAATGTATGGGCGAAGAACAAAATGCATGACTCGCATGAAAGTACCGGGTTCTTCGGATAAACTCATTGGCATAACAAGCCATTCATATAAGCCAAATTTGGTCTTAAATGCAGTTGTCCATTAATCACCTTCTTGGATGCGAATTTGGTAATAGCCACTCTTAAGACCAATCTTAGAGAAAATAGTGGCTCCGCTAAGCTCATCTAGAATATCATCTAGTAGTGGAATGGGGTAACGATAACGCACGGTTATAGCATCGATAGGACGACAATCGGAACACATCGATGAGTACCATCTTTCTTGGGAACAAGGATTACCGGTACGACACATGGGCTCAAACTTTCTCGTACATGGCTGTTGTTGATGAGTTGTTGTACTTGCCATTGGATCTCCTTGGTTTCCTCGGCGTTGATGCGGTAGGGAGCCTTGTTAGGAAGGGGTGCTCCGGGGATGAGGTCGATTCGGTGTTCGATGCCTCATAGTGGTGGTAGACCCGGAGGTAGCTTGTCGGGGAATACATCTTGGAATTCCTGCAATAGAGAAGATAACACTAAAGGTAGATTGTGAGAGGTGTTAGCTTTGGTGCCTCGTCCTTGCACAAAAGGACATAGTGCATGACACTTGATGGGTTCTCACACACTTCTCTCATCTCACTTTTGGTGGCAAATAGTACTAAGTTCTTCTTGTCGCTCATCGTGGAGGCACTCAATTTGGGCTTGTGGCGTTCACTATCTTTTTGGTGGTTCGCTCTCTCACTTTTCGCTCCAAGATGGGTGGCTTGCTTGTCGGTGATCACTTGGCTAGGAGACATAGGTCGTAGCATGTACTCCTTTCCCTTCATCTTGAAGCTATAGTGATTCATTCGCCCGTTGTGGATGACGCCTCGGTCAAATTTCCATGGCCGTCCAAGAAGGAGGTGGCAAACGGACATCAGAATGACATCACACTCCAAAGTGTCTTCGTATACTCCGATCTTGAAGGAAACTTGCACCATATGCTTGATTTTGATAGTGCCAGAGTCACTTGGCCATTGAACCTTGTAGGGGTGTGGGTGCTTCATCTTGACCAATTGGAGCTTGGAGCATAATTCTTCACTTGCCAAGTTATGGCAACTCCCTCCATCGATGATGACCTTGATGGACCTTCCGTTGATGCTGCCCTTGGTATGGAAGATATGGCATCTTTGGTCTTTGTCTTGTTGATGTTGAAGTGTCAAGACCTTAGAGACAACAAGAGCGGGGCTCGAATCTTCGGCAAAAAAGACTCGATCATCTTCATCTTCGTTCACTTGCCAGTGCATGGCCACTTACTCAAGGGCTTCCATTTCCTCTTCACTCATGGAGTCATAGGTTCCGTCGTCGTTGAGGATCATGGTGCACTTGTTGGTACACTCGAAGGACTTGTGGCCTCGGCCGCCACATGTGAAGCATTTGATGGAACTTGTCTTGATGGTCTCATCGGTTGGAGTAGATGATGACGAAACTCTCGGCTTGAAGTTGCTTGTAGTAGCAGGACGACTTGAGGTTGTCGAAGTTTTCCTGTAACTTTACTTGTCGTCGTTGCTTGTAGAAGGCTTGGTTGAGGTGGAAGTTGTTGGAGTCATTGAAGCTTGGGTGTTGGAGAAGTCGTAGCTCTTGGAAGAGTACTTGGCATACTTGAAGTCATCTTGCACTTGAAGTTCTGCCTTGGTAGCTTGATGCACTAGCTCGATGAGGTTGGAATAAGGTTGGAAGTTGGCGATCTTCTTGATAGGGTGATTGAGTCCATTCAAGAAACGTGCCATACTTTGCTCATCATCTTCCATGACATTGGCTCGTATCATGGCAATCTCCATTTCCTTGTAGTACTCTTCAACGCTCTTTGTTCCTTGCTTCAGGAGTTGGAGTTTCTTGAAGAGGTCGTGATTGTAGTAGGTTGGCACGAAACGTGCTCTCATGACATCCTTCATTTGTGCCCAAGTAGTGATGGGTGGTTCACCTCTTGCCTCACGGCGCTCAATGACTTGTTCCCACCATATGAGGACGTAGTCTTGGAACTCAAGGGATATCATGGCGATCTTCTTCTCTTCCTCATTGTTGCGCAAACGAAAGATCTTATCAACCTTCAATGCCCATGAAAGGTACTCTTCGGGATCATTGCTTCCGGTGAACTTGGGCATGGTGAACTTGAGCTTGCCGTAGCGTTGCTCTTCATTGTGTTGGGGTCAGGGATGATGACGTCCTTGATGAGGAGGATTGTTTCCCTCAACTTGCTCTTGTCGTGGAGGAGATTGTCGAACTTGTGGAGGATCTTGAGGAACTTGTCGGTGCAAACATGATTGATAAATACTCTCTTGAACTTCATCGCGAAGTGCTTCTTCTTGTTCGCGCCTATGGCAGTTACGTGCGGCAACGACGCGACTAGTGCCGTGGAGTGCATGTTGTGCCTCAAGTGCTTGAGCTTCTTGCCGTTGTTGTTCTTGATGCTGTGCCTCAGCATCTTGTTCGTCTTGGTGTAGACGCGCTCACTCTTCCTCTTGTTGACGTAGACGTTGCCGTTCTTGTGCTTACGCAAAGGTAGCTTGATTTTGGCGATGCTGATGTGCTTGCTCTTTAAGTTGCACTTGTGTGGGATTGCCGTGTAGAGGATTGCGGTTTTCTTGACGGTCTTGGCGCGGGGCTTGACGAAGAGTGTTCGACGTCAGTGTACTTGAGTTGTTGGATGAGTGTCGACTTGAGTGCCTCCATCTTGAGTATGATGAAGTGGTAGAAGAGCGGTTGACCAACAAGGCACGAATATCGTCCATTCTTGCATCATTCTCTAGCTTGTGTTCGTCGAGCTTGTTATCGAAGTAGTATCTTGTACGTTGCTCGGAGAGTCGCAAGTCGGTGGCGAGATTGTCGATGCGGTCGCTCAATGCTTGTTGTTTTTTATGCAAAGCTCGTTGTGCACCGAAGAGGTTGTTCTTGATGATGTAGTTGTTCGGGTTGTCGTCTTGCTCGATGAAGAGTGTGGTTTGGTAGACGAACTTGGCCTATCCATCATTCCAAGCAAATATGTGAGTGGGAGAAAGAGAAGAACTTATACCAAATGTACCTTGACCGATGTTGAAGATGGATCAATGATCACTCCAATGGGTAACAAGGAAATAACACAATTGGTACCAATTCTTGTCGGTTCTCACACCTACACAAGTAAAAGCTTATGGTGGAGTTCGGTTAGGATGTTGGCACAAAATTTGATGCAATTGTGAGTGAGCCTCAATAGTGTTGGAAAAGATTCACAGTTTGCAAATGCAACAAGTAGACCAATAGCAAGATATGGTACACGGAAACACACACACAAATAGATAAGTGGGGTCGTGCAACCAAGGAATGAGCCAAAATGTTGAATCCACGAAAATACTTTTATTGCACAACACTAGAGAGACGCTAGCATGATTGCACAATAGGCAGATACGAAACTTGTGCACAACCTACTAAGCAGAAATGCAACGACTGCTATCCCATGTATGCTATTTGTATGGTATTCCTATGATGTGATCCAAGATGATCTAGTATGACAATCTTAATGTAGTAGGATTCTATGGTTCTTGCTTAAAAGCTCTTTGCTTATCTTCCTTTTTTTTGCTTAAAAGCTTGTTTGGCTCTTTCTCTTTTGAGCTCGTTCTCATGCAAAACTTCACGAACCAAGATAGCAATTGTGTATATGCGATGACAACCTTGTGACACAAGAGATGATACCGAGATATGTACCAAGATGATATGATAAGTATGCAATGGGAGCTATGATCACTAATGTGCACAAGTGACGTTGCCAGCAATACTCAAAGGCTAGTCTCGAGGGGTAAGTTACGCAAAATGGGCTATGGGGTTATCAATGTAATGGCAAGAATATAGAATGATGATATGTCATGATACCGAGATTATGTAGAGGTTATCGTTCGTGGTATGTCGAATGTAAGCAAGAACGGATGACGTTGAAGTGGTCGTTGTTGATAACGAGTCCGTGGCGAAGATGAGTGGCGGTGATGTCGATGTCGACCTGTTCCTAGTTAGCCGAAACACGCTAGGAAACGATGAACCACAACTCAAATTCTCAAAACCAAATGTGTCAAAATTGTGTCGGAGTGCAAAGCGAGTAATCAATGGTGGTTGCGGAAAGTGATGGTGGTTTGGTAGGTTGAAGTATCAGAGTGTATGTATGGAAGGTGGTATTGGGTATGTATGTGGAAGTGGAAGTGGAGGTGGAAAGGTGGTGGTGGCCGAACTGAATTTTTTCAGTTTCGTCAGGGAAGGTCAGACTTCCGATGGTGGTCGGATGACCGATAGTTGTCGGACGTCTAGAGACGGTCTGACATCCAGTGCCTGGGCGATTTCGGGCACGGGATGAACTCGGGTTTTTGAGGTGGAGGTGGCAAACTTTGGTCAAAATCGAGCGAATTTGAGGATGGAAATGGTGGAGATGATGGGGAAAAGCTAGATCCACTCGTGGCAAAGCAAATCCATGGATCAAATCCAACAAAACTTGATCACACCAACAAATCACAAAAAAAAATTGGGGGGCTCTTTTTGGTGGGGATTTTCAAATTTGGGACAAAATCAACAAAATCAAGCTAGAAAACAAGGGGTAGGGGCTCCAAATTCTTGATCAACGTGGCTCATGATACCAAGATGATGTAGGGCAGAACCCTAGATGCCTGATCTTTCACGACATGGAGGGGATCCTACAAAGAACACGAGGAACATGAGGGGAAAACACGAGGAAAGACACGAGAGAATCACTCAAACCAACAAGATTCGGTCACACATATGCTAGATCCTCGAAACACAAAGAGATACATGATCCGAATCCAACAAAGGATGATACATAGGGTAACTAGTTCTTCTCTGTGAGGAGGTCTTTAGGTCTTCCCGTTAGGGGTTGGGGGATCTTCTCCGTAGAGGTCGTGAACTCCGATGGAGAAGTAACCAAGTTGATGAGTGATTGTGGCTTGAAGCTACGTCGGTATTTCCCCAAAGAGGAAGGGATGATGCAGCACTTCAGCGGTAGGTATTTCCCTTAGTGATGAAACCAAGGTTATCGAACTAGTAGGAGAACCAAGCAACACAACGTAAACTGCCCCTGCACGCAAATAACAAATCCTCGCAACCGGACTGTTAAAGGGGTTGTCAATCCCTTTCGGGTAACGGCGCCAGAAATTGGCAAACGGACGTGAGATAAATTGTAGTAGATCGAATGCCAAATAAAATAAATAATAGTAAAATGTAACAAGGTATTTTTGGTTTAATAGATATGAAAATAAAAAGCAAATAAAATAGACCGCGAAGGCAAATAATATGAGAAAGAGACCCAGGGGCCGTAGGTTTTACTAGTGGCTTCTCTCGAGAAAAATAGCAAACGGTGGGTAAACAAATTATTGTTGGGCAATTGATAGAACTTCAAATAATCATGACGATATCCAGGCAATGATCATTATATAGGCTTCACATCCAAGATTAGTAGACCGACTCCTGCCTGCATCACTACTATTACACCACACATCGACCGCTATCCAGCATGCATCTAGTGTAATAAGTTCATGGAGAAATTGAGTAATGCAATAAGAACGATGATATGATGTAGACAAGATCTATCAATGTAGAGATGCCCTGGTCATCTTCCCAAATGTTTAGGCGGGAAGGGATCCCACAACGACCAATTTGAAGGGGGACAGCTAGTACAAGCTATCCTGACAAAAGGTGGTCTTCGCCTGCCAAAGGCTCTGGTGGTGACGACATCGTGGGCTCCGCGGTGACCTCCGTCCTGCCGTCCTGCTGGTCTTGGTCTCGTTGCACCGATATGGCAACCTTTGCCTGATGCCTCGGGACTCCTCACTTGCGCCGCCTCTTTAGCACCAAAGAGGAAACGAGTACTCTGTGCCCGCTGGCGCTCGCCTAGCACCCGCCTGGCCTTGGTCGTCATGGCTCACATCACGGGAACCTCACGAGGTGCCCCTTGCCTTGATCTCTTCGCTCCTCGCGAGCCAACCTAGTGAGTCTACCCCTCACGAGGTCTTGTGTCATCTGCCACGCGAGGGTCTTGAGTGCTTGCCGGTGAAGAGGGGCCGTACCAGGCCGTTGGTGGAGCCACGCTGTGGGCCGCAGGCCGGCAAGTCTGGGGACCCCCGTTCCCATGACGCCGATAGTAGCCCCCGGGCCCAAGGCATGCTCGGACTTAGCTTCGAGGCGAATCCAAGAGGCAAGTATGGAGCACTGCGAGCCCCAACCACCTGCGGCCTTGATTGACGCGTGGTGACTGAGGGGACGTGGGCGTCTCCACTTCCCCGCGCTGCCTCGGCAACTGCCCAACTTGACGAGTCCCTGGTGCATGTAGAAAAGCCATCATTACCTGCGATCGTGGAGGCCGTCGGTTGGCCTCCTCCGGCTATAAATGGGGAGGGGGCGGAGCCCCCGTCGCCCATCTCTTCCTCCGTTCCGCTTGCTTCTTCTTCCTTGCTTGCTTCATTGCCTTCCCGCGACACCCATGGCGCCAACGAAGAGGTTCTCCGCCGTGGAGAAGGGGAAGGCTCGCCAAGAGGGGCCTGGTTCTCCCCCGCCCAAGAGGGGGCGTGGGCGCCCTCGCAAGCACGCTGCTACCCCCGCTGTGGTCCCTCGCGGGCAGGGACGAGCCTCTTCGGGGTCCGGTGCCGCTCCGGGCGGCATAGGCTGAAGGAAATATGCCCTAGAGGCAATAATAAAGTTATTATTTATTTCCTTATATCATGATAAATGTTTATTATTCATGCTAGAATTGTATTAACCGGAAACATAATACATGTGTGAATACATAGAGAAACAGAGTGTCACTAGTATGCCTCTTCTTGACTAGCTCGTTGATAAAAGATGGTTATGTTTCCTAGCCATAGACATGACTTGTCATTTGATTAATGGGATCACATCATTAGGAGAATGATGTGATTGACTTGACCCATTCCGTTAGCTTAGCACTCGATCGTTTAGTATGCTGCTATTGCTTTCTTCATGACTTATACATGTTCCTATGACTATGAGATTATGCAACTCCTGTTTATCGGAGGAACACTTTGTGTGCTACCAAACGTCACAACGTAACTGGGTGCTTATAAAGGTGCTCTATAGGTGTCTCCAAAGGTACTTGTTGGGTTGGCGTATTTCGAGATTAGGATTTGTCACTCCGATTGTCGTAGAGGTATCTCTGGGCCCACTCAGTAATACACATCACTATAAGCCTTGCAAGCATTGTGACTAATGAGTTAGTTGCGGGATGATGTATTACGGAACGAGTAAAGAGACTTGCCGGTAACGAGATTGAACTAGGTATCGAGATACCGACGATCGAATCTCGGGCAAGTAACATACCATTGACAAAGGGAACAACGTATGTTGTTATGCGGTCTGACCGATAAATATCTTCGTAGAATATGTGGGAACCAATATGAGCATCCAGGTTTCGCTATTGGTTATTGACCGGAGGGGTGTCTCGGTCATGTCTACATAGTTCTCGAACCCGTAGGGTCCACACGCTTAACGTTACGATGACAGTTATATTATGAGTTTATATGTTTTGATGTATCGAAGGTTGTTCGGAGTCCCGGATGTGATCACGGACATGACGAGGAGTCTCGAAATGGTTGAGACATAAAGATTGATATATTGGAAGCCTATGTTTGGACATCGGAAGTGTTCCGGGTGAAATCGGGATTTTTCCGGAGTACCGGGAGGTTACCGGAACCCCCCGGTAACTTAATGGGCCTTAGTGGGCCTAGGTGGAAAAGAGGAGAGGAGGCTAGGGCAGGGCCGCGCGCCCCTTCCCCCCAGTCCGAATAGGACAAGGAGAGGGGGGCGGCGCCCCCCTTCCTTCCTCCCCTCCACCTTTTCCCCCTTCCTCTCCTAGTCCAACATGGAAAGGGGGAAGTCCTACTCCCGGTAGGAGTAGGACTCCTCCTAGGCGCGCCTCTCCTCCTTGGT
Organism: Aegilops tauschii subsp. strangulata; assembly: GCF_002575655.3. NCBI lineage: Eukaryota > Viridiplantae > Streptophyta > Magnoliopsida > Poales > Poaceae > Aegilops > Aegilops tauschii. The sequence continues at coordinate 247,599,765 of NC_053041.3, forward strand.
CGGCGGCCTCCCCCTTGCTCCTTTATATACGGGGGCAGGGGGGCACCTCTCTACACACAATTGATCAACGATCTTTAACCGTGTGCGGTGCCCCCCTCCACCATATTACACCTCGATAATATCGTAGCGGAGCTTAGGCGAAGCCCTGCGTCGGTAGAACATCATCATCGTCACCACGCCGTCGTGCTGACGAAACTCTCCCTCAACACTCGGCTGGATCGGAGTTCGAGGGACGTCATCGAGCTGAACGTGTGCTGAACTAGGAGGTGCCGTGCATTCGGTACTTGATCGGTCGGATCGTGAAGACGTACGACTACATCAACCGCGTTGTGTTAACGCTTCCGCTTTCGGTCTACGAGGGTACGTAGACAACACTCTCCCCTCTCGTTGCTATGCATCACCATGCTCTTGCGTGTGCGTAGGAATTTTTTTGAAATTACTACGTTCCCCAACAGTGGCATCCGAGCCTGGTTTTATGCGTTGATGCTATGCACGAGTAGAACACAAGTGAGTTGTGGGCGATATAAGTCATACTGCTTACCAACATGTCATACTTTGGTTCGGCGGTAATGTGAGATGAAGCGGCCCAGACCGACATTACGCGTACGCTTACGCGAGACTGGTTTCACCGTTGCGAGCACTCGTTGCTTAAAGGTGACTGGCGGGTGTCTATCTCTCTCACTTTAGTTGAACCGAGTGTGGCTACGCCCGGTCCTTGCAAAGGTTAAAACAGCATCAACTTGACAAACTATCGTTGTGGTTTTGATGCGTAGGTAAGAACGGTTCTTGCTAAGCCCATAGCAGCCACGTAAAACTTGCAACAACAAAGTAGAGGACGGCTAACTTGTTTTTCCAGGGCATGTTGTGATGTTGATATGGTCAAGACATGATGTTATATTTTATTGTATGAGATGATCATGTTTTGTAACCGAGTTATCGGCAACTGGCAGGAGCCATATGGTTGTCGCTTTATTGTATGCAATGCAATCGCCATGTAATTGTTTTACTTTATCACTAAGCGGTAGCGATAGTCGTAAAAGCAATAGTTGGCGAGACGACAACGATACTACGATGGAGATCAAGGTGTCGTGCCGGTGACGATGGTGATCATGACGGTGCTTCGGAGATGGAGATCACAAGCACAAGATGATGATGGCCATATCATATCACTTATATTGATTGCATGTGATGTTTATCTTTCATGCATCTTATCTTGCTTTGATTGACGGTAGCATTATAAGATGATCTCTCACTAAAATTTCAAGATAAAAGTGTTCTCCCTGAGTATGCACCGTTGCGAAAGTTCTTCGTGCTGAGACACCACGTGATGATCGGGTGTGATAGGCTCTGCGTTCAAATACAACGGGTGCAAAATAGTTGCACTCGCGGAATACTCAGGTTAAACTTGACGAGCCTAGCATATGCAGATATGGCCTCGGAATACGGAGACCGAAAGGTCGAGCGTGAATCATATAGTAGATATGATCAACATAGTGATGTTCACCATTGAAACTACTCCATCTCACGTGATGATCGGACATGGTTTAGGTTATTTGGATCACGTAATCACTTAGATGATTAGAGGGATGTCTATCTAAGTGGGACTCCTTAAGTAATATGATTAATAGAACTTAAATTTATCATGAACTTAGTACCTGATAGTATCTTGCTTGTCTATGTTAATTGTAGATAGATGGCCCGTGCTGTTGTTCCGTTGAATTTTAATGCGTTCCTTGAGAAAGCAAAGTTGAAAGATGATGGTAGCAATTACACGGACTGGGTCCGTAACTTGAGGATTATCCTCATTGCTGCACAAAAGAATTACGTCCTGGAAGCCCCGCTCGGTGCCAGGCCTCCTGCAAGAGCAACACCAGAAGTTATGAACGTCTGGCAGAGCAAAGCTGATGACTACTCGATAGTTTAGTGTGCCATGCTTTACGGCTTAGAACCGGGTCTTCAACGACGTTTTGAACGTCATGGAGCATATGAGATGTTCCAGGAGTTGAAGTTAATATTTCAAGCAAATGCCCGGATTGAGAGATATGAAGTCTCCAATAAGTTCTACAGCTGCAAGATGGAAGAGAATAGTTCTGTCAGTGAGCATATACTCAAAATGTCTGGGTATGATAATCACTTGATTCAACTGGGAGTTAATCTTCTGGATGATAGCGTCATTGACAGAATTCTTCAATCACTGCCGCCAAGCTACAAGAGCTTCGTGATGAACTATAACATGCAAGGGATGAATAAGACAATTCCCGAGCTCTTCGCAATGCTAAAGGCAGCGGAGGTAGAAATCAAAAAGGAGCATCAAGTGTTGATGGTCAATAAGACCACTAGTTTCAAGAAAAAGGGCAAAGGGAAGAAGAAGGGGAACTTCAAGAAGAATAGCAAGCAAGTTGCTGTTCAGGAGAAGAAACCCAAGTCTGGACCTAAGCCTGAAACTGAGTGCTTCTACTGCAAGCAGACTGGTCACTGGAAGCGGAACTGCCCCAAGTATTTGGCGGATAAGAAGGATGGCAAGGTTAACAAAGGTATATGTGATATACATGTTATTGATGTGTACCTTACTAATGCTCGCAGTAGCACCTGGGTATTTGATACTGGTTCTGTTGCTAATATTTGCAACTCGAAACAGGGGCTACGGATTAAGCGAAGATTGGCTAAGGATGAGGTGACGATGCGCGTGGGAAATGGTTCCAAAGTCGATGTGATCGCGGTCGGCACGCTACCTCTACATCTACCTTCGGGATTAGTTTTAGACCTAAATAATTGATTTTTGGTGCCAGCGTTAAGCATGAACATTATATCTCGATCTTGTTTGATGCAAGACGGTTATTCATTTAAATCAGAGAATAATGGTTGTTCTATTTAGATGAATAATATCTTTTATGGTCATGCACCCTTGAAGAGTGGTCTATTTTTAATAAATCTCGATAGTAGTGACACACATATTCATAATGTCGAAGCCAAAAGATGCAGAGTTGATAATGACAGTGCAACTTATTTGTGGCACTGCCGTTTAGGTCATATCGGTGTAAAGCGCATGAAGAAACTCCATACTGATGGACTTTTGGAATCACTTGGTACTTGCGAACCGTGCCTCATGGGCAAGATGACTAAAACACCGTTCTCTGGAACTATGGAGAGAGCAACAGATTTATTGGAAATCATACATACTGATGTATGTGGTCCGATGAATATTGAGGCTCGTGGTGGATATCGTTATTTTCTCACCTTCACAGATGATTTGAGCAGATATGGGTATATCTACTCAATGAAACATAAGTCTGAAACATTTGAAAAGTTCAAAGAATTTCAGAGTGAAGTTGAAAATCATCGTAACAAGAAAATAAAGTTTCTACAATCAGATCGTGGAGGAGAATATTTGAGTTACGAGTTTGGCCTACATTTGAAACAATGCGGAATAGTTTCGCAACTCACGCCACCCGGAACACCACAGCGTAATGGTGTGTCCGAACTTTGTAATCGTACTTTACTAGATATGGTGCGATCTATGATGTCTCTTACTGATTTACTGCTATCGTTTTGGGGTTATGCTTTAGAGACGGCTGCATTCACTCCAAATGGGGCACCATCAAAATCCGTTGAAACGACACCTTATGAACTATGGTTTGGCAAGAAACCAAAGTTGTCGTATCTTAGAGTTTGGGGTTGCGATGCTTATGTGAATAAACTTCAACCTGATAAGCTTGAACCTAAATCGGAGAAATGTGTCTTCATAGGATACCCAAAGGAGACTGTTGGGTACACCTTCTATCACAGATCCGAAGGCAAGACATTCGTTGCTAAGAATGGATCCTTTCTAGAGAAGGAGTTTCTCTCAAAAGAAGTGAGTGGGAGGAAAGTAGAACTTGATGAGGTAACTGTACCTGCTCCCTTATTGGAAAGTAGATCATCACAGAAACCAGTTTCTGCGACACCTACACCAATTAGTGAGGAAGTTAATGATAATGATCATGAAACTTCAGATCAAGTTATTACTGAACCTCGTAGGTCAACCAGATTAAGATCCGCACCAGAGTGGTACGGTAATCCTGTTCTGGAGGTTATGTTACTAGACCATGACGAACCTACGAACTATGAAGAAGCGATGGTGAGCCCAGATTCCGCAAAATGGCTTGAGGCCATGAAATCCGAGATGGGATCCATGTATGAGAACAAAGTATGGACTTTGGTTGACTTGCCCGATGATTGGCAAGCCATTGAAAATAAATGGATCTTCAAGAAGACTGACGCTGACGGTAATGTTACTGTCTATAAAGCTCGACTTGTTGCGAAATGTTTTCGACAAGTTCAAGGGATTGACTACGATGAGACCTTCTCACCCGTAGCGATGCTTAAGTCTGTCCGAATCATGTTAGTAGCTGCTGCATTTTATGATTATGAAATTTGGCAAATGGATGTCAAAACTGCATTCCTGAATGGATTTCTAGAAGAAGAGTTGTATATGATGCAATCGGAAGGTTTTGTCGATCCAAAGGGAACTAACAAAGTGTGCAAGCTCCAGCGATCCATTTATGGACTGGTGCAAGCCTCTCGGAGTTGGAATAAACGCTTTGATAGTGTGATCAAAGCATTTGGTTTTCTACAGACTTTTGGAGAAGCCTGTATTTACAAGAAAGTGAGTGGGAGCTTAGTAGCATTTTTGATATTATATGTGGATGACATATTGCTGATTGGAAATGATATAGAATTTCTGGATAGCATAAAGGGATACTTGAATAAGAGTTTTTCAATGAAAGACCTCGGTGAAGCTGCATATATATTAGGCATCAAGATCTATAGAGATAGATCAAGACGCTTAATTGGACTTTCACAAAGCACATACCTTGACAAAGTTTTGAAGAAGTTCAAAATGGATCAAGCAAAGAAAGGGTTCTTGCCTGTACTACAAGGTGTGAGATTGAGTAAGACTCAATGCCCGACCACTGCAGAAGATAAAGAGAAGATGAAAGATGTTCCCTATGCTTCAGCCATAGGCTCTATCATGTATGCAATGCTGTGTACCAGACCTGATGTGTGCCTTGCTATAAGTTTAGCAGGGAGGTACCAAAGTAATCCAGGAGTGGATCACTGGACAGCGGTCAAGAACATCCTGAAATACCTGAAAAGGACTAAGGATATGTTTCTCGTTTATGGAGGTGACAAAGAGCTCATCGTAAATGGTTACGTTGATGCAAGCTTTGATACTGATCCGGATGATTCTAAATCGCAAACCGGATACATGTTTACATTGAACGGTGGAGCTGTCAGTTGGTGCAGTTCTAAGCAAAGTGTCGTGGCGGGATCTACGTGTGAAGGGGAGTACATAGCTGCTTCGGAAGCAGCAAATGAAGGAGTCTGGATGAAGGAGTTCATATCCGATCTAGGTGTCATACCTAGTGCATCGGGACCAATGAAAATCTTTTGTGACAATACTGGTGCAATTGCCTTAGCAAAGGAATCCAGATTTCACTAAAGAACCAAGCACATCAAAAGACGCTTCAATTCCATCCGGGATTTAGTCCAGGTGGGAGACATAGAAATTTGCAAGATACATACGGATCTGAATGTTGCAGACCCGTTGACTAAGCCTCTTCCACGAGCAAAACATGATCAGCACCAAGACTCCATGGGTGTAAGAATCATTATTGTGTAATCTAGATTATTGACTCTAGTGCAAGTGGGAGACTGAAGGAAATATGCCTTAGAGGCAGTAATAAAGTTATTATTTATTTCCTTATATCATGATAAATGTTTATTATTCATGCTAGAATTGTATTAACCGGAAACATAATACATGTGTGAATACATAGACAAACAGAGTGTCACTAGTATGCCTCTACTTGACTAGCTCGTTGATCAAAGAAGGTTATGTTTCCTAGCCATAGACATGAGTTGTCATTTGATTAACGGGATCACATCATTAGGAGAATGATGTGATTGACTTGACCCATTCCGTTAGCTTAGCACTCGATCGTTTAGTATGTTGCTATTGCTTTCTTCATGACTTATACATGTTCCTATGACTATGAGATTATGCAACTCCCGTTTACCGGAGGAACACTTTGTGTGCTACCAAACGTCACAACGTAACTGGGTGATTATAAAGGTGCTCTACAGGTGTCTCCAAAGGTACTTGTTGGGTTGGCGTATTTCGAGATTAGGATTTGTCACTCCGATTGTCGGAGAGGTATCTCTGGGCCCAATCAGTAATACACATCACTATAAGCCTTGCAAGCATTGTGACTAATGAGTTAGTTGCGGGATGATGTATTATGGAACGAGTAAAGAGACTTGCCGGTAATGAGATTGAACTAGGTATCGAGATACCGACGATCGAATCTCGGGCAAGTAACATACCAATGACAAAGGGAACAACGTATGTTGTTATGCGGTCTGACCGATAAAGATCTTCGTAGAATATGTGGGAACCAATATGAGCATCCAGGTTCCGCTATTGGTTATTGACCGAAGAGGTGTCTCGGTCATGTCGACATAGTTCTCGAACCCGTAGGGTCCGCACGCTTAACGTTATGATGACAATTATATTATGAGTTTATATGTTTTGATGTACCGAAGGTTGTTCGGAGTCCCGGATGTGATCACGGACATGACGAGGAGTCTCGAAATGGTCGAGACATAAAGATTGATATATTGGAAGCCTATGTTTGGACATCGGAAGTGTTCCGGGTGAAATCGGGATTTTTCCGGAGTACCGGGAGGTTACCGGAACCCCCCGGTAACTTAATGGGCCTTATTGGGCCTAGGTGGAAGAGAGGAGAGGAGACTAGGGCAGGGCCGCACGCCCCTTCCCCCCTAGTCCGAATAGGACAAGGAGAGGGGGGCGGTGCCCCCCCTTCCTTCCTCCCCTCCACCTTTTCCCCCTTCCTCTCCTAGTCCAACATGGAAAGGGGGGAGTCCTACTCCCGGTAGGAGTAGGACTCCTCCTAGGCGCGCCTCTCCTCCTTGGCCGACGGCCTCCCCCTTGCTCCTTTATATACGGGGGCAGGGGGGCACCTCTCTACACACAGTTGATCAACGATCTTTTAACCGTGTGCGGTGCCCCCCTCCACCATATTACACCTCGATAATATCGTAGCCGAGCTTAGGAGAAGCCCTGCGTCGGTAGAACATCATCATCGTCACCACGCCGTCGTGCTGACGAAACTCTCCCTCAACACTCGGCTGGATCGGAGTTCGAGGGACGTCATCGAGCTGAACGTGTGCTGAACTCGGAGGTGCCGTGCGTTCGGTACTTGATCGGTCGGATCGTGAAGACGTACGACTACATCAACCGCGTTGTGTTAACGCTTCCGCTTTCGGTCTACGAGGGTACGTAGACCACACTCTCCCCTCTCATTGCTATGCATCACCATGATCTTGCGTGTGCGTAGGAAATTTTTTGAAATTACTACGTTCCCCAACAGAGGCGGCGTTTCCCTGCCTGGTGGAAGCCGCCTGAGGCGCGACGGTCATGTCGACGAGGGGAGGCGCGCTATGGTCGCTAGGCCTCCCTGGCCACGCTTCCACTCGGCAGAGGTGCTCCCGGAGTTCGTTGTATTGTCGGAGAACTAGACCGGCGCCTGGCTCCAGCTTCCGCGCTGCCTTGTCGGTGAGCTGGCGACTTTAGCAGTGGCGCACGAGATACAGGTGCGCCATTAGTGTCCTCATTACTAATGGCGCACCAGACACACGGTGCGCCATTACTAGCAAATTTTTTTCCAAAACTATTAATGGCGCACCAGGGCACAGTGCGCCATTACTAGTTTTAACTAGTAATGGCGCACCACACGCTCGATGCGCCACTACTGACAATTTTCTTTAACTTTTTTTTTCAAAAGTAGTAATGGCGCACTTGGGTGAAGTGCGCCATTACTAGTTCAAACTAGTAATGGCGCACCACACCCACGGTGCGCCACTACTGACAATTTGTTTTGCAAAACTAGTAATGGCGCACCCCTGACAGGTGCGCCATTAGTAACCAGGGTTACTAATGGTGCATTTTTATGTGGTGCGCCATTAGTAACCTGAGACCAGCTAGATATTTTGGACAGCCACCTACCACACTCACTTTCCCCACTTCATTCTCTCCACCTCCTCCTCCAAGCTTGTCTCGGCTGCCTCCTCCTCCTCACCTCATTTGCACCATAGATTCACCCAAATTATGTGGTTAAATTACCTTTTTTTGATAGGTAAGTAAGGGGAAAGCTTTCTTTATGTTGTAGATCTACTTTTTTCTCCCTCCAACAACGTGCACATGCACTTTTTATGGCCTAGCTAGACCTACGTATGTTTGTGGTGTTGCATATGTTCGTGGTGTTGCATATATGTTTGTGTTTGCAGGTACCGGTATTTGAAATGCGATAGTTGAAAATATTTTGCCGGAATGTTGATTCATTTCCGTTTCGGCGAGAATTTGGCACTATGCATTCTTTTTGGTCCTATTTTTAGGCAAAGTCATGCCAAATTTTTTCTTGGTCTAAAATATCCTTTTGCTCTACCCCGCAGGCGACCATGGTCCGCACGATGACCGAAGGCATCGTGAATAGGTTTTTGGGCTCCGCGAAGGCCGAGATGCTTCTAAAGAACGAGACGGAGATAAGATGTCCGTGTTGAAGATGCAAGCTGAAGAGCCTTATTGCGGACCTGGATTCCGGGCAGGTGCGGGACCACCTGCTCTTGCGTGGTTTCATGGATGGCTATCGGTGGCAAGGTGATGAAGATGACTATGAAGTCATCCATGGGGGCCGGGCAAGAAATGAGGAAGGGCAGCAAGACAACCACCGCGGCGAGGGCGGGCGAGAAGACGAAGAATCTCCAGGACATGATCACGACGGTGATGCTGTACACAGTCATCATGTAGAAGATGCCGGACAAGATGATGAGGAAGATCAAGATGAAGGGCATGATCATGAAGATGAAGATGCCGGAGCAGACGATGATGGACCATCGATGGGCTGGGTGTAGGACCCTCATATTCAAGAGCTGCTTCGCAAGCAGGCGGATAACGCAAGAGCTGCCTCGCAAGCAGACGGATAATGCAAGAGCTGCTGCCCGAGAGAAAGCCAAGCTAGATCAACTGGAGTTAGACGCGGTTACTCCATTGTATGAAGGATGCAGGCCCGTGGATACCCGCCTGAAAGTAACGCTCATGGCTCTGGAGATGAAGGTAAAACACAAAATGACCGACGCATGCTTCAACGAGAACATGTCATTCTGGCACGAACGTCTTCCCAAGGGGAACAAGTGCCCGACCAGTTTCGAGGAGGCGAAGAAAATCATGTGTCCTCAGGATTTACCGCACGTGAAATACCATGTGTGCATGAACAATTGCATCATTTATCGGGACGAGCACACGGAGTCTACCATATGTCCGGTGTGCGGCGTCACTCAATACAAGAAGAGGAAGAAAGCTCCTCGAAAAGTGGTGTGGTACTTTCCGATCACTCCTTGTCTGTGGCGGTATTTCGCGGACCCTAAGCTAGCAAAGCTCCTGCGTTGGCACGCCGATAGGGAGGAGAAGAAGCTAGAAGATGACGGAAATGATCCGGAGATAAATAAAAAAGACAAGATGCTGAGTCACCCTAAGGATGCGAGCCAGTGGCAAGCGTTGAACTTTGAACACCCAGAATTGGGGGATGATCCAAGGAACATCGTGCTGGGCGCGAGCACCGATGGAGTCAATCCGTTTGGCAGCCAGAGAAGCACACATAGCACATGGCCTATGTTTGTGTGGATGTACAACCTTCCCCCTGGTTGTGCATGAAGAGGAAGTACATTCACATGAGTATGCTAATAGAAGGGCCGAAACAACCAGGGAACGACATCAATCTGTATCTAGCGCTGCTGAAAGAGGAGCTAGACACACTGTGGAAAACGCCAGCCAATACGTGGGACACCGCAGAGAAAGAATATTTCCCTATGAGAGCCGCACTGCTCACGACGGTGCATGACTATCTCGGTTACGGATATCTCGCGGGGCAGGTGGTCCACGGATTTTCTGGATGCGTCAGGTGCATGGATGACACAACGTATCGCCGACTAGATAGAGATCCCTGGTCTTCGAAAACCGTGTTCATGGGACATCGAAGGTGGCTTCGCGACGATGACCCATGGAGAAAACGCAAGGATCTGTTCGATGGTGAAACCAAACCCCGAAGTCGCCCGCGTACGAGGAGCGGCGAGGAAATAGACGAGCTGTTCAAAAATTGGAAAGATTGCCCACTGGCGGGAAAGAAGCAAAAGGCGCCAGAGCCGGGAAAGAAGCGAAAGGCGCCAGAGCCGCTGGTGAAGGTATGGAAAACGAGGTCTGTTTTCTGGGACTTGCCGTACTGGAAGATCCACCGTGTGCCTCACAGCCTTGATGTCATGCATATCACGAAGAACGTGTGCGGGAGTCTGCTTGGTACCCTACTCAACATGCCAGAGAGGACCAAAGATGGGCCGAAAGCAAGGGCAGACTTGAAATCAATGGGCATCAGGGAGGAGCGTCACGCTAATGATGATGATGATGAGGCGAAGCAGGACACGGAAAGTCGTCGCAAAGGCAAAAAGGCCAAGAACACCGGAAATGACTACCCTCCCGCATGCTTCACTCTAAGTCAGGAGGAGATCGAGCAGTTTTTCACCTGCCTCGTAGGAGTAAAACTTCCTTACAGTTACGCGGGGAAGATAAGCAGATACCTAGACTCAGCGAAGCAGAAGTTCAGCGGGATGAAGTCTCACGACTGTCACGTGCTGATGACGCAGATACTTCCAGTTGCAATCCGTGGGATCCTGGACGCGCACGTCCGTGAAATGCTATTTGTCCTACGCAACTTTTTCGACGTCATCTCTCGGAAGTCGGTTGGCGTGAGGCAACTCAGAAGGCTACAGGAAGAGATCGTGGTGATACTATGCGAGCTTGAGATGTACTTCCCGCCCGCATTCTTCGATGTTATGGTGCATCTGCTGGTCCATATCGTGGATATCATCCAACTCGGGCTGACGTTCCTGCACAGCATGATGCCGTTCGAAAGGATGAATGGTGTCATCAAAGGATACATTCGCAACATGTCACGTCCAGAGGGAAGCATAGCCAGGGGCTTTATGACCGAAGAGTGCATCTCCTACTGCATGAATTATCTAGGCATTGAGAACCCCGTTGGTCTGCCCGTCAACAGGCACCTCGGCAGGCTCGCTGGATGGGGTCACCGCAAGGGTCGGTTCGAAATGCATGTCGACTTCGAGGGTCGACTCGCCGACTTTGAAAGAGCAAACCTAGTCGCGCTACAACAAATAGACGTGGTCGATCCTTGGGTGGTAGAGCACAAAACCTTTATTGAGAAGACGTACAATGACCGAGGCCAACAGAGGACGGACGGAGATATAATCAAAGAGCACAACTCATGTTTCACGCGTTGGTTCAAGGAGAAGCTTCTGTCGTACCCTTTACATGAGGATTCTTTTGCGGAAGAAAAACTCATATTCGCCTTGTCACAGGGCGCCGAGCACAACCTGATGACCTATGAGGCGTACGATATCAACGGCTACACATTCTACACCGAGGACAAGGACATGAAGAGCGATGGTTATCAGAACTCCGGGGTAACGATGGAATCCTACACCGGTAACGACAAGGACATATACTACGGAAGGATCGAGGAGATCTGGGAGCTGAGCTATGCTGGAGAGAATGTCTCGATGTTCCGTGTCAGATGGGCCAAGAGCGTCATAAAAGAAGACCGGTATTTCACCACCATGGTTATACCCGAAGCCAAATCCAAGACCGCGGGCGCAAACATCACCGCGAAAAATGAGCCATGGGTACTGGCTTCCCAAGTGGACCAATGCTTCTTCATTACCGACCCGTCAAGCCCAGTCGTGTTGTCGTGAGGAGAGGCAAAAGGAAGATCATCAGAATGGATGGAGTCGCCAATGAGCAAGACTTCGACAAGTACGGCGACCCGAAGATGGAACATGACGACGACGATGAAGTTCAATACACCACAAGAAGAAGCAGGACCACCCTACCTAAAGGACGTCCGTTCAACAGAAGAACTCCATTTGCGAAAAAGAAGGGCAAGAAGATTGTGAAAAGATAGCTAGCTAAGATCGATTGTATTTAAATCGTAGTCTTCATTTCTCGATTGTATTTCAACATTTTGAAATGATATTTCTTCTATTCTAGTCCTCATGCATATTGAATTATGTTTATTATGGTATTGAATTTCTAACTCACAAAAAGTATTGAATTTGTTAATATTTTGTGAACTCATGAATATTTTTAAATTTTTGTGATATTTTTTCAAATATTTTCAAATAACAAATTTGATGATATTTTTTCATATTCATAAATATTTTCAAATAAGAAATTTGATGATATTTTTTCACATTCATAAATGTTTTCAAATTTGATTTGTCATTTTCTAAAAAAATATTAGATGAAACTAAATATTTTTTCACGACCCCCCACACCCGTCAACGAATGTAAGTGCTCCCTCCCTCCCTCCCTCCTCTACTCATCTCCTCTATATAGTGTAATAATTTTATCAATAAAAAAATAATAATAAAAAGTTACTAATGGCGCACAAGGAGAGGGTGCGCCATTGTTATCAATAAAAATAGTTACTTATGGCGCACCCCTCGGTGGTGCGCCATTGCTATGGATGTACTTATGGCACACCCCTGGGTGGTGCACCATTGCTATCCCTTCCCCCCTCTATCCCTTTCCCCCTCGCCCCCCGCGCCAGATCCCTTTCCCCGTCGCCGCCTACCACCCCTTTCCAGCGCGCCCCGCCCCCACCTCCAGCGCTCCTCCACCCATCACCACCGCAGCTCTTCTACCCCTCACCACCGCAAGCCGCCGCCACCCCCGAGCAACCCTCTAGTTTGATTTGAACTCATCAGATCGCGCGGTGACCGCGGCCACCTCGTCGTTGCCGCGACCACCGTCGTCGTCGTCGCGGGGGAAGACGTCCAGGAGGATCGCCGCGTTTGGATTCTTCCGTTCAGGGAACCAGCTTGAGCCGGGGTCTCGCGTAGCCGCCGCCGTCTTCTTCGTTCGGCCGCCCACATCTCGTCGCCCCAACCGCTGCTCTTGCCCGTCCCCGGCCTCGTCGAGCTCTCCTCCGACCCTCCCCGTGGCGAGCCTCCTCCACCTCCCCGTTCCCGCCTCTATCGCGTGCACCCGTCGCCCCCGTCGGCCGCCCCTTCCCCTTGTTGCTCCCATCGCTGATGGTTCTGCTGCCGCTGCTCTGTTGTTTTGCCGCCACTGCTGACGCTGCTTGCGCTGCTGCCTGTCCTCGCACAGCCGCCCGCGTCCCGCGTGTCCTGGCCTCGCGCCACTCCGGCGCCCGCCTCTACAAGCCGGCGCATCGTCCGCCCTGCAGCCCCATCGCCTACTGCCTCCCCTTGTGCGTGCTGCGTGCTCCTGCTGCTGGCATATTGACGAGGACCACAGGCCAGAAGTGAATAACCATGGCCAGGAAGGTTTTGGTCGTGGTACATTGATACACAACATGCAGCTGCAACCCCCATAGATACTTTTTTTTGTTTCGAAAAAGACGATATATGAAATGTGAGAATTCTTAAAAGATGAATTGCCGTGAAGTAGCTTGGTCGTGCCAAGAAAATGCTGCATTTTTGGTACTTGAAAGGTTTATGCCTATTCAAAATTTAGAACTTGTGGTTAGGAGATGTTTGGGAAAAGGAGTGTAGGTACTGTTCTTGTGTCGGGATAATTTTGTAGATTTTTAGGAGCTAGGGGAAATAGGGTTGTAGTTGTAAACTGAAAATTGATCAGAATGGAAAAGTGGGTGTTTCTCTAAAAAATTTCAAAAGAGTAGGATGGGTCTTTGTTCAAAAATGATTTATAGGAATTATAGGGTCTCCCAAAAAATTTGTGGCAATTTTATAAAAATTATTTGTATTAGTTTTAGTGCAACAGAGGCAACTTAGAGTTTGAAAATGGCATTAAAGGAATTTGTTTTTGGGGTAAATTCTATTATGAAATAATTCCTACTGTTATTTAACATATAAATGAAATGATTTGGAACACCAAGCAAGAGTTATGTTTCAAGTTGCTGAACCTTTTCATATAAGCTTGCAAAAGATTTAATTGATCATACAGAAAATGAAAAATGAAGGTCATACCGGTCCTAGTTGGTATTATTTTTCTCAATTTTATGTGTTGAATGAACACAAAAAGAGAGTGCTAAGTGATTTCAATATATCAAGTTTCAGAATAATATACAGGATTGTTGGTTTTTAACCTTGGTTGCCATTGTTTCTATTTGTAACGGTCTGAAGAATGACTCATGTTGTTTGTGTTATCGGCTACCTAACAATCTCTAAGTGAAAGCAACTAGCTGGAGTAGATTTCTGCACATAATACTCCTTCCAAGACAATTTGCTTCCAAGGAGTAGTTTCAGTTTGCTTGCAAGGAGTAGTTTCAGTAAAGTTTCAGCATGGTTTCAGTATAGTTTCAGTAGCCGATTTGCTATTCACTTTGTGCTATTAGTTTGCTTCCATCTTTGTGCCCACTCTGAAGAGTATTCGTATATGCTTGGAACTAAACAGAATTATACAATGAACTTCTGCAGGCTGATCTGAGTTGGACCATCCTCTGCAGCCAACTTCTCTTTGGCAAGAGGAAGAAAGGAGAATCAGGGTACGGTTTCATGGCTAGAAGTTATATTGTTGTACCCCGAGTGAAGGGAAGGAGTTTGCTGGGTTTTGTCTCCGACCATCGCGTCGTGATGATTTTGCAGGTACCCCGAGAGGCCCTTGAGTTTGCCGGAATGTCGAGTAACTTCCGTTCCGGCAAATTCGGGTACTCCATATGTCCTATTTTCAGCAAAGGTCATGCTGAAATTTTCCGTGAATTTTAGCATGACTTTGCTAAAAATAGGACATATGGGGTACTTGCGACTAATGCATGGGCCGGGGTATCTTAGTACTTAATTAAGTAGGATCAACTACCTCTTGTGTTATACATATAGAAGTGTGATATCAACTCATAGTTATTACTCTATCTGTCACCATATATGTGTGTGCCTGTGATATAATACTCTGTTTGGGATAGTTTAACCTGCAAGTTGCCTTCTCTATTTCTCTGGCTTGTGACGGGGTAGCATGATCGGAAGCACCAGCGCTCTTTTCCTAGGCACTCGAGTAGGCGGTGCTGCCGATGCGATCTGCCATTTAGAGTACCCATATATATCAGTCAACCTAGGGTGCCTCGGCATCGATAAACCCTAAATGATGAAAACTTAACTTAGCATTTAGGGTGCCTCAGCGTCGACAAACCCTAAATGATAAAACCTTGGCTTTTATTAGGGTGCCTCGGTGTCGATAAAAACCTAAATGATGAAAGCTTAGGCTTTTAGGGTGCCTCGGGGTCGACAAACCCTAAATGATAAAAGCTTAGCTTTTAGGATGCCTCGGTGTCGACAAACCCTAAATGATGAGACCATGATAATTCCTCACAAACCCTAAATGATGAGATCTTGTTCATTGACAATAACCAACTTTTTGACCAAACTTTTTTCCTATTTAGAGCGAAACATGGCCCACAATGATGAGGCCGGCGGTTCGGGCGGCAAGGCATTCTGGGAGCCGTCCCAGGAGACGGAGGAAGAACCTCAGCGCTATGAGGACGCCGCGGAAGACACAGATCCTGACTACACAACCCCTAGTGGCGTCGGGGATGACACCACTGATGGTGCCGCCGAGGATGCCACCACTGATGATGGCGGCGCACGCATAGATGGCAGCCAACCGAAGAGGCAACGGAAGGACCGGCGCCCGAACGTGCTCGGCACCGTCAAGGAGGAATTTACTGAAGTGTCCTCCGAGGGGCATCCAACGGCGCCCAAAGAAATAGTCGAGTGGTACGCGGGGCAGCTCTGGTGCATTCTCCGGAGCACCGTCTCGATCAACACCGAGAACCTAAGGCATCGTGACTGAGGGAATTCGCGCAAACTCCTCTTCACAAAGCTGCACGAACGATATAAGTTCCCCGGTGACTTCGCAAACACACGCCTCTCAGGGAATAAAGTGAACAGTGCCGCCCTCATGAAGATGAGCAAGGCCCTGGCTACTTGGAGAGGCGCGGTGAAGAGCATGATTAAAAAGGTGATAGTTATGAGAAGATCAAGGAGAAAAATCCTTCGATCAGCGAAGCTGACTACCGGGAGTTCAAGATCAAGTGCGAGAGCGGCGCATCCGAGGAATCAAGTCAGTGGGGGAAAGAGATGCGGGATTTGAACTTAGGGGTCCATAAACTCGGTCCCGGCGGTTACATAGTGGTGGAACCTATATGGGACAAGGAGGACACGGAGCGTGCCGAGCAAGGCCTACCGCCCCGCTTCGAGAAATACCGTGACAAGTAGACCAGGAACTATGCCAGGGCCCGGTACAAGATTGACCCGGTAACCAAGGAGCTTACCACGGATCCGAAGACCAAGGCGCTTGAGCGTGTTCTGGTAAGGAATACACCCTCGTGTAATTAGCTCCGTATGGTTGCATTCTAGTTAATGAAGCCAAATTTCTCAATGGTTGACGTTCCTTCCGCAGGAAACTGAAAGCAGTAGCGCGGGGTCGTCTCAGAGCTCCCCTTTCGACACCCCTTTAAATAGGGCGTTGAACATAATAAAAAACAAGGATATGCTCAGTAAGCCGTCGTCAGCTGGTCATGTGGCGGGCAAAGGCTTGTCCATGAAATGGTCAGAATACTATACCGCTGGGCGAAAGGAGAGAAAGACCAGCTCGGAAAGCCAGCAGCGCGAGGTTGAACAACTCAAGGCACAAGTGGCGCGGATTCTGGAGATGGTCGAAGAGCAAGTGCGAGACCAACTGGGAGCGACGATCACCGCCATTATACCTACCTTGGTTTCTGGGCTGCAGGCGTGGGTGGCGGGCGGCCAACAGGGGCCGCCCCCGATTCTCAGCTTCACGGGCAGCAACTCGCGCAACGCGCCGGCGGCGCCATTGGTGTCTCCGGCGGAGGCGGCATTGGTGTCTCCCGCGGCTGCGCCATTGGTGTCTCCGGCGGAGGCAGCATTGGTGTCTCCCACGGCGGCGCCGGCATTGCATCTTAATGCACCCGGGTGTGGGAAGAATACGCCGGCCGGCACCTCGGCAGCAAGCGGCCCCTCCGTCAATTGCACGCCCGCCGTTGGCGGTGTCTCGACATTAGCTGAGCTCGACGCCATCACGGTAACTAATTAAGCCTCTCGGCCGATGACTTCATCTCCTTGCCTTTGACTAGGCATCCCTGACGCCCTACATGTTTTCGCAGGGCGCCGCCGATGTTCCGCGCACTCTCCTGCACTTCATGAACGACGAGTTGGTCGATGCAGCCAAGGGAAGAATCGCTCAACCGGGCAGCCGCGTGTTCCACGGTAATCCGATGCCACCCACCGTTTATAGGGTTCATCTGGTTCGGGTGCTGCCGGGCTTCGACGACATGTTACCTCCGTATCGACCCCATGGGGCCGACGAAGATGATGTGATGACCCTCAGCGCCTGCATAAGCTGGCCCATGCTTTGGCCGAAGAGCCAGATTCGTTTGGGGGTGGGGGATACCACCCCACAGACAACACCGTCAGTCGTGCCGGCGCCAAGCCATGGCAAGACCCCCGCAATGCTACCGGACATGCCGGACATGCATATGGCACAGGATCCGGATGACGACGACGACGGTACATTTACCAACGTTGATAAGTACTTCAACGAACATGGGTACGGTGAGGAATTCTTGGGGCCTCCTTCTCAAGAACCCAACCCTGCAAAAGATGATCTAGCTGGTACCGCGGAGAAACCCAATTGCAACAGGCGTCATCTGGCGTTCAGTTCTCAGGAGACGCCTCCAGCTGCCGCCTTCACCGAGCCTCAGATAGCCGAGGTGCGAAGTATTATCAGCCGCAACACACTCAAGAAGGCGCTCTCTGAGCAGAACTCGATCCCATTACAGCAGAAGAAGAAGGGACGGAAAAGAAAGACTAACAAGGGTGCGAGCCAGCCGGCACCGAGTACGATCCGTGCTCAGAACGGTCCACCTTCACCTAAGGATATCTCAAGGAGGGTGCATGTGGCGGGTAGGCCGATGCTACCGACTAATCTGCTCAATGCTGCAACCGGTGCTATGCGGAATCTTCATGACAGTGTTCTTTCTTTGGAGAAGCGGCGTCTCTCCGAGAATGATGTGGCATACCCGGTTTTCGTGGCCAAGGTGCCAGAGGGCAAGGGCTTTGTGGATAGCGCCATCGGGGGTACGATCGTCCTGCGGTTTGATGAAATCTTCGCTATGTTTAACCTTCATCCGCTGCACTACACCTTCGTTCGGCTATTTTCGCGGAGTATGGAGATGCGGATCATTAGAGACAAGACCCCGGACATCGTGATAGTCGACCCCTTCTACATGTGTGCCAAGATCTTGGGTAGCGCTGGAGACCGGCAAGTCGCGAGTTCATACCTCGAAGGCATCATTCTGGCAAACCCAGATAAGGATAACTTCCTCGTGCCTTACTTTCCCGAGTAAGTCATGCCCTCACCGCCCCGTAACATATGATTTCTTAGATTTCGATCATTCTTTTTTTTCTAACATTCCGTGTTTTGTGCAGTGACACACATTGCACACTCATCCTCTTAAGCCCGAAATATTCCATGGTCACGTATTTCGACTCGGGCCGTCAGTCAAAGAAAGACTACACAAATATCAAGAAAGTTCTTGATGTTGTTCTCCCCGGCTACGCCAGATCTGGAGGCACCTTCAGCAGGCCAGTTCGTAGGTACGGCAAGCATGTGTTCACCCACAATACGACGTTCCCCTGCGTCAAGCAGCCGTCTGGCGGTCAGAAGGATGCCTACTATGCCCTCCATCACATGCGGGCGATCGTACGGGACCATAATCACCTTCTACTACCAAATAATCTCAAAGATTGGGCCGCAAGCTTGTCAGCAATCCAGGACGCGGACATCAGACAAGAATTCTTTCGCATTCAGTCGGAGTTTGCGGAAATCATCCATCAAGATGTCCTTCATACCTCGGGGCAGTTCTACCTCAGATATCAACCGTCCAATAGTGAGATAGAAACAACGCTACAAATGCAGGCTGACAACGCCCGCGATTTCATGACCATCACGACAGACGGCGGCTTCATCCACGCTTCGGTCCCTGAGTCGAGTCGAAAGTAGTGATGCTATGTAGTTCTAAAATATCGATTAGCTCATGTTGTAATTAAACTTTAATGAACTTGTATGTCTCTTTGGTTTGGATAGTCGCTCAACTTATATGTAATCAATGCTATTTATTAGTACGACCATGAATCATGCTATTAATGTCTTGCTTTTCTCTTCCGATCCTTTTGTTGCATACTTATATATTGCTTATGTATTGTTTGTGAATTGCTACTAATGTTTTGATTGACTAGTGCATAGAGATGCCGTCGTATGTCGTGTACAAGGGTAAGGTTCCCGGAGTCTACGACGACTGGGAGGTGTGTCGGAGACAGGTTCACCGTTTCAGCGGTAACAGTTACAAAGGGTACACCACTAGGGCGGAGGCGGAAGCTAGATACGCGCGCTATCTAGCGGAAGAGAGGATGGAGCGGAGGAGGAACCGGATGAAGACCAGTTTCATCGCGATGATACTCATCGTGATGACCGTAGCTCTCTTCTATGTGATGGTAGTTTAGACGATCGATATCGACTTGTAATGTGAAGACAAACTCGCTACTCGCGGTCTCGAGACTTGTAATGTTCTAACTTTGTTCGGTATTTTAAATTCGGAGACTAGCTAATATGATGAATTGTATTCGGAGACTAATCTTCTATTTTATTCGATGAATCTGCTGTTTATATGTTTTGCTGTCTATATTCTGTGCAGTAATATATTTTGTAACCTGTGCAAATATCAGAAAAGAAAAAAAATTCCTAATATTCATACTAGTGGCGCACCATACAGCACATTAGTGGCGCACTTCTATAAAAAATACTAGTGGCGCATTATCTGTTAGTGCGCCATTAGTAACCCAGAGCACAAGGTAAATATGCCCCCCTGGGAGGCATAGTAATGGCGCACCAAGTGACATACTAATGGCGCACTGCCTGGTGCGCCACTACTGTTTGGTATACTAATGGCGCACCAGGGGTGCGCCATTAGTATTAGTTACTAATGGCGTGATGATAGTGGCGCACCTGTAGTGCGCCATTAATTGCCAAAACAGGTGCGCCACGAACAGGCCTTTTCCTAGTAGTGCGTGGTCTGAGCAGGCGGTGCACCCTCCACTTCAAGTACGACGGCGCCGCTACCCTCTTCGTGAGGGTGATCGGGGTAGATGATCGCCGCGCTGGGAGCTGCCCTGAAGGCGGCAACAGTGACAAAGTGCTCGGCCTTGGCGGCCGCGATGAGGACGAGGGTGAGCTCGCCCTTGGTGATGGCCGCGGCTTGCCCAGCAGCGGTGACTCCTCCTCCGGCGAAAGCTCCAGCAGTGGCGGCTACGACCAACCGCCCCGTCGCCGTGCTCGCTTCGAGGACGTTGGTGGGTCTTCCCGTCGTCGCACCCCAGTGAAGCACGAGGAGGGCTCCGGCTGAATTCGGGGCGCGCTGGGGGCTGATTCTCGGGAGTAGCTGCGGGCGTAGGAGCCGCTTTTGCCTGTTTTTCTTTCTTTTCTTCCTGCATCACAAGAAACTAGTATGGGGCCCTGCGGGGCGTATCATGAATCGTAACGCTTTTTCTGCCTGATGCTATGCTTATTGCTTCTGAGTACTTTACATAGGCATGTAAGGATAACTTAGCTCGATGCGTCTAAAGTAGCTTCCACCTCGTGATGCGCGCATCTCCCAACACTTGATAAGACTTCCCTGCTGCGGACCTGGAAGGCGTCGAGACACTGCAAAAATTCGTTAAGGAGCCCTTATTCCACCTTGCTCAAGGCCTCGGGCGTGGCCGGTCATAGCCTAGCGCACCACGTCACGGTACTCGTGGGGCACGGACTCAAAAAGGGGTGCACCGGTCGCGAGCTCGAACGAGGGTGCCTCGTGGAGACCAGGAGAAGCACTTACGCGTGCACCTGTCCAGCCCCCTCGCGAGGCGTGCGAGAGAGAGTGCCGGGCAAAACAGAGAACCGAGAAAAACAGAGAGAAAAGAGAACCAAACCGAGCCATCAAGAAACACTAAAATTCAAATTTCCATTAAAGAGGGGCAGGCCAACTGTGGAAAGCAAATGAACAACCGCGTCCGGCACGTAGTCTAGTGTACTCACCAGCGCGGAGATAAGTGCTGCCACTAGGACATGGGAGGGAGCCCCCGAGGCCTGAGGGTGGCACTCCGGAGACTCTGGGCATGTATAGCCCCACTCATTATTACGTGAGAGTGTCACGAGCGGAGACCTTCACACGCACTGGGCCTTGCTTCATGGGTAGAACTTCCGGAGGTGCTGGATGTTCCAGGCGTTCTGGATGGGGATCCCGTCCTGCGTCTCCAGGCGCACGGCGCAAGCCTTGGAGACGTGGCAATCCTAAACGGGCCCTCCCACATGGGTGAGAGCTTATGCAGCCCTTCCCTGGAGAGCACCTGCCTTAGGACGAGATCGCCCACCTCGAGCGTCCTGGAGCGGACACTGCGGCAGTGATCCCGTCGCAGCGCCTGCTAGTACCTTGCCGCCCGGAGCGAAGCTTGGCAGCGGCGCTCCTCCCCCAACACGAGGTCCATCCCCTGCATGGCATCCTGGTGCGCTTCGTCGAACGCCAGGACCCACGCGGAGCGATGCTTGACCTCGTGAGGGAGGACTGCTTCTGCTCCGTAGACGAGGAAGATGGGGTCTCGCCCGTCGGCTGGGTGGCGGTGGTGTGGATGGACCACAACACGGACTAGAGCTCGTCGCGCCAGCCCCTACCGCAAGCCTCGAGCTTCTTCTTGAAGGTCCTGGTCTTGAGGCCCCTCAAGACCTCCGCGTTGGCGCGCTCGGCCTGTCCATTCCTCCTGGGGTGTGCCACTGAAGCGTAGCATATCTGCGTTCCAAGGTTAGCACAATATGTCTTGAAGAGATTGCTAGTGAACTGCGAGCCATTGTCGGTGATGATGCGGTTAGGGACCCCAAACCGGCTCACGAGGCCCTCGATGAATTTAACTGCGGATCCAGCTGGGATGGTGCAGACGGCCTCCACCTCTGCCCATTTGGTGAACTTGTCGATGGCGACGTAGAGGTAGCGGTAGCCCCTAGGCGCTTGAGGGAACGGGCCTAGGATATCCAGCCCCCAGACTGCGAACGACCATGAGAGTGGGATAGTCTGGAGGCCCTGCGCTGGCTGGTGGATCTGCTTGGCATGGAATTGGCAGGCCTCGCCGGATTTCACTAGCTCGGCTGCGTCGTTGAGTGCCGTGGGCTAGTAGAAACCACTGCGGTTTGCCTTGCCAACCAGGGTGCCCGACGATGAGTGATGCCCACAATCTCCGCCGTGTATGTCAGCTAGCAGCTCGTCCCCTTGCTTCCTGGAGATGCATCGCAAGGAAACATCATTCGGCCATATCTGTAGAGCTCACCGGCTTTGATGCAGTATGTCGTGGCTTGCCGGGCCACATGCTCCGCATCCTCCTCCTTCTCCGGCAGCGTCCCCCGCACTAGGTATGCCTCGAACTCCTCGATCCAGCACCCCTCCTGAGGCTCGAGCGCCAGGAGCAGACGTGCTCCCAAGATCGGGCCACAAGCGGGGGCTCCCGAGGTCGGTGAGTTCCTCTCGAGATGGCGCAGTATCCGCTGCCGCGGGGGCCGCTGAAGGCTTGAAGAGTCGCTCCTTGACGACGCCGGGTTCTTGGGGCTGGCTCGTTGACGCCCTCTTGGCGATCTCATCGGCCTCCTTGTTGATGCCGCGCGGTACATGCTGCAGTTCCAGGCCCCAGAATTGCTTCTCCACCTTGCGCACCTCCGCGAGGTACCCCTCCAAGTGCTCGTCCCTTGCTTTGTATACCTTGTTGGAGAAGTTGACGAGGAGCTGGGAGTCGCCCTTGATGGTGAGACGCTTTACCCCCAAGGCTGCCGCTGCCTTGAGGCCGGCGATCAACCCCTCGTATTCCGCAATGTTGTTGCAGACCTTCTCACCCCGCTGGAAGCAGAGCTGCACGACGTAGTATAGCTTGTCTTGGGTGGGCGAGATGAGCATAGCACCAGCCCCTGCGCCTTGGCGTGCGAAAGTGCCATCGAAGTACATGACCCAACCATCTGGTGCCTCACTTCCTGGAGAGAGAGATAGGCTCTCGCCAACTTCGGGTTCCAGGTCCTGAATCAGGGTTCTCGCCTCCCGAGATTTTACCACGATGTCATCGACGTAGGCTTCAGCGTTTCTCCCGAGCTGCTGACCCAGGGCGATGTGCATCAGCCGCTAGAAGGTCGCCCCAACGTTGCGCAGCCCAAACGGCATGTAGGTGTAGCAGTCCACCCCGCACGGGGTCAAGACGGCGGTCTTCTCCACATCCTCCACTTCCATCTTGATCCGGTGGTAGCCCGAGAACGCGTCCAGGAAACACAGCAGGTCGCATTCAGCGGTGGAGTCGATGATCTGGTCGATGCGCGGGAGGGGGAACGGGTCTTGGGGGCAGGCCTTGATGAGGTTGGTGAAGTCGACACACATGCGTTCCTTCCCGCCTTTCATTGGCACGACGACGGGGTTCACCAGCCACTCCGGGTATCGGACCTCACGAATGACACCTGCCGCCTCCAGCTTGCGAGTTTCCTGGACTATGAAGGACTGCTTCTTCGTGGACAGTCGCTGCGCCTTCTGCTTCACAGGGCGCACATTGGGGCACACCCTCAAGTGATGCTCGATTACCCCCCTTGGGACCCCTACCAGCTGCTTGGGTTCCCAGGCGAATACCTCCTTGTTCGCGCGCAAGAACTTCACCAATGCCTCCTCTTGATCTGGGTCGAGGTTGGTGCCTATGGTGAAGGTGGCTCCCGAGGGTTCACCTTCCTCGACCGGTACTTGCTTCGTTTTGGCCCGATCTTGAGTGAACAACTGCTTCTTCTTCGCCGGCGCGGCCTTCTTAGCCCCTAGGGTGGCTTCCCCGGCCGGGTGCGCCACGGCTGGAGCCCTGAAGGCAAGCTTGAGGGCCGCCAGAGCCTCCTTGGTGTCTTTAGCCACAGTGAGGACGCCGCTACTGCCTGGCATCTTCATGAGGTTGTAGGCCGGATGAGTTGCTGCCATGAACTGAGCTAAGGCAGGGTACCCGAGGATGGTGTTATACAGGAGGCTGATGCAGGCAATGTCAAAGTCGATAAGCTCGGTGAGGTAGTTTTTGAGGGTGTCGAAGGTCACGGGGAGGCGGATCTGCCCTAGAGGGCTGGTGGAGCCGCTGCCGACCCCGGTGAAGGGCTTGGTGGGACGGAGCCATTCGTGCGGTACGTGAAGCAAGCAGAAGGCCTCCATGGAGAGCACATTAAGGCCGGCCCCACCGTCGACGAGGGTTTTGGTGACGGCTACGTTGCAGATGGTGGGCATGCAAAGCATTGGGAGCATGCCCGAGGAGGCAGTGGTGACGAGGTGATCCCCTGAGTCGAAGGTGAGGTCGGCCTCGGGCGCCGCCCATCCTGGAGGGCCTCCTTGCCGTGCAGAGGCGACGCTGATCTGGTGGAAAAACTACTTGGTGTGGAGGTTCGAGGGTGTTGCTTGCGAGCCCCCAAGGAGGGCCGCAACGGCGACGGGTGCCTGCGCCGCGAAGCGTGCGACGAAGAAACTGCGCAGCTCGCAAGAAGCTACAGAAGATTCTGACAGGTTGAGCAGCCAGGCGCGCGGTGCGCCAGCGAGGGCCATGGGGAACCAGTTCGCCATGACCTTGTCATCGCCCCCGGCTTCCAGGACGGCCTCCTCGTACGCTAGCAGGAAGGCCGACGGATCCGCCGCGCTGTCGTAGCATGGTGGCGTCTCCGGCTTGAACTTAGGCAGCCACTGGACCCGCTTCAAGGCGGGGATAAAGGCCCTGAGCCCCCTGGCACCATCGTGGGCATTCGTTGACCCGGTTGGAGGAGCAACGCCGGCCATGGGGGCAGAACGGGGAGGCAAACTTCGGCGCACCCCTACCTGGCGCGCCAAATGTCGGATTACGGGTTCCGGCAAACCCTTGAGGTTCGAACACTGGGGTGCGCTCGAAGATCTCTCTTCCCCTAGCTCACACTCTCGCAATGATCTCAAGGCCAAGCACACCGAACCCAAAGAACATGAGACACAAGAGTTTATACTAGTTCGGGCCACCGATGTGGTGTAATACCCTACTCTAGTGTGGTGTGGTGGATTGCCTTGCTGGCTGGGGATGAACTAGTACAAGGGAAGAACAACCTCTTGAGGAGAGGTGTTCTTGAGCTCGAGGAGCTTGTGCGTGGGAGGATGGTCTGAATGATCCGTCCCTCTATACGGAGGTGGCTAGTCCTATTTATAGAGGCCCTAGTCCTCTTCCCAAATGTTTAGGCGGGAAGGGATCCCACAACGGCCAATTTGATGGGGGACAGCTAGTACAAGCTATCCTGACAAAAGGTGGTCTTCGCCTGCCAAAGGCTCTGGTGGTGATGACATCGTGGGCTCCGTGGTGACCTCCGTCCTTCCGTCCTGCTGGTCTTGGTCCCGTTGCACTGATATGGAAACCTTTTCTTGATGCCTCGGGACTCCTTGCTTGCGCCTGCCTCTTTAGCACCAAAGAGGAAACAAGTACTCTGCTCCCGTTGGCACCCGCTTGGCCTTGTTCGTCGTGGCTCATGTCACGGGAACCTCATGAGGTGCCCCCTGCCTTTATCTCTCCGCTCCTCGCGAGCCAGCCTAGTGAGGCTGCCCCTGAGGAGGTCTTGTGTCGTCCAACTCGCGAGGCTTGGCCCCTCGCGAGGGTCTTGAGTGCTTGCTGGTGAAGATGGGACATACCAGGCCGTTGGTGGAGCCACGCCGTGGGCCGCAGGCAGGAAAGTCTGGGGACCCCCATTCCCAGGACGCCGACAGGTTCGTCATGGTCAAGTAACATGACCTCTAGAACAGGATTATTGTACCACTCTGGTGCGGTACCTTACTCTCGTTGACCAACAAGGTTCGGTAGTAACTTGATCTGAAGTTTCATGAACATCATCATTAGCTTCCTCACTGATTGGTGTAGGAATCACAGGAACTGATTTCTGTGATGAATTACTTTCCAATTCAGGAGAAGGTACAACTACCTCATCAAGTTCTACTTTCCTCCCACTCATTTCTTTCGAGAGAAAATCCTTCTCTAGAATGGATCCATTCTTAGCAACGAATATCTTGCCTTCGGATCTGTGATAGAAGGTGAACCCAACAGTCTCCTTAGGGTATCCTATGAAGACACATTTCTCCGATTTGGGTTGGAGCTTATCAGGTTGAAGCTTTTTCACATAAGCATCGCAGCCCCAAACTTTAAGAAACGACATCTTAGGTTTCTTGCCAAATCACAGTTCATACGGTGTCGTCTCCACAAATTTAGACGGTGCCCTATTTAATGTGAATGCAGCTGTCTCTAATGCATACCCCCAAAACGATAGTGGTAAATCGGTAAGAGACATCATAGATCGCACCATATCTAATAAAGTACGGTTACGACTCGGACACACCATTATGCTGTGGTGTTCCAGGTGGCATGAGTTTGTGAAACTATTCCACATTGTTTTGATTGAAGGCCAAACTCGTAACTCAAATATTCGCTTCTGCGATTAGATCGTAGAAACTTTATTTTCTTGTTACGATGATTCTCCACTTCACTCTGAAATTCTTTGAACTTTTTAAATGTTTCAGACTTGTGTTTCATCAAGTAGATATACCCATATATGCTCAAATCCTCAGTGAAGGTCAGAAAACAATGATAGCCGCCGTGAGCCTCAACACTCATCGGACTGCATAGATCGGTATGTATTATTTCCAATAAGTCAGTGGCTCGCTCCATTGTTCCAGAGAACGGAATCTTAGTCATCTTGCCCATGAGGCATGGTTCGTAAGCATCAAGTGATCCTAAAAGTTCATCCGCATGGAGTTTCTTCATGTGCTTTACACCAATATGACCTAAACGGCAGTCCCACAAGTATGTTTCACTATCATTATCAACTTTGCATTTTTTTGGCATCAATATTATGTGTATCACTACGATCGAGATTCAATAAACCATTTATATTAAGTGTATGAGCATAGAAGGTTTTATTCATGTAAACAGAACAACAATTATTCTTTGACTTAAATGAATAACCTTATTGCAATAAACATGATCCAATCATATTCATGCTCAACGCAAACACCAAATAACATTTATTTTAGGTTCAACACTAATCGCGAAGGTAAAAGGAGTGTGTGATGGTGATCTTATCAACCTTGGAATTATTTCCAACACACATCGTCACCTTGTCCTTAACTAGTCTCTGTTCATTTGGCAACTCATGTTTCGAGTTACTACTCTTAGTAACTGAACCAGTATCAAATACCAAGGGGTTGCTATAAACACTAGTAAAGTACACATCAATAACATGTATATCAAATATACCTTTGTTCACTTTGCCATCCTTCTTATCTGCCAAGTATCTAGAGCAGTTCCACTTCTAGTGACCGTTCCCTTTGCAGTAGAAGAACTCAGTTTCAGGCTTAGGTCTAGCTTTGGGCTTCTTTATGGGAGTGGTAACTTGCTTGCCATTCATCTTGAAGTTCCCTTTCTTTCACTTGCCCTTTTTACTTGAAACTAGTGGTCTTGTCAACCATCAACACTTGATGCTTTTTCTTGATTTCCACCTTTGCCGATTTTAGCATCGCGAAGAGCTTGGGAATCGTTTCCGTTATCCCTTGCATATTATAGTTCATCACGAAGTTCTAGTAACTTGGTGATAGTGACTAGAGAACTCTGTCAATCACTATCTTGTCTGGAAGATTAACTCCCACTCGATTCAAGTGATTGTAGTACTCAGACATTCTAAGCACATGCTCACTGGTTGAGCTATTCTCCTCCATCTTGTAGGCAAAGTACTTTGTCAGAGGTCTCATACCTCTTAACACGGGCATGAGTCTGAAATACCAATTTCAACTCTTAGAACATCTCATATGCTCCGAGGCGTTGAAAACATTTTTGAAGTCCCGGTTCTAAGCCGTAAAGCATGGTGCACTAGAGTATGAAGTAGTCATCATACCGAGCTTTGTCAAACGTTCATAATGTCTGCATCTGCTCCTGCAATAGGTCTGTCACCTAGCGGTGCATCAAGGACATAATTCTTCTGTGCAGCATTGAGGTTAATCCTCAGATCACGGACCAAGTCTGCATTATTGCTACTATCATCTTTCAACTTAGTTTTCTCTAGGAACATATCAAAAAATAAAACAGGCGAGCTATACGGGAGCTATTGATCTACAACATAGATATGCAAATACTATCAGGACTAAGTTCATGATAAAATAAAGTTCAATCAATCATATTACTTAAGAACTCCCACTTAGATAGACATCCCTCTAGTTATCTAAATGATCACGTGATCCAAATCAACTAAACCATGTCCGATCATCACATGAGATGGAGTAGTTTTCAATGGTGAACATCACTATGTTGATCATATCTAGTATATGATTCACGTTCAACCTTTCGCTCTCAGTGTTCTGAGGCCATATCTGCATATGCTAGGCTCGTCAAGTTTAACCCGAGTATTCTGTGTGTGCAAAACTGGCTTGCACCCATTGTATGTGAACGTAGAGCTTATCACACGCGATCATCACGTGGTGTCTCGACACGACTGTCCGTGTCAAAACCGGCGTATCTCGGGTAGGGGGTCCCGAACTGTGCGTCCAAGGTCGATGGTAACAGGAGACAGGGGACATGATGTTTACCCAGGTTCGGGCCCTCTTGATGGAGGTAATACCCTACTTCCTGCTTGATTGATCTTGATGAATATGAGGGTTACAAGAGTTGATCTACCACGACATCATAATGGCTAAACCCTAGATGTCTGCCTGTATGATTGTGATTGCCTCTACGGACGAAACCCTCCGGTTTATATATACATGGAGGGGACTAGGCTTGTACGAAGTCGCTTTACAAAGGAAGGAACTACATATCCAAACGCCAAGCTTGCCATCCACGCAAAGGAGAGTCCCATCCGGACAAGGGAAGAAGTCTTCTGTCTTGTATAGGCCGGACGCCCGAGGACCCCTTAATCCAGGAATCCCTTAGTAGCCCCCGAACCAGGCTTCAATGGCGATGTATCCGGCGCGCAGATTGTCTTCAGCATCGCAAGACGGGTTCCTCCTCCGATTACTTCAAAGCACCTGACTTAGAGAGCTGTATTTTGCTTGTGATTTAATGTCATGCCCCTCCGCTTCTGTGCCTCCATTGCTTCTGCCTCCATGTGTCGAGCGAATACGAAAGGGCAGGGTATTTTTTGCACATAACACCCCGGCCGTGCAAGAAAGGCATCTATTTAAAGAGATTGGATCTCATATCCCATTCCACATCAAGCAGAAAATACATAAAGCTTGCCAGGAGAAACCATTCCAACATGGCTAGCATTCCCAGTTCTTCCTCCCGCCCCACGGCTCCGAAAAAGGCGACTGGGAGAGATGCTCAGTATCCCACGATCAGTTGGTTAAGCTTCAAATACAGGGATTTCTCCCCCGCAGATCTAGTCCCTTTTCAGGTAGGATTGACCTCCTTCTTTGGCGAAGCCCTGGTGGAAAATTTCCCCAATCCCACCAGGGGGAACGGGTGTGCTTCGTTTCCTACTTGTTAAAAGGCGTCGGATTTCCAATCCACCCTTTCCTCCGAGGACTCCTGGAGTATTATGGCCTCCAATTGCACAACCTCACGCCAGCCTCAATCCTGCACATCGCGGGTTTTGTTGCTCTTTGCGAGATATTCCTGGGCTGTGAGGCCCACTTTGATTTATGGAGAAAGCTATTCTGCCTCGTCCCTCGCACCCAAGAGGGATCGGTATTCGAGGTGGGCGGCACTGAGGTATGGCGCATAGCCAGGACCGGGTACCTATCCGGCACACCGAAGAAGGCATCCGAAGAGTGGCCCTCAGAGTGGTTCTATATTGAGGACGTCGCTCTCCCCGACCCAATCCGCTTGGGTCTTCCCGAATTTTCCAGTGCTCCATTGAAGAAACGCCACAGCTGGCTGTCGGTGGGAAACGACACCTATGGGATCACAAGAATCCCTACTACGGTTGCCGGGACGTAGGGTTGCAAGAAGAGCAGGATTAGTAATCAGCACAAGGATTGTTTACCCAGGTTCGGGCTGCGAGGATGCGTAAAACCTAGTCCTCCTTTTGTGGATGTATTGAGTGTTCTTGAGCCCTTGAACTAGCTACGGTGGATGAGTAGTTCCAAAAAGACGAATCCTTCTCCAGTACGCCATGGGCCTCCTTTTATAGTCGCAAGGGGCTGCCACAGTGGCACATAGGAGGTGGAAAGGCGTACAGTGCTATGAGCTTATCGCTCGTATTACAGGACAAGACACATTTAATGCATTGCTTAGGTGTCCCCATTCTATATTGGGGATGGGAACGAGGCCCGTCCCGTCCTTCGCCGCTCCTCCTTGCTTCGACACGCGCCCTGGCCAGCGATGCGTGCGGCGCCATGTAAGCAGGCAGGCAGCTGAGGTGGCGCGGTGGTAGGGTCTTCACGAAGATCTACATGCCGCCACGCAGGCGCTTGCTGAGTTGGCCTGGGAGCTGCATGTTGCCACGCAGGTGCCTGCCCAGCTGGTTGAGCTGGCAGCTGCATGCGAACGGCGGTGGAGACTTGGCTGGTGCGGGCCTGGCAGTGGCCCTGTTGGCATCCTCGGTGAGGGACTTGCCGGGTGGCCCGGCAAGGGTCTTGCCGTGGCGTGCTGTCGTCCCCGGCAAGGATCTTGCCGGGGGTCTTGTGGCTCTCCACGGCAAGGATCTTGCCGAGGACCGTTGTCTTTTCATCCTCATCTGATCTTGAATATTCCTTGTCTTCACAAAGATCTGCATGCTACCACGGAGGTGCCTCCCGAGCCCTAGTTCCAACGTGGTTGGTTGAGTTGGAACCCGTGGGCTCGAGGGTGGCTCACTCCGCTGGTGTGGGCGAGCCACCCCGGCAAGGGTCTTGCCGGGCGCTGAGGCTGCCTCTGGCAAGGGTCTTGCTGGGGGAACCTGTTTCGCCTCACTGCTTCTTTGTGCTTCTTGGCCTTGGCATTGCCTTGGCTGTCTTGTACTTTGGCTTCTCTCCGGCTTCCCTCCCTTGCCCTGCTTCGTGCGGTCGCGGCGCGTGGCTCTGACTGCCCGTGCACAAGTAAAGGGGTCGAAAGGAGAGCCCCTACTTTTGTACACCGACAGGAGCCCCCGAGCCTGGGCCACACATAAGCGCGACACGTTGTTTGGCCAGGCCCAAAACGGTGCGCGGGCAGGCGGGGCGGATTTTCACCGCAGTAACTCTTCGTCCGCTGTGCTTCCCCACGACCCGCGTTGAATGCGAGACGTGGGAAGGGGGACGTGCATGACGTGGGCAGCATGCGTGGGGCGGTTTCCGCAGGCATGCGTCACATCGCGATACAGGGGCGGCTCGCGCCTTCCCCATGAAGAGGGAGAGGCGTAAAGGCGCGACCCATTTACTGAATGGGGCCGGGTCACGGTCTTCAAGGCGTCCACACCCCACGATCACTGGGTGGGGACAGGTCGCTCCGCCCATCCCCTGGTTCTACATGTTCGCCACACATCCTCCATGCGCTTGGGTTGGCGAGAGGTGGAGGCGGGAAACCGGGCCGTCGCTGGTTGGGGCAGCGGGTCGGTCTCGATTCCCGGCACCTCTGGTTGCTGGATTGGCCGAGCGGGGCAGCCGAGGCCTGACCCCGCCTCTTTATAAGGAGAGGGAAGGGGGATGGCATCCCTCATTCTTCTATCTTCTATCTCCTCCTGCTTCTGCTTCTTCCTCTCATCCGCCATGGAGAAGGGGAACCCCGGTCCCTAGACGGTGGCGGTGAGGGTCGCCGCTCGACAGCGCGTCCCTCCTCCTCCTGAGCCCGCGGTGGTGCAGCCGGCCGCGAGGGGAAGGGGGAGGGGGCGAGGCCGTGGGCGAAGCCGGGGCAGAGGTCGTGGTGCTCGGGGAAGAGGAGGACGGGGCGGCGCGCTGGCCTCGCCCCCGCCAATGATGCCTTTCCAGACGGAGGGCCACGTTGGAGACCGGCCCCGTGAGTTCTTCATCAGGCTGCGCCGGCCTCTGCGTCGCCGTCTTCGTCTTCCCGCCCCGTTTGCTCGGGAAATGGAGCGTGACCCGCCCCAGACCCTCAGGTTGCACATGAGGGGCTGCGGGAATGGGGGCACGCGGGTCGACGTCGACTTCCCGGCTCCTCAGGTCATGTACCTCCGCCGTGGATGGAAGACGTTCGCTCGCATCCACAGCCTGACGGCGGGGCTCGTCCTCTACTTCAAATTAATGGAGGACGGCCCGCTCTCCATTAAGGTCTTCGGGGATCTTGGAACTCGCCTGAAGTGCTGCGTGGAGAGCTCCTCTAACGGAGATTCCGACGATGGAAGCTCTTCCTTCAGCGAAAGTGACGAGGAGGACAGCGGGGCAGATGACGGGGACGAGTCCGACTAGGCGACGGACGCCCCGCGCCCGGGCGGGTGCGGCAGCAGCAGCATCTGCACCTGGCCGCTCCTCCGGTGGAGTTTTGCCGGGAGAGGGGCCAGCTCCTTGAACTTCTCGGGGCCGTCTCTTTGGGCGGCTGGCGTCGGGAGGCTGCAGAAGAGGAAGAGGGCGGGTGGCAAGGCCGTCAACTCGGAATATGCGGACACCGATGCCTTCGTCGCGTGTCCGGCGACATGCCGCCTCGTCTTCCAGCTCCTTTCCCGGCACCGTCATCACTGGCCCACCCTTGGGTAGCCACCGAGGTGTTCTCTTGGTGCTTTCTGCTGCTCGTAGCTCGCCTAGGCGCCCCTTTTGCCCTTTCGCCTTCTTGACCTACCTCCTGGGGAGAGGGACAAGAAAGGGATTACGGGCATCTCATCTCTTTTTTAGTTTGTAAGCCTTCGGGCCTTCGTTAAATTTAGAACATTTAATCCCCTTGCTCATGTTTTTCATTCAGTATGAACTGTACCTGTGTGGGATGTTTTTAATGAAAAAGGGATGTTTGCCGGGTTTTTCGTTCGTGGGTGGAGCCCGCGACAAGGAGCGAATCCTTGTTACTATTTAAGATAAACGTTTTTCGCCCGGCAACAGGCCTTACCATCCCCCTCACTTCGCTCGGCCATTCTCGCGCCCTTGGCGGAGGCAGGGATGAAGTGGGCTTAGGATCCTCGTTCTATCTCCTTGCCGCCGCGGCTACAACCAAATCCGAACCCAGGAGATAATCCTTAGGTATAGGAAAAAGGGGAGCACGGTAGCCTGGAGATAAAACGAGGTTTCACATGTCCCAGTTCCGTACCGAAATGCATGACAGAGGAAGAAAGACTTATCTGTATCTGCAACCACCGGCAACCTTGTCTTGCCGCGGTTGGATCCTTGTACTTGCAGCCCCCGGCAACTCTGGTTTGCCGGGGTCGGGACGCCGGTCCGTTCCCTTTCTTCCAAGTAGCTCAGCAGAAGTGCCCGTGTGCCCTGCGAACCAAAGGAGGGAAAAAAACAGAGAGACGCGCGCTCGACCTCTAGGCTAGGGGTTAGTCGCTGCTAAGCACTATCAACCCTAACCAAGGAAGAGACTCGACCTAGCATGCATGCTATAACTTAGCGCGCCAGCGCTTCATTTATTTGTGCTGAGGGTCTGCGTCTGGCTTTGTACAAAGGGTTACATGCCTCGCCGGCAAAGCTTGTACAAAAGGTGGCTTGCCCGGGGGCCTGGCAAGCTGCACCTTATGGGTAAAACTTGCGAAGATGCTCGATGTTCCAGGAGTTGCTCACTAGGACAACATCTTCAGTCTCAAGGCGGACTGCGCCAGGCCTGGTGACTCGTATTACCTGATAAGGGCCTTCCCACTTCGGCGACAACTTGTTGGAATTCTTGGCCGACTGAACGCGCCGAAGAACAAGGTCTCCTTCCTCAAAGCTTCGGGCATGAACCTTGCGGCTATGGTAGCGGCGCAAGGCTTGCTGGTAGCATGCTGCTCTCACAACCGCCCGAAGACGATCTACCTCAAGGAGCGTTGCGTCATCTTGCCGCAACTGCTCTTGCTCAAGCTCATCATAAGCGAGCACTCGAGGTGACCCATATATGATTTCCGTGGGGAGAACTGCCTCCACCCCATATACTAGGGCAAAGGGTGTCTGACCGGTGGCTCGATTTGGCGTTGTCCTGATCGACCAAAGAACCGCCGGCAACTCATCAATCTAGCACCTTCCGCTCTTGTGCAACCTGTCAAAGGTCTTCGTTCTCAGGCCTCGCAACACTTCAGAATTCGCCCTCTCTGCTTGGCCGTTGCTCCGGGGGTGTGCCACGGAAGCAAAACAGACCTTGCTGCCGAGGTCTTGAATGCACTGCATGAAGGTGTGGCTTGTGAACTGCGTGCCGTTGTCGGTGATGACTCTGTTTGGCACACCAAAACGGCAGACTAGTCCTTTGAAGAACTTGACGGCTGACTGTGCTGTCACCTTCCTCACTGGTTCCACCTCTGGCCACTTTGTGAACTTGTCAATTGCAACGTACAAGTACTCAAAGCCCCCGACAGCACGGGGGAAAGGGCTCAGTATGTCGAGCCCCCAGACCGAGAATGGCCAGGAGAGAGGGATCGTTTGAAGGGCTTGAGCTGGTTGATGAAGCTTCTTTGAATGGAACTGACACGCTTCACACTTGGTTACTAGTGTCGTCGCATCATGGAGGGCGGTGGGCCAGAAGAAACCTTGCCGGAACGGCTTGTCGGCAAGGGCCCTCGACCCTATGTGCGAGCCACATATGCCTCCATGTATCTTTGCCAACAGCTCCAGTCCTTCCTCCCGGGGGATGCACTTCAATTTCACACCGTTCGGCCTTCTCTTGTACAGTACATCATCGACGAACTAGTACAGGGCAGACCGACGGTCCACTTTTTCCGCTTCTTCCTGCTCCTCAGGAAGTTCTCATGTTTGGAGGAATCGGACGGTATGCTGCGCCCACGCCGGAGCCTGGGGCTCGACGGCAGGGACCAAAGGCATTTCCTCTGCCATGGGAGCGACTGTCTCCACGGCCAGCGCTTGACGCCCTGCCGGAGCCGGTTGCTCTTTGGCAGGCTCAGTGTCCACGACAGCATCCTTGTCGTCAGTCCCAGGGGGCTCGGCGGTAAAGTACTAGCCGGGACCTGATTTCCTCTGCTTGTTCTGACCTATTGATGGTTTGATGGATGGCTGAGTTAACTGGAGCAAAAAGGTACCTGGTTCCACAAGTAGCTTGACTGCGGCATGCTTCGACAGGTAATCGGCGATGTCATTCTCCGCTTGGGGAACGTGCTCCGCTTGGATACCGTCAAAGCGCTCCTCCAGCTTCCTCACCTCGTCTACGTAGGCCTCCATCAATGGGCTCTGGTAATCCTTGTTGACTTGCCTGACGACAAGCTGCGAGTCACCCCTGACGATGAGCTTCTTCACCTCGAGGTCTGCCGCGATTCTGAGACCGGCAAGCAGCCCCTCGTACTCAGCAGTGTTGTTTGTGGACATCTCCCTGGGAAAGTGCATCTGGACCACATACTTGAGGTGCTCTCCGGTGGGTGCGACAAGCAGCACACCGGCACCAGCGCCTTGCAGCGAGAAAGCCCCATCAAAGTACCTGATCCAGTCGCGGTCTGCTTCCTTGCCAGGGAGAGCGGTCTCCTAGCTTTCTTCGTCGGGCGTTGTTGTCCATTCTGCAATGAACTCCGCCAAGACTCTGCTCTGGATTGTCGAGGTACTTTCAAACTTCAACCCAAAACTTGACAACTCTAGGGCCCATTACACAATCCTTCCAGTCGCATCTGGGTTATGCAGTATCCGTTGCAATGGGAGGCGGGTGACGATAGTGATCTCGTGGGCTTGGAAGTAATGACGCAGCTTCCTCGAGGCCATAAGGAGGCCGAAGAACAATTTTTGCACACCGGAGTACCTCGACCTAGCCCCCTGCAAGAGGGAGCTGACAAAGTAAACTGGGTGCTGCATCATCTTCTTCTTCTGCACTACCTCACTTGACTTAGCGGGCACTGCCTTGGTGGCATCAGACTCTGCCGAGGGCCTTGCCTTGCCGGCACCAGGCCCTGCCGGGGGGATCTTTGGCTTGCCATACGCTGGTTCTGCCGTCGCTAGTGCCTCCTCGTCGACCTCCCTCTGTGCCACCAGTGCGGCGCTGACCACTTGATTCATCGCCGCCAGATACAACAGCAACGGCTCTTGTGGTTTAGGCGCAACCAGTATTGGTGTGGAGGAAAGGTATTCCTTCAGATCCTGCAACGCCGCCTCGGCTTCTGGGGTCCACTCCATTGGGCCTACCTTCTTCAAGATTTTGAAAAAGGGAAGGGCACGCTCCGCGGACTTGGAGATGAATCGGCTCATGGCGGCGACGCAGCCGGTGAGCTGACGCACATCTTTGTTCCGCTTGGGCACCTCAATCTGCTCAATAGCTTTGATTTTGTCTGGGTTTGCCTCGATCCCGCGCTGCGACACAAAGAATCCGAGAAGCTTGCCGGACGGAACACCGAAGACACACTTCTCAGGGTTCAGCTTAAGGTTGATCTTGCGCAGGTTGGCAAACGTCTCTCCCAGATCTCGCACAAGAGTTGCCCCTTCCTTGGTTTTGACCACTATGTCATCCATGTATGCTTCCAGATTTCTATGGAGTCGGGGTTCAAAACCAATTTGGACTGCTCTTGCAAACATCGAGCCAGCACTCTTCAACCCGAAAGGCATCCGTAAAAAGCAATACGTACCACATGGGGTGATGAATGTTGTCTTCTCTTCATCCTCTCTTGTCATGAAGATTTGGTGGTAGCCCAAGTAGGCGTCGAGGAATGACAATAGATCACACCCGACCGTGGAGTCAACAATCTGGTCGATGCGCGGCAACGGGAAGGGGTCCTTAGGACAAGCCTTATTGATATCTGTGTAGTCAATACACATACTCCACTTCCCATTTGCCTTGCGCACCACTACCGGATTGGCCAACCACGTCGGGTGGAGAACTCCTCTCACAAAACCTGCCGCATCCAACTTCTTGATCTCCTCTGTGATGAACTCCTGCCTCTCCAGAGCC
This sequence comes from Aegilops tauschii subsp. strangulata, assembly GCF_002575655.3. Lineage (NCBI taxonomy): Eukaryota > Viridiplantae > Streptophyta > Magnoliopsida > Poales > Poaceae > Aegilops > Aegilops tauschii. The sequence continues at coordinate 247,636,917 of NC_053041.3, forward strand.
TGCTTTCTGACCTTCTGCTTGACGGGCCGCGCATGAGGGCCGACAGCTAGGTGGTGCTCAATCACCTCCCTGGGAACACCGGGGATGTCGGATGCTTGCCACGCAAACACGTCGACATTCGCCCGCAGGTAGGTGATGAGCGCGCCTTCCTATTTGCTGTCGAGGGTGGAGCCTATGGTGAAGGCCCCTCCCGTGCCATCCTCCCTGACGGACACCTTCTTGGTCTGCGGTGGCTCGGCTCTGGATTTCTTGCTCTTGCCGGTAGAGCTCTCTGGCACGTCCTCGACGGTAGCGCAACACTCCAAGGAGGTGCGCTTGCCGGAGTGGGTGCGAGAGGTCTTGCCGGGCTTCTTCTTCCCTCCCGGGCCTTCAACGGCAGGAGCAAGTGCCTTGACGGCAGCTGCTGCAACTGCTTCCCGGTAGAGTTGGTCGGCGCAAATCAGCGCGTCCTTCTTGTCGGAGGGGACGGAGATGATGGTCAATGGCCCGGGCATCTTTAGCATGTTGTAGGCATAGTGCGACACCGCCATGAACTTGGCTAGTGCCGGGCGGCCGAGGATCCCGTTGTAGGGTAAGGGGATCTCGGCCACGTCGAAGACGATCCTCTCCGTCCTGTGGTTCAACTCCCCTCCAAGCGTCACGGGCAGCATGACCTTCCCCTTCGGCTGGCTCCTCCCTGGATTGACCCCTTGAAACATGCCCGTTTCCTCAAGGTCTCCATCAGGGATTTGCAACCTTTTGATCACGACGGGTGAGATCAAGTTCAGGTCGGCCCCGCCGTCGACCAACATCTTGTTCACCTTGAGGTTGTGTATCGTTGCCAAGACCAACAACGGCAAACACCCGACCGCGGTTGTGCGGTCAGGGTGGTCCTCGGCGTCAAAGATGAGGGGCGTGCTGGACCAGTTCAGCGGCTTCTGAGCGTCGAACGACGGCTCCGCTGCTGTAATCTCACGCGCCCACTGGTTGAGCTGGCGGTGAGAAGTATGCAGCGAGGCGCCACCGTTGACGCACATTGCCTCTGTAGCCTTCTGGAACTCTTGCTCGCCGGACTCGTCGTCCTCGTCATGATCATCGTCTTCTTACTTCTTGTCACGACCTCGGGCGGGCCTCTCTTGCTGGCTGTCCTTGTCGCCGCGGCCTCCTTGGCCGCCACGCTTCTTGCAGGATCCCTCGGCACCGTCCTGGCCCTTCTCCTTGTCCCGCCTCTCATACTCGGCCTTTTGTTTTTCAGCAAGCAGCTCGACTTGCCGGCAGTTCTGGAGGTCGTGGCCCTTGGTGCGGTGGATCTTGCAGTACTGCTTGCCAGAGCCCCCTGGCTTGTCAGCAGCTGCTAAGGCCCGGCAGGCGACGCACCCGGCAATCTCCTTGTTGGGGTCGTCTGCCTTGACCTTCTTAGCAGCGCCGGTGTTGTCAGACCCTTCAACGGCAAGCACGGCCTTGCCCTTGCGTTTCCTCTTGCGACGCCGGCCCTTCTTTGTTGGGGCAGCGGTGTCTTCATCAGTAGAGTCGGTTTCCGCGGCGGCGTCCTCGCCGGGGTACTTCCTTCCCTCTTCAGCCCAGGCGCACCTATCGACCAGAACATAGAGTTCGGCCACATCCTTGACCTTGGTCATCGCCAGCTCTTCGCGCATCTTGCGGTTGCGCACGTTCTATGGAACGCGCTGATCACAGCAGCGGGATGAACATCGGGGATGTTCTACTGCACCCGGCTGAATCTCTGGATGTACTTGCGCAGGGTTTCCCCTTCCTTTTGGGAATGATATGCAGATCACTGGCCTGGCCATGAGCTTGGTGGCCTCCAATGAAGGCGCCAACGAACTCATGGCACAGATCCGACCAAGAAGAAGTGGAATCCGCCGGCAAGTGCACCAACCAAGACATAACATTGGGCTTCAGTGCCAACGGTGTCGGTGTCAAAACCGGCGGATCTCGGGTAGGGGGTCCCGAACTATGCGTCTAAGGTGGATGGTAACAGGAGGCGGGGGACACGATGTTTACCCAGGTTCGGGCCCTCTCGATGGAGGTAATACCCTACTTCCTGCTTGATTGATCTTGATAATATGAGTATTACAAGAGTTGATCTACCACGAGATCGTAGAGGCTAAACCCTAGAAGCTAGCCTATGGTATGATTGTTGTTGTCCTACAGACTAAACCCTCCGGTTTATATAGACACCGGAGGGGGCTAGGGTTACAAGAGTCGGTTACAAGGGAGGAGATCTACATATCCGTACTGCCAAGCTTGCTTTCCACGCCAAGGAGAGTCCTATCCAGACACGAGACGGAGTCTTCAATCTTGTATCTTCATAATCCAACAGTCCGGCCAAAGGATATAGTCTGGCTGTCCAAGGATCCCCTAATCTAGGACTCCCTCAGTAGCCCCCGAACCAGGCTTCAATGATGATGAGTCCGGCGCGCAGATTGTCTTCGGCACTGCAAGGCGGGTTCTTCTCCAAATTCAGAGTACCTGTCGAGTAGTGTCCGGCTTCCCATGAATGTTGCACTCCTCGGCTTCTGCGTATAATAATGGCTATCCTCCACGTGTCAAGCAAATGCGAGAAGTCAGGGCATTTTTGCACTTGCCACCCTAACCATGTGAGTAAATCGTCTATTTAAGGGACCAGGGATCCTTAGATCCAGATCACACCATCCTCCCTCAGCGAGTATCCATCGGAGCCCGCCCGGAAAAATCCATCCTATCATGGCCGGTCGTCGCAGCTCCTCTTCTCGCTCCCGTAGCCCTAAGCCAGGCAACTGGAAGAAGTGTTCCATTTCCCACAGACAGTTAGTAGAGTTACAGACCCAGGGGTTTCTTCCTCCCGCGTATATGGTCCCTGTCCGAGCTGGACTAGCCACTTACAATGGCGGGAAACAAGCGGAGAGCTTTCCCAACCCGTCGATGGGGGAGCGGGTATGCCTTATCCCGTACTTGTTAAGGGGACTCGGATTTCCAATCCATCCGTTCCTCCATGGGCTCCTGGAGTTCTACGGCCTCCAGCTGCATAATTTTACTCCTGCCTCCATATTACACATCGCAGGCTATGTCGCCCTTTGCGAGCTGTTTTTGGGTTGTGAAGCTCATTTCGAGCTATGGAAGAGGCTATTCTGCCTCGTATCTCGTACACAGGAGGGGTCGATATATCAAGTGGGTGGGGCCGAGATATGGCGCATCGCCGGGACCGGGTACCTATCCGGTACTCCGAAGAAGACATCCGAAGGCTGGCCTTCGGAGTGGTTTTATATGGAGGACGTCCCCCTTCCGAACCCTGTTCGGATGGGCCTTCCTGAGTTTAATAGCGCCCCTTTGAAGAAACACCGCAGCTGGCCCCCTCGGAGCCCCTAGGATGAGATAACAGAGAGGTCCTTTACTTGATGGGCCGGATACAAACGCTGGCCAAATTAGGATTGACAATAATCAAGGTTATGTCAATTTGTATAATGCGGGGGGTGCAGCCACTTCAATATCGGGGACAACCCATGTGGCACTTCATTGGAGAAGACGATGCCACCCACTGTGGTCATAAAGGTCCGGACGCCGTCGATGCTCTAGCGAAAATACTGTCTGATTTATATAAAGGAGAGGAAGAGGAGTTCATCTGTATTAAGCCACGGGATGGATTCTCCATGTACAACCCCCCAAACTGGGTGAGCTGCTATCTTTTACTCCAGACCTTCCCGCATTCTTTGTCATAAATATTTACCTTGCTATTTCATAGCAGGAACTGCGAAAAGCTGTGAGGGAGGTGCACAGCCCGCCCACACAACCAAAGGACCCTGACCGGGCCCTCGACCCCGGACTCGAAGAAGATCCGGACACATTTGTGGAGCTTATTGACAGGACGTTCTATCAATTGAGCTGCGACGATGCCATGGTGGCTATCATAGCCGATTACCCTGGACTGCTCCCTGCATCACATGTAAGTAAAACCGGAGTCCCAACTTCCGAGAAGGATCCCCTTTTTCTGCACTTCACCTACCGCACACATACGGTGTCTTACAGGGAAGGCCGTCGGGGCGCCATGCCGAACCCGCAGTGACTCACCAACAAGGGGCACCGAAGCCGGGTAGGCTTAAAAGGAAGGCGGTCAGGACTGAGACGTCGTCGCAGAGGTATGAAAAGGAACCCCGCTCCGTGGTTGTCGTCTTTTAAAATATAATAACGTCCATGTTTCCTAGTAGGAAAAACGCTCGCCGGACTATATTCGAAGAGGTTGCCGGCCACGCCTCCACCAGCCGGGCTCCAGAGCTGGACTTAGAAGCGGATGCTAACATGGGGCCAACACCGGATCTCCCTCCTACAGAGGATGCGAATAGGCTGTCTGCTATGAATTCCGAAGTGGAGAGTGCCATGAATCACAGGCATCGCCAGGCCGTACTCCGCAACGCTTGTTTCTCCCAGGAGGCATTCGATGCCTTTAACTCAGGATACGCGTACATCCGAGCTGCTCAAATTGGTCTTGCCAAAGCCATAGACCAGTATGTAAAGGATATACAGGTAAGAAAATCTAATAATTATGTATATCAGTAGCCCCTGAGACTTGAAACAGTTGGCACAACTGATTTAAGGATCATTGCTTGCCTAGGTTCTTACGGAGAAGAATACCCGGTTGTCTCAAGAGCTGGAGGAGTGTAAAGCCTAGCTTCAGGCCGCAGTTGCCGCAGTGAAGGAGTCCGAGAAGGCCCCATCTGGTAACACTTATTTCTATTGCAAAGAATGACATGAACCAGGTAGTATGCGTCATACATGCAAATCTAACAATAGATTCTGCAGATGACTCCGGAGTGAATCCGGAGGTCGTGCGAGGGCATGAGCAACATGCTTAACGACAGCTAAAGGCTCGTGAGCGCGTACTTACACGGGTTAGGCGGGTGATAAATGATCTCCAGGATGCCAATACCCGGCTGGGCGTTGAACTGAAAGATGTTCGAGCCCAGCTTGCTGACTCCGCAAATTAGAATAAGAGGCTTCGACGCAAAATTTTCAGTAAGTGCTTGAACAAACTTTTAAAGAGTTCGGCGAAGAAACCGGCTAACAGAGTTATGTCTGTATGTATGCTGACGGGTCGTACCGTGGAGGAGATGCACGGAACTGCGGGTGATCTTCTGCCAGAGCTCTCACAACTGCATGAACAAGTTCGGCAGGTGATGCAGGGCATTGCCCAAGCCTTGTGGCCATCTGCCTCCCTGCCAGGAGGCATGGGGGAGCTTGTAGAGAAGCTCAAGGGAGCGCGGCGGCGCTTCCGATTATGGAAGATATCAGCCTGCCGACAAGGTGCAAGGGAAGCCTGGGCCATGATGAAGACGCGATATACCAAGGCGGACCCGAACCACATGGCCGAGGTCGGACCTGTGGGGTCCGATGGGAAAGAGATCCCCGTCAGTTTGGTGTATGACCAAGTGGAATTAGCCGCAAAGTATTCCCAACAGGATTGTAGGCTAGACAGTCTGTTGGATGGCATAGAAGAAGAATTTAGTCAGTCTAAGTGACTGTGTACTTCAAGTGACATGTATTGTCCCAAGCCGGATTGTAAATCATTTGTCATGGCAGACCTTTTCGCTTCGACGTCTGGACCCGACAGTCCGGAGTGTATCTGAATACCCGCTCAGTTATGTAAAAACCGGGGTACGCGTGGAAACCAGGCGTAGGGGTCATAAGTGCTTCAACAGACAAGTACCCAACTAGATATGTTATATTACCTGGATAGTAAGAAACATCTTCTAGGGAGAATAGTTCCGTTAGGGGTTCCTTTCCCTGGGTACGCATGCATTAATGTGCATGTCCGAACTGCGAAAAGAGACGCAGGATATAAACATCTGCGGGCATGTATTACAATAAATAAAGGTCATCTTTTGTTCACCGACCGAATATTCCCTTAAGAACGCTAGCTTTCGGCTTCACCCAGTCTCAGGTACACATCCGGCTGACCCGGCAGTAACAATCGCAGAGGTGCTCCCCTTATGCCCTAGCCGAATTAACGGGAACGTAGGGCATAAACACAAGAGCCAGGCAACCTAGCTTGGCCAAAACTTAAGTCATATCGATGCATATAATGGCAAAAAAGGTACATGTGGAAGAATAACACATTTGTGGGGCATAGAGCCAGGAAAATAGTTATATTAAGCTTCTGTATAAGAAGCCCCCAGGTATAATGAGCGCGGCTACCGCGTCAAGATTGTGTAGTCAAGACACATTTTAGCCGGCCTTGACGAAAAAGGGAAGAAAGAAAGAAATAAAAGACAGATAACGGATATATAAAAAATTGATGGAGGTAAGGAGACGAACATAGAGTCCGGCACTAGGCGTAGAACCTTCGGAGTCTGGCTGCGTTCCATGGGTTTGGCTCGAGTCGATTGTCCGATGCATCCCGCAGATGATACGCTCCACCGGTCAGAACTTGGTCAATAACGAAGGGACCTTCCTATTTGGGCTTGAGTTTGTTCTTTTTCTTCTCCGGTAGGCGTAGAACGAGTTCACCAACGTTATAATTTTGGCCCGTACCTCTCTGCTTTGCTACCGTCGAGCCCATTGCTGATAGAATGCGGAACGGGCTTTTGCCACGTCACGCTCCTCCTCCAGGGCATCCAAACTATCCTGCCGATCAAGTTCGGCTTCTTTCTCTTCGTACATGCGCACTCGAGGTGCGTCATGAATTATGTCGCAGTGCAGTACCGCCTCTGCGCCGTACACCATAAAAAATGGTGTGTATCTGGTAGTGCGATTCGGCATGGTCCGCAGCCCCCATAGTACAGAGTTGAGCTCCTCTACCCAGTGCATATCGGATTCCTTCAAGGATCGCAATAATCTGGGTTTAATGCCGCTCATGATAAGACCATTTGGTCGCTCGACTTGACCGTTAGTTTGCGGGTGATAGACAGAAGCATAATCGAGCTTGATGCCCATGTTGATGCACAAAAGTTTTACCTCGTCGGCTGTAAAGTTCAAGCCGTTATCGGTGATGATGCTGTGGGGAACGCCGTAACGGTGTACAACCCCGGATATGAAGTCTATGACTGGTCCGGATTCGGCCGTTTTAACCGGTTTGGCTTCTATCCATTTGGTGAATTTGTCCACCATGACCAATAGGTATTTTTTCTTATGGCTTCCCCCTTTAAGGGGTCCAACCATATCTAGCCCCCAGACCACAAAGGGCCAAGTGATGGGGATTGTTTGGAGAGCGGTAGGTAGCATATGGCTTTGGTTTGCGAAAAGCTGGCAACCGACGCAACGTTGAACGAGGTCCTGTGCGTCTGCCCAGGCTGTCGGCCAATAAAAACCTGTATGAAAGGCCTTGCTTACAAGGGCCCGGGCTGCAGCGTGGTGGCCGCCAAGTCTAGCATGAATTTCTGCCAAAAGTTGCCGTCCTTCCTCTTCGGAGATGCACCTTTGAAGGACTCCAGTAGCGCTTTTCTTATAAAGCTCTCCCTCGTGGACCTTGTAGGCTTTAGACCGTCGCACAATGCAACGTGCCTCGTTTGAGTCCTCAGGTAGTTCTTGCCTAGTTAGGTAAGCCAAGAAGGGTTCTGTCCACGGGGTGATGACGGCCATAATCACGTGGGTCGAAGGTGTTATTTCGGTGGCAGAGCCTGCGATTACGTAAGAGTGTTCGGTGTCTGGCGTTATGGCCGGGTCCGGACTATTGTTACGGGTCTCTCCTTCCCATATCACGGATGGCTTAAACAGCCTTTCCAAGAAGATATTAGGTGGGACAGGGTCGCGCTTAGCGCCGATGTGGGCGAGGATATCCGCTGCCTGATTGTTTTCCCGGACCACATGGCGGAATTCAAGCCCCTCGAACCGAGCTGACATTTTGAGGACGGTGTTGCGATAAGCCGCCATTTTTGGATCCTTGGCATCGAAGTCTCCATTTATTTGAGATATTGCGAGGTTCGAGTCCCCACGCACCTCCAGGCGTTGACTGCCCATGGAAACTGCCATCTGGAGACCATGTAACAGGGCCTCATATTCTGCTGCGTTGTTGGAGTCTGCGTATAATATTTGGAGTATGTATTAGACTGTATCTCCGGTGGGGGATGTCAGGACGATGCCAACCCCCAGATCAGCCAGCATTTTAGAGTCGTCAAAGTGCATGATCCAATTGGAGTACGTGCCATACTCTTTAGGGAGTTCGGCTTCTGTCCATTCGGTATCGAAATCGGCCAGTACTTGTGACTTAATGGCTCGCCGTGGTTTGTATGTTATGTCGAACGGGAGGAGCTCAGTAGCCCATTTAGCAATCTGGCCCGTGGCCTCATGGTTGTTTATTATGTCGTTGAGTGATACCTCAGAAGCCACCATAATTGAACACTCTTGAAAGTAGTGTCATTGTTTCCGGGATGCCATGAAGGCCGCGTATGCTAGCTTTTGATAGTGTGGGTACCGTGATTTGCATGGAGTGAGGACAGTGGATACATAGTATACCGGCATTTGAAGCGGGAACTTATGTCCGTCCGTCTCTCGTTCGACAACCAGCACTGCGCTTACAACTTGGTGTGTTGCCGCTATATATAACAACATTTGTTCGCCGACATTTGGCGCGGCCAAGATTGGGTTTGTGGCGAAAACAGGTTTTATTTCTTCTAATCCGGCCGTGGCCGCATCCGTCCACTCGAAGTGTTCGGTGCGTCGGAGAAGGCGATAAAGAGGCAGTACCTTTTCTCCTAATCGGGCGATAAAGCAGCTTAAAGCAGCCATGCATCCATTAATTTCTGGATCTGCTTGAGGTCTGTTGGGATGGTCAACTGTGACAGAGCTCGGATTTTAGCCAGATTCGCTTCGATTCCTCTGCTGGATACGATGAAGCCTAAGAGCTTTCCGGCGGGCACGCCGAAGACGCATTTTTCCGGATTGAGCTTAATGTCGTATGTTCGGAGATTGTCGAACATGAGCCTCAAGTCGTCTATTAAGGATTCGATGTGTCTGGTTTTAATGACCACATCGTCTACGTATGCCTCCACTGTTTTGCCGATCTGTGTCCCCAAGCATGTCTGAATCATGCGTTGATAGGTTGCACCGGCATTTTTGAGCCCGAAAGGCATGGTGTTAAAACAGAAGGGGCCGTATGGAGTGATAAATGCCGTTGCGGCTTGATCGGACTCCGCCATCTTAATTTGATGGTATCCGGAGTATGCATCAAAGAAACACAATGAGTCATGTCCTACGGTAGCATCGATAATTTGATCGATGCGAGGGAGGGGGAAGGGATCCTTGGGGCAAGCCTTATTAAGGTCCTTGAAGTCGACACATAGGCGCCATGATTTGTCCTTCTTTGGTACCATCACCAGGTTTGCTAGCCAGTCCGGATGTTTTATTTCTCGAATGAATCCGACCTCCAGTAACTTGGCTAGCTCGTCTCCCATGGCTTGTCGCTTAGGCTCAAAGAAGCGCCGAAGAGTTTGCTTGACCGGCTGGAATCCCTTTAGAATGTAAAGGCTATGCTCGGCTAGCCTGCGTGGGATTCCTGGCATGTCTGAAGGGTGCCAGGCGAAGATGTCCCAATTCTCGCACAAGAACTCCCGTAGTGCGGCGTCTACTATGGGGTTTAATTGTGCCCCGATGGATGCTGTTTTGTAGGGTCCGTTGGATGGACTTGGAATTTAACTATTTCATCCGCTGGTTTAAAAGAGGTGTACTTGGATCTTTTGTCGAGTATCACGTCGTCCCTGTCCACTGTGGAGGGTAGCGCCATTAATTCTTCGGCCGCGAGGGCTTCGGATAACGCCTCGAGGGCCAGTGCGGCTGTTTTATTTTGGGCGCGGAGTGCTATGTCCGGATCACTAGCTAGAGTGATGATTCCATTGGGCCCGAGCATTTTGAGCTTCATGTACCCGTAATGGGGTATAGCTTGGAAGATCATGAATGCCTCCCGCCCTAGAAGGGCGTGGTATCCGCTATTGAACGGGGCCACTTGGAATGTGAGTTCTTTGGACCTATAATTCTCCGGCGTGCCGAATACCACATCTAGTGTGATTTTCCCAGCGCATCGCGCCTCCCGACTACGGATGATTCCTCTGAAGGTCGTGCTGCTTTGCTCAATGTGGCTTTTGTCTATTTCCATTTTTTGAAGAGTCTCCTCATAGATGAGGCTTAATCCGCTGCTGCTGTCCATGAGCACTTTGGTAAGCCGGTAGCCGTCCACAATTGGACTAAGGACCAAGGCAGCTGGTGCTCGGGCTGTTCGGAATTTAGGTTTGTCACTGGCATTGAAGGTGATAGCCCTATGACTCCATGGATTTATTGCTGCTACGTGGCAGACTTCGGCAAGGCTGCGGAGTGCGCGCTTATGCCTATTATTTGAGGCGAAGGTCTCGAAGACTGTCAATACTGTATTGCTATTTTCCGCGGGATGGTGCTCTGCGGTATTGTTGATGAGGAGATCCTCAACGCTTTTGGCCACCTGCCGGAGTACCCAACATGCTCTATGGCCGTGTGTTGGCATGGTATCCGCTGTACTGTGAATTTTGCATGGCCCGTTAAGCCATCCCTCCAATATGGTGCCGCGCCCTGTAGTGGGCTTTTGTTTCTTTGTAATTGGATTGGGTGACTTACGAGAGTACACCATTTTAGTTCGGACGGGGGGTTTTGTTAGAGCCGGAGGATCCCAAAATTTTGTTAGGGTTTTCCAAGCGCTTTCCATCGCACAGTACTTCCGTACTATGGCCGCCAAGTCAGCGAAGTGTGCTATGTCACGGCGACTTTTGGCATTGAGGATTCCCTTGTCCGTGCAATTATTGCAAAAGAATGAGATTGCATCTTCCTCGCGACAGTCCTTAACCATGCTCATTACAAGGAGGAATCTGGCCCAATAGTGGTGTACTGTCTCTTAGGGCTCTTGTCTAATGTGGGAAAGATCGCTTATATCTGGGTGGGTGGGTGGACTTAAATCCGAACCCTGACCTGATCTGAGACCCAGGGGTGGAGGAGTTTCCGAGCTTGGCAGTTCGGGCTCCGGGATGTTGCTCAACGGGTCTGGCCCGCTGCCTGATTCTAGGTTCAAGGTTTGGGCCATGTCCTCCCGTAGACGGATAGCCGGCTCAGAGAGCTCGGGAATCCGACATAGTTTGTCCTCAAGATAGAGGAAGAATCGCTGCATTGCTCCTCCACCACCGCTATCTGATGGGTGATCGGCGGGGAGTTAATCTCCCTTTGGTCGCGTTTAAGCCCGATTTGATCTTAGTCCGTAGCGACTCCCAAGGCGGCGATGCGATCCAAGAGCTCGTTCAAGGAAGAGAGCTCCATTGGATCCAACTGCACGGCGAATTCCGAGCTGACGTGGAGGCTGTTTTCGATGACCCGAGAAGTCATGGTCGGCGCAGCGACCGAACGGGCGGTCATGACGAAACCGCCTAGCCGGAGAGTTTGGCCTACAGCCAGGGCTCCCCCAGAGCTGAAGTTGTCCTTGACAACGAGACGAGCCATCCAGCCTTATGATGACGACGCAGTGGAAATCTCAATGAAAGCACCAATGTCGGTGTCAAAACCGGCGAATCTCAGGTAGGGGGTCCCGAACTGTGCGTCTAAGGCGGATGGTAACAGGAGGCAGGGGACACGATGTTTACCCAGGTTCGGGCCCTCTCGATGGAGGTAATACCCTACTTCCTGCTTGATTGATCTTGATGATATGACTATTACAAGAGTTGATCTACCACGAGATCGTAGAGGCTAAACCCTAGAAGCTAGCCTATGGTATGATTGTTGTTGTCCTACGGACTAAACCCTCCGGTTATATAGACACCGGAGGGGGCTAGGGTTACACAGAGTCGGTTACAAGGGAGGGGATCTACATATCTGTACTGCCAAGCTTGCTTTCCACGCCAAGGAGAGTCCTATCCGGACACGGGACGGAGTCTTCAATCTTGTATCTTCATAATCCAATAGTCTGGCCAAAGGATATAGTCTGGCTGTCCGAGGACCCCCTATTCCAGGACTCCCTCAAACGGGAAGTAATTGGCAAGCACCTTGTCGTCGCGAGCTCCGGAAGCCTGCATCGCGATGGTGTAGATGCTGAGGAACTCGGACGGATGGGTCTTGCCAGTGTACTTCTCGCCGACGTCGGGCTTGAACGTGCGATGGGATGGCCACTGGAACTGCCGCAGCTCGCGGGTAAAGGTCGGGCAGCCCACCTCGTAAGGTAGGCCGCCGGAGCCCCCCGGTGCTGGGTGGTCCATAGTGGGCCCCGCCCGCTTGTCCGACTGGTGGCGTGTATCGTGCCGGCGCTCGATAGTGGTTCGAGCATCTTCGTGAGCTCATTCTCGAAGAACTTGGCACTGGTCACGGTGGGTCCGCGGGTCGGACGACGCTATAGAGATGTTATCACAAGCGTCGTCACGATGAGACGACGCCCGCGGTAGCTGGCGAGGAGGAGGAGAGTGCACCGTGACCGCAGCACCCCCGGTCCTCCCAGCGCGGGCACGTGGTGGCTCGGTGGAGTGCCGGCCCGAGGGTCCCGCCGGTCACGGATCATCTTTGTTGGTGACGGCGACGAGGCTCCGGATGGTGGCCCTCCACTCGTCGAGCTTCTCTGCAGCAAGAGGGAAGTCGAGGAGCAGCTGTGCGCGCGCCAAAGCTTCTGCGGGCATGGGTGGCGGCGGCAGCGGCGTGGACCGTGGCGCGCTTCGACTTCTAACCACGTTAGAAGGAGCTCTATCACGACCGAGTGGCTGTGTGCCATTTTCGCCAGCAGTTCGGCGGGCATGCTGAACTCCTTCGTCCCGCGGATGACGCACAGGGCTCTTCCCATGGCGGTGTCCAGGGTCACCGGCGTGGTGACGCTGCTCGTCGCGCACACCATGGGAAGAGCGCGCAGTGGTCGCCGGCGTGGGCCTCTTGGAGGTTGCTGCGCCGCCCGCGGGTGGCACAATGACACTCCTGTATGGCCCCGCGCTGCCTGCGGGGGGCCCAGCCCCATCTTTGGATTTGGTGGCGTGCGGCCCATCGCCTGGCGTACGAACGGCACTGCTCGCCAGGCTCTGACTGCCAGGGCGATGCTGGTGCTCGCGGACCGCGGCTCGTGTTCTATCCACGATCGGGCCACTGCTCGCCCGTCCTGGCACGGGCCGTTCGGCCCCCGACGAGCCGATCGCCGTGGCCGTCTTCTTCTTGGGAGCCATGGCGATGAAGAAACTCTAGGCTAACTACTAGACCAGATTCTCACAATTGCGCACCCCCTACCTGGCATGCCAAAGATGTCGGTGGGAAACGACACCTATGGGATCACAAGAATCCCTACTACGGTTGCCGGGGCGCAGGGTTGCATGAAGAGCAGGATTAGTAATCAGCACAAGGATCGTTTACCCAGGTTCAGGCCGCGAGGATGCGTAAAACCCTAGTCCTGCTTTTGTGGATGTATTGAGTGTTCTTAAGCCCTTGAACTAGCTACGGTGGCTGAGTAGTTCCAAAAAGATGAATCCTTCTGAAGTACGCCATGGGCCTCCTTTTATAGTCGAAAGGGGCTGCCACAGTGGCACACAGGAGGTGGAAAGGCGTATAGTGCTACGAGCTTATCGCTCGTATTATAGGACAAGACGCATTTAATGCATCGCTTAGGTGTCCCCTTGCTTTATTGGCGACGGGAACGAGGCCCATCCCGTTCGTCGCCGCTCCTCCTTGCTTCGACACGCGCCCTGGCCAGCGATGCGTGCGGCGCCATGTAGGCAGGCAGGCAGCTGAGGTGGTGCGGTGGTAGGGTCTTCATGAAGATTTGCATGCCGCCACACAGGTGCTTGCTGAGTTGGCCTGGGAGCTGCATGTTGCCACGCAGGTGCCTGCCCAGCTGGTTGAGCTGGCAGCTGCATGCGAACGGCGGTGGAGACTTGGCTGGTGCAGGCCTGGCAGTGGCCCTGCTGGCGTCCTCGGTGAGGGCCTTGCCGGGTGGCTCAGCAAGGGTCTTGCCATGGCGTTCTGTCGTCCCCGGCAAGGATCTTGCCAGGGGTCTTGTGGCTCTCCTCGGCAAGGATCTCGCCGAGGACCGTTGTCTTTTAATCTTCATATGATCTTGAATATTCCTTGTCTTCACAAAGATCTGCATGCTACCACGGAGGTGCCTCCTGAGCGGTAGTTCCAACGTGGTTGGTTGAGTTGGAACCCGAGGGCTCGAGGGTGGCTCAATCCGCTGGTGTGGGCGAGCCGCGCCGGCAAGGGTCTTGCCGGGGCCGCTGAGGCCGCCCCCCGGCAAGGGTCTTGCCGGGGGAACCTATTTCTCCTCACTGCTTCTTTGTGCTTCTTGGCCTTGGCCTTGCCTTGGCTGTCTTGTACTTCGGCTTCTCTCCGGCTTCCCTCCCTTGCCCTGCTTCTTGCGGCCGCGGCGCGTGGCTCTGACTGCCCGTGCACAAGTAAAGGGGCGAAAGGAGAGCCCCTACTTTTGTACACTGACACTGGTGCCCTCGGAGCCTCGAGGAGGAAGATAGCGCGGAAGTCCGCCAATTAATGGGCAAGGTAAAGACACTCGCCCAGTCTAGATTATAATTAATCGAGGTAATGGTGACTTCCATAGTGCGGGGTGTCCAGCCACTCCAATTTAGAGGGCTCCCTATGTGGCACCACAATGGGGAAGACGACGCCTCACACTACGGATGGAAGGTTCTAGACACACACGCCGCTTTGGCAAAAATAATAGCCGAACTGTACAAAGGGGAGAAAGAGGAGTTCACTCATCTTAAATGCCGAGATGGATTTTCCATGTACAGTCCTCCTAGCTGGGTGAGTTTTAATCCCACCACTTTACTCAATCCTCCCCCTGAGTCACTTTTAATAGACATCAACCCATCCATTTGTAACAGGAATGGTAGAAGGTTACCGCGGAGATCCATAGCCCCGCCCCATAGCCAGAGGATCATAACCGGGACCTTGACCCTGGATTCGAAGAGGATCCGGACGTATTTGTAGAACTCGAGGATGGAGTATTCTACCAGGCGAGCTATGATGGCACAGAAGTGGCCATCATTGCCGACTATCCCGGCCTCCTTCCTGCCTCGCATGTAAGTAATCGGCAGGCATCTCCTTCAAAAGGGCTTCCTCATTACGCCTCACCCACCGCACTGTTTCGTGCTCCAAAGGGGAGGCGCTCGATGATGAGGACATAGACCTAGGGTAGGGCGATAGGCCTGACCTATACGTCCTACCTAAGGTCCTTGTCCTAGAAGCAAAGAAGTTCAAGAGCAAATAGAGAGGGCTCAACACAGGTGTCGAGTGCAATCCACTCGACCTACCATTCACTTGGAGATCTCTCCTTATTTAGGTCACTCGACCACTCAACCACTCGATGTACAGAAGACCTAAAGCCACTCTGCGCAGCAATGGTCGGACGTTTACTCATACACTTAATGATCATTATAGCACTTTATTATTGACGTTACCTGTAATGCTCTCACTTTATGTACATTGAATCCTATGTAACGGAGGGGAGCCGGGGTCCTGGCACACTCTATATAAGCCACCCCCTCCTCTGAGACAAGGGTTCGCACCCCCTGTAACACACACACACGCATATAATCCAGTCGACCACCTCCGGGCTCCGAGACGTAGGGCTGTTACTTCCTCCGAGAAGGGCCTGAACTCGTAAAACTGTTGCGTACAACTTCTCCATAGCTAAGATCTTGCCTCTACATCCCTACCCCCCATTCTACTGTCAGACGTAGAAGCACGACAGTTGGTGCCCACCTTGGGGCAGGTGTCTTAGCAACTTACTGGAGAAGTTGCGATTTTTCCGATCCCCATCAGCATGGTTTCAGGCGGAGGATTGGCCGAGGGCCGCGAGATCCGTTTCGGCGCGCTCGTGTTCGTCGCCGACGACTCCGCTTGGCTCCAAGAAGCTCCACTCGACGTCGAGGCACTCCCTGTCCGCGGGGCAACGTACTTTCGCGCGTGCGTCCACGGCGTCCTCGTGCGGCAGCCGTCGACTCAGTATCGGTCGGCTCCGATGGCGTGTTCACTCCCTGCTGCCCACCGGCACAAGCGTTCCGGTCGGTCGAGGCTCCAGCGGTGGGTGAGGCACGCGGTGGCTCGCCAGTCGGCCACCCCCCAAGTCGCGGCAATCGAGCCCGACGAAACTCTCTACGGCCTGTTCGACTGGCTCCGTTGAGACTGCGTCCGAGTGCGACAGCAGTGACCCCGCGGCGGAAGTCCTGATGGTTAACGGACCGCGCAGTCCTCCTGGCTTCCCCCGCGAGGATGGTGGCGATGGCGGAGGCGATCCGTCGCGTGCCCACGAGGAGTACCGCCCCGAGCCCCTCTCCTCGCAGCAGAAGGAAGAGCTTCGCAGCCACAACATGGATGCACTTCACACTCCTATCATTGGAGAAACCCCCGAGGCCCGGGCCTTGGAGGAGGTGCGCCTGGCCAACTTGGCTGAGCGCACTCGACTGGGGAATCTCCAGCACGCACTCGACGAGCGTGCTCGGCAGCGGATTCCTGAGTCCAGTCGATGACAACTTTTTCCGCCTCTTACTCAGGTATATTGAACTCCGATTCAGAATCTCACAGCTGCAGCCCGAATAGCAGAGTCGATCCAGCCCTCCCAGTCAGAAGCTGGCAGAGGTTTGATGCCGATCAGGGCTTTACTCCGGGCAGCAGGAGAACAAAACACAGCAGTATCTCAGTCGCGGAATAGGATCCATAGCAGATCCGTGGTAGCAGACACAGTCCAGTCGGCTCATAGTCCAAGATCGCCCCCGAGGCGTGAGGGACGTGGAGACTAACGAGATCTGTACAGAAACCATGAGCAGTATGATCACCGACTCGACCACGATGATCGTTGCCGAGTGCCCACGCCTCCCCCAAGGAGTGGGCCATACGCACCTCGGCAACACGATGACAGGCGCCCTCACAGTGGTGGGCGAAGGACTCCAGTCGACCCCCGGGAGCCAGGCTTTGACGTGAGATCCATTCTCGTTCAAGGTTTAGTTGACAGGAACAGAGCACACAGAGATGGCCACGATAGAGATTACCCGACCGGCAGCAGGGTGCATGTTTCGGGTTCCGAGTGTTTCAGCAGAGCCATCAGAGCAGCAGTGATTCCTCCCAACTTCAGGTTGGCGACTGGAGTCAGCAAATTCACTGGTGAGTCCAAGCCTGACACTTGGCTTGAGGACTACCGAGTGGCTGTGCAGATTGGTGGTGGCAATGACGAAGTGGCCATGAAGCACCTTCCTCTGATGTTAGCGGGTTCGGCCAGAGCGTGGTTGAATTAGTTAGCACCTGACAGTATTTACAGTTGGGAAGAGCTTGCCCGAGTGTTTGTCAGAACATTTGAGGGTACATGCAAACGACCAGCGGGGCTAACTGAGCTTCAGTATTGTGTGCAGAAGTCGAATGAAACTTTGAGAGATTATATCCAGAGGTGGATCACGTTGCACCACACGGTGGAGAATGTGTCTGATCACCAAGCAGTTTGTGCCTTCAAGGAAGGCGTCAAGTATCGAGAATTGAATTTGAAGTTCGGTCGGACCGGAGATATGTCTCTGAGTCGAATGATGGAAATTGCCACCAAGTATGCTAATGGTGAAGAGGAGGATCGGCTCCGGAGTGGCAAGCACAAAATAGTCGCCCACGAAACCGGGGGAGGGAACTCCAGTCGGAAGCAGAAACGCAAAGCCGAGCCAGCTGCTCCTGGAGAAACCTTAGCCGTAACTCAAGGAAAGTTCAAGGGGAAGCCCAAAGGGCCATGGAACCCCAAGAAAGTAAAAGATCAAGATGGAAATGATGTGTTGGATTTACCATGCCACATTCACATAAAAAAAGATGACGATGGTAATCTCATTTACCCGATACACACCACTCGAAAATGTCGGCTCCTAATCCAGCAGTTTCAAGAGAAACAACCCACAGAAAAGGAGAAAGAATCGGACAAAGTTGAGGATAAAGAAGAGGACGATGATGGTTACCCCCACGTCAATTCCACTCTGATGATTTTCGCCGATGTTGAGAGCAAGAGTCGACTGAAAGTCATCAACAGAGAAGTGAACATGGTCGCTCCGGCGACGCCCAGTTATTTAAAGTGGTCCCAGACCACCATTACATTCAACCAGTCTGATCACCCGACACACATAGCCACCCCTGGGAGGCAAGCGTTGGTGGTTGACCCAGTCGTCGAAGGCACTCGGTTGACTAAGGTTCTGATGGATGGTGGCAGTGGTCTGAACATACTGTATGCGGAGACCTTGAAAGGAATGGGCATTCCGATGTCCAGACTCAGTGAAAGCAATATGAGTTTCCATGGGGTTATTCCTGGCAAGAAGGCTGTGTCACTCGGCTAGATCGCCCTCGATGTGGTTTTCAGTGATTCCAAGAATTATCGCAAGGAAATGTTGACGTTTGAAGTCGTCGATTTCCAGAGTGCTTATCATGCTATTCTGGGCAGGCCGGCTTATGCACGTTTCATGGCTCGACCATGTTACGTTTACCTTAAATTGAAGATGCCTGGTCCTACAGGAGTGATAACCATCACTGGCAATCGGAAGAAGGCAGAAGAGTGCTTCCAGAAGGGCTCAAAGATCGCCGATGCACAAATGGCAGATGTGGAACTACAGGAGTATCAAAAAAATGCAGATCCGAGTGATTTGTTGCGAGCTAAGAAGCCTGCCACAGATTCAGCACTTTCAGTCATCTGGTGAAACAAAGCCGATTCATATTCGCCCGACCGATCCCAATACTGCTCCGACTCACATCTCGACAACACTCGACTCCAAATAGGAAGAAGCGCTCATCCAGTTCCATCGTGAGAACTGGGACATTTTTGCATGGAAGCCTTCTGACATGCCAGGTGTTCCCAGGGGGCTGGCTGAGCACCGTTTGCGAGTCGACCCAAAAGTGAAATCGGTCAAAGAATACCTTCGACGGTCCGCTGTGCAGAAGAGCAAATAAATCGGTGAAGAAGTGGCTCGACTCCTAGCAGCTGATTTTATCCCGGAGATTTACCACTCCGAGTGGTTAGCCAATGTTGTCATGGTCCCCAAGAAGGACGACTCACTTCGCATGTGCATTGACTTTAAACATATCAATCGGGCCTTCCCGAAAGATCACTTTCCTCTCCCCCGCATCGATCAAATTGTCGACTCGACTGCAGGGTGTGAGCGCTTATCCTTTTGGATGCTTATTCCGGGTATCATCAGATCCGACTGTATGGACCCAATGAGATAAAAACAACTTTCATCACTCCATTCAGGTGCTTCTGTTATGTCACCATGCCATTCGGTCTGAAGAATGCTGGAGCCACATTCATGAGGATGATTCCGAAGTGTTTACTCACTCAAATCAGTCGGAATGTGGAAGCATACATGGATGACATTGTGGTCAAGTCACGTAAAGGTTCTGACCTGTTGGCTGACCTTGCTGAAACTTTTGCCAACCTCAGAAGGTATGATATCAAGCTTAATCCATCAAAGTGCACATTCGGAGTTTCGGGCGGAAAATTACTCGGTTTCCTCATTTCCGAACGAGGGATCGATGCTAACCCAGAGAAAGTTGGTGCCATTCTCCGAATGAAGCGCCCTGTGCATGTGCACGATGTCCAGAAGCTTACAGGTTGTTTGGCCGCCTTAAGTCGATTCGTTTCTCGCCTCGGTGAAAAGGCATTGCCTCTTTACCGACTAATGAAGAAGTCTGATAAGTTCGAGTGGACTCCTGAAGCTGATGCAGCATTTGCAGAGCTCAAAGCCCTGCTTTCCACCCAGCCGGTGCTTGCTGCCCCAATCAGCAAAGAGCCTTTACTGCTTTACATTGCAACCACTGGACAAGTTGTCAGTACAATACTTACGGTCGAACGAGAAGAGGAAGGAAAAGCCTATAAAATTCAGCGCCCAGTATATTATGTTTCTGAAGTTTTGACCCCATCAAAGCAAAGATATCCACATTATCACAAGCTTGTTTATGGGATTTATATGACCACGAAGAAGGTTGCACATTATTTCTCTGACCACTCCATTACAGTCGTCAGCGACGCTCCATTATTAGAGATTCTGAACAACAGAGATGCAATTGGTCCAGTGGCAAAGTGGGCGATTGAACTCCTTCCCTTGGATATTAAGTTTGAGGCAAAGAAAGCTATCAAGTCCCAAGCAATAGCAGATTTCCTCGCCGAGTGGATCGAACAGCAACTGCCGACTCAAATCCACTTGGAGCACTGGACCATGTTCTTTGATGGTTCCAAGATGCTGAATGGTTCCGGTGCTGGGGTGGTACTGTTATCCCCCCGAGGAGACAAGCTCAGATATGTTCTCCAGATTGACTTTGATTCCTCCAATAACGAAGCGGAATATGAAGCACTTTTGTATGGGTTACGTATGGCCATCTCACTCGGCGTCCGTCGCCTCATGGTCTACGGTGACTCAGATTTGTTAGTCAATCAAGTGATGAAGGAGTGGGACGTCAGAAGCCCAGCTATGACTGGTTATTGCAATGCAGTGAGGAAGTTGGAAAAGAAGTTTGAGGGGTTAGAGCTCCATCATATACCCCAACTGAAAAATCAAGCAGCTGATGATTTGGCAAAGATAGGTTCCAAGAGAGAAGCCATTCCCAGCAATGTGTTTTTAGAACACATTCATACACCTTCAGTTCAAGAAGATCCTTTCACTGAAGAGCGCCCGCAGCCTAAGAGTGCCACAGATCCGACTGAAGTCGAAGTCCCAGCCGTGGTCGACCTGATCATGGAGGTTTTGGCCATCTCTCCCGACTGGACAGTGCCATACATTGCGTATATCCTTAGGAAGGAACTCCCAGAGGATGAAGAAGAGGCTCGACAGATCGTCCGTCGATCCAAAGCCTTCACTGTGATAAAAGGACATCTGTTCAGGGAAAGCGTAACTAGAGTCAGCCAGAGTACGGAGTCGAGCTCCTGAACCCAGTGCTTGTCTGATTCTTTTAACGACCACACTAGTCTAGGCTTAATGCCGCTCATAATAAGACCATTAGCTCGTTCGAATTGACCATTTGTTTGTGGATGATAGACCGGGGCGTAATCGAGCTTAATGCCCAATTTAGCACACCAGGATTTCACTTCATTGGCTGTGAAATTGGAGTCGTTATCGGTGATGATGCTGTGTGCGACACCATAACGGTGCACGACACCGGATATAAAGTCTATCACCGGTCCAGCTTCGGCCGTTTTCACTGGTTCGGCCTCTATCCATTTGGTGAATTTATCTACCATGACTAGCAGGTATTTTTTCTTATGGCTTCCTCTTTAAGGGGTCCAACCATATCAAGCCCCCAGACCGCAAAAGGCCAAGTAATTTCTTCAGCCTCTGTGATTAAGTCATTGCCAAGAAGTTCGTGTTCACCAGTCTCTGACCAATTGAGAGGAGTACGACACTTTCTGCCATATAGAATCTCGAATGGGGCCTTGCCCGAACTCGCTTGGAAGCTATTGTTGTAGGAGAACTCGGCATATGGAAGACAATCTTCCCATTTCATGCCAAAGGAAATGACACAAGCCCTGAGCATATCTTCAAGGATTTGATTGACTCGCTCGACTTGGCCACAAGTTTGAGGATGGAAAGCTGTGCTGAAGCGAATGTTGGTGCCCATGGCCTTCTAGAAGGAGTCCCAGAACTTAGAAGTGAAGATGCTTCCACGATTTGAAGAAATAAATTGTGGAATGCCGTGCAAGGAGACAATCCTGGAGGTGTATAGCTCTGCCAACTGAGCTACTGTGATAGATTCTTTGATTGGAAGGAAATGAGCCAATTTAGTAAGCTTGTCGATGACAACAAAGATAGCATCATTTCCGCGCTTGGACTTGGGAAATCCAGTCACGAAGTCCATTTCGATATGATCAAACTTCCATTCTGGGATAGCAAGAGGTTGGAGGAGACCAGCTGGTCGTTGGTGTTCTGCTTTCACCCTTCGACACACATCACATTCATTCACGAATTGAGCGATTTCTCGCTTCATTCGAGTCCACCAATACGACTGCTTGAGGTCATGTTACATCTTCGTACTTCGAGGATGAATGGAAAGAAGAGAATTGTGTGCCTCATTCATAATGACTTTCCTTAGATCACCTTTAGGAACCACCATCCAGTCCTCGAAGAATAAAGTGTCTCTGTCATCAATGCAATAGCACTTGTATTTGGAAAGACCCTTGTCAATACCACGTTTCACCTTCTTCACCATGGTATCCAGGAGTTGTGCCTCACGAATTTGATCTTCCAAAGTAGGAGAGACTATGAGGTTGGCAAGAAAGCCTTGAGGAACAACTTGGAGATTCAGCTTGCGGAAAGCTTCACAAAGATCCGGTTGAAATGGCTTGAGAATTAAGCTGTTGCAATAAGCCATCCTGCTCAAAGCATCTGCAATGACGTTGCCCTTGCCTGGAGTATACTCAATACTCGGATTGTACTCTTGAATCATTTCGACCCATTGAGTTTGCCTGAGGTTGAGGTTTGGCTGAGTGAAGATGTACTTGAGACTCTTGTGATCGCTGAATATGTCCACTTTTCTTCCCAACAAGAGATGTCTCCATGTTATTAATGCATGGACAACTGCCGCCAACTCAAGATCGTGAGTGGGGTAGTTCTTTTCGTTGGGCTCCAGCTGACGAGTGGTATAGGCCACAACTTTCTTCTCTTGCATTAACAACGCACCGAGACCTTGAAGAGAAGCATCACAGAAAACTTCGAATGGATTGGATTCATCAGGAGGAGTTAAGACAGAAGCTGTGACGAGTTTCTCTTTGAGAGTGTTGAAAGCAACGTCACACTCAGGAGTCCAGACATACTTCACATGCTTCTGGAGGAGGTTGGATAGAGGCTTTGCAGTCTTAGAGAAATTCTCAACGAATCTTCGGCAATAGCTTGCAAGACCAAGAAAACTGCGGAGCTGCTTGACATTCTGAGGAGGTTCCCAATTCACAATTGCAGACACCTTCTCGGGATTAACAGCGATGCCCTTGGCCGAGATGATATGACCAAGGTAAAGAACTTCATCAAGCCAAAACTCACATTTGGAAAACTTCGCATAAAATTGATACTCTCTGAGCTTGTCGAGCACCAATCGCAAATGTTTGGCATGATCCTTCTTATTCTTGGAGAAGACCAAGATATCATCGAGATACACCAGGACGAATTCATTGGTATAGGGGTTGAATATGAAATTCATCATTTGAGAGAATGTTGGAGGAGCATTGACAAGGCCGAAAGACATGACAGTATATTCATAAGAACCAAAGCTTGTTCTGAATGCTGTCTTGGGAATATCTTCTTCACGAATGCGAATCTGATGATAACCCATACGAAGTTCAAGCTTGGAGAATACTTTAGCACCTTTAAGTTGCTCGAATAGCTCATTGATGTTGGGAAGTGGATACTTGTTCTTGATTGTCTTCTTGTTCAATGGAGGGTAGTCGACACAAAGTCGGTCCGTGCCATCCTTCTTCTGGACAAAAAGAACACCACAACCCCATGGAGATGAACTCGGTCTGATCAAACCCAGACGCTCTTGTTCATCGAGCTGTTTCTTCAATTCCTTCAACTCCTTGGGTCCAAGCTTGTAAGGACGCTTGCAAACGGGTTCCGTGCCAGGCTCAAGATCGATAACGAACTCAACTGGCCGGTGCGGAGGCATACCCGGAAGCTCTTCTGGAAAGACATCTTGGTACTCACAAACTACTGGAATTTGAGAAATAGCATCCAACTTGCCCTTCTCATTGAGAGAAAATAACCGAATGGTTTCATCACGAGCGGCATAGACGATAACATCCTCAGAAGAGTGTGTCAATTGAATTTCCCTGGCAGCACAATCAAGTTGAGCCTTGTGCTTAGAAAGCCAGTCCATCCCGAGAATTAGATCAATATCCGAGTCACCAAGAACAATTGGAGAAGACAAAAATTTATAGTTTCCCATCTTGATGGAAACATCCGGAACCACCAAACTAGAACTCAAACGTTTACCCGAAGAAACGACATCCATGGGTTTACCCATATGTGAACAAGTGAATTCATGCTTGGCAAAAAACCGTCTTGACATGAAACAAAGCGAAGCACCAGTATCAAATAAGACTTTTGCAGGAATATCATTAACTGAGAGATTACCCATTATCACATCAGTAGATTGCTCCGCTTGAGCTGCATTCATCATGTTCACCTTTGCAAACTTGGGATTATGCTCGACCACTGCATTGCTGGAAGATCTCACAGGAGGAGGAGGCGGAAGACGCCTTTGGTTGAAGCACTTGTTAGCATAGTGACCTTCCTGCTGACACTTGTTGCAAGTCACCTCTGAGAGTGGACGATGATAAGGGACATTCGACTTTGGAGCTTGATTCTGAGACTTGTTCTGATAGCCAGGGTTGGATGAGTGGGAAGATCCATGGCCACCTTTGTTCTTCTGCTGGAAAGGCTGACGAAACGGAGGAGGAGGAGGCAACCAGAACTTCTGTTGCTTAGCAGCCACTAGTGAGGAAGAAGAAGACTGAACTGCGTCCCTGACTCTCTTCTTAGAAGCCTCACACTTGGGCTGAGCAGCCTCTTGCTTCAGAGCCATATTGTAGAAGTCATCATACTTGGTCGGCTCGAAAATCATCATACAGGTAATTGCAGATCTTCTCTGAGGCCACCTCTGAATTGATAGATCATGCTCTTTTCATCAGGAACGTCTTGCTTAGCGAAGCGAGCGAGTTTCTGAAACCGAGTATTGTATTGATACACGGACATGCTGCCTTGCTTGAGATTGCGGAACTCCTCACGCTTGCTCTCAACAACACTTTGTGGAATGTGGTGAGCTTTGATGTCTCGACGGAAATCATCCCAGGTAATCACACGACCTCCTCTGGAATCTTTGTATTGTTGATACCACTCGGCAGCTTGATCCTTGAGTTGAAAAGAAGCGAACTTGACAAAGTCCTCAGGCCTGACATTGCTACATTCAAAATGCTTGTTGATGTCCACGAGCCAATCATCGGCGTCTGTGGCCTCGGCACAGTAGCTGAAAGACTTCAGCTGATTAGCGAGGAACTGGTTGAGGGTAGCGAAGTGAGGCTGATTGTTGCCTTGGCCTTGATTTCCTTGATTGTCTTGCCCTTGGGTGCGCTCTTGCAAGAGTTGCAAAATCATCTGAGCATTGGCATTGGTGGCTGCCATGATAGCTTGCCATGCCTCTGGAGGCGGAGGTGGTGGCGAAGGGTTCGTCTGACTCCCGTCATTGCGTTCCGGATTCTGACGCGTTGGCGCAGCCATCCTGAAGAGGGTGACATCCGTTAGCATATTGATACACAAATACACAAGTTGAATCAACGGATAGAAATTGCAACATATAGTCTTCACAATAAACATTCGAACAAGGATGAACGAACGAATTCCATAGTAAATCATCACACTTCCATTAAGGTGAGAAGCCACTTGATAAAGGATTGATGAATAAAATAAAAAGGTACGAGTTGTACAAATAAGTGGTAAGGGTTACCCAATCACAAACCAAATATCTGCGGGAAGAAATGCTAAGAGCTACTTGAATCCCACCTATAAACTCCCGAAACTTTCTGGTTATGCAATCTGGAGTTGGGGATACAGGGGACACAAAATATTGTTGGGAATCGTAGCAGAATTTTACAATTTTCCTACGCTCACCAAGATCCATCTATGGAGTATACTAGCAATGAGGGGAAAGGAGTGCATCTACATACCCTTGTAGATCGCGAGCGGAAGCGTTCCAATGAACGTTGTTGACGGAGTCATACTCGCCGTGATTCAAATCACCGATGACCGAGTGCCGAACGGACGGCACCTCCGCGTTCAACACACGTATGATGCAGCGACGTCTCCTCCTTCTTGATCCAGCAAGGGGGAAGGAGAGGTTGATGGAGATCCAGCAGCACGACGGCGTGGTGGTGGATGTAGCGGGTCTCGGCAGGGCTTCGCCGAGCTTCTGCGAGAGGGAGAGGTGTAGCAGGGGAGGAGGGAGGCGCCCAAGGCTGTTGTACTACTGCCCTCCTTCCCCCCCCTTTATATAGGCCCCCTGGGAGGGGGGCCGCCGGCCAGGAGCCCATCTGGATGGGGGGGGGCGGCGGCCAGGGGGGATACTTGCCCCCCAAGGCAAGTGGGGCGCCCCCCCACCCTAGGGTTTCTAACCCTAGGCGCAGGGGGGAGGCCCATGGGGGGAGCCCCAGCCCACTAAGGGCTAGTTGCCGTCCCACTTCAGCCCATGGGGCCCTCCGGGATAGGTGGCCCCACCCGGTGGACCCCCGGGACCCTTCCGGTGGTCCCGGTACAATACCGGTGACCCCCGAAACTTTCCCGGTGGCCGAAACTTGACTTCCTATATATAATTCTTCACCTCCGGACCATTCCGGAACTCCTCGTGATGTCCGGGATCTCATTCGGGACTCCGAACAACTTTCGGGTTTCCGCATACTCATATCTCTACAACCCTAGCGTCACCGAACCTTAAGTGTGTAGACCCTACGGGTTCGGGAGACATGCAGACATGACCGAGATGCCTCTCCGGTCAATAACCAACAGCGGGATCTGGATACCCATGTTGGCTCCCACATGTTCCACGATGATCTCATCGGATGAACCACGATGTCGAGGATTCAATCAATCCCGTATACAATTCCCTTTGTCAATCGGTATGTTACTTGCCCGAGATTCGATTGTCGATATCCCAATACCTTGTTCAATCTCGTTACCGGCAAGTCTCTTTACTCGTACCGCAATGCATGATCCCGTGACTAACGCCTTAGTCACATTGAGCTCATTATGATGATGCATTACCGAGTGGGCCCAGAGATACCTCTCCGTCATACGGAGTGACAAATCCCAGTCTCGATCCGTGCCAACCCAACAGACACTTTCGGAGATACCCGTAGTGCACCTTTATAGTCACCCAGTTACGTTGTGACGTTTGGCACACCCAAAGCACTCCTACAGTACCCGGGAGTTGCACGATCTCATGGTCTAAGGAAAAGATACTTGACATTGGAAAAGCTCTAGCAAACGAAACTACACGATCTTTTATGCTATGCTTAGGATTGGGTCTTGTCCATCACATCATTCTCCTAATGATGTGATCCCGTTATCAATGACATCCAATGTCCATAGTCAGGAAACCGTGACTATCTGTTGATCAACGAGCTAGTCAACTAGAGGCTTACTAGGGACACGTTGCGGTCTATGTATTCACACATGTATTACGATTTCCGGATAATACAATTATAGCATGAACAATAGACAATTACCATGAACAAAGAAATATAATAATAACCATTTATTATTGCCTCTAGGGCATATTTCCAACAGTCTCCCACTTGCACTAGAGTCAATAATCTAGTTACATTGTGATGAATCGAACACCCATTGCGTCCTGGTGTTGATCATGTTTTGCCCTAGGGAGAGGTTTAGTCAACGGATCTGCTACATTCAGGTCCGTATGTACTTTACAAATATCTATGTCTCCATTTTGAACACTTTCACGAATGGAGTTGAAGCGACGCTTGATATGCCTGGTCTTCCTGTGAAACCTGGGCTCCTTCGCAAGGGCAATAGCTCCAGTGTTGTCACAAAAGAGAGTCATCGGGCCCGACGCATTGGGAATCACCCCTAGGTCGGTAATGAACTCCTTCATCCAGACTGCTTCCTGTGCTGCCTCCGAGGCTGCCATGTATTCCGCTTCACATGTAGATCCCGCCACGACGCTTTGCTTGCAACTGCACCAGCTTACTCTTCCTCCATTCAAAATATACACGTATCCGGTTTGTGACTTCGGGTCATCCAGATCTGTGTCGAAGCTAGCGTCGACGTAACCCTTTACGACGAGCTCTTCGTCACCTCCATAAACGAGAAACATATCCTTAGTCCTCTTCAGGTACTTCAGGATATTCTTGACCGCTGTCCAGTGTTCCATGCCGGGATTACTTTGGTACCTTCCTACCAAACTTACGGCAAGGTTTACATCAGGTCTGGTACACAGCATGGCATACATAATAGACCCTATGGCCGAGGCATAGGGGATGACACTCATCTTTTCTATATCTTCTGCCGTGGTCGGGCATTGAGCCGTGCTCAATTGCACACCTTGCAATACAGGCAAGAACCCCTTCTATCCATATTGAACTTCTTCAATATCTTGTCAAGGTATGTACTCTGTGAAAGACCAATGAGGCGTCTTGATCTATCTCTATAGATCTTGATGCCTAATATATAAGCAGCTTCTCCAAGGTCTTTCATTGAAAAACACTTATTCAAATAGGCCTTTATACTTTCCAAGAATTCTATATCATTTCCCATCAATAGTATGTCATCCACATATAATATGAGAAATGCTACAGAGCTCCCACTCACTTTCTTGTAAACACAGGCTTCTCCATAAGTCTGTGTAAACCCAAACGCTTTGATCATCTCATCAAAGCGAATGTTCCAACTCCGAGATGCTTGCACCAGCCCATAGATTGAGCGCTGGAGCTTGCATACTTTGTTAGCATTCTTAGGATCGACAAAACCTTCCGGCTGCATCATATACAACTCTTCCTTAAGGAAGCCGTTAAGGAATGCCGTTTTGACGTCCATCTGCCATATCTCATAATCATAGTATGCGGCAATTACTAACATGATTCGGACGGACTTCAGCTTCGCTACGGGTGAGAAAGTCTCATCGTAGTCAACCCCTTGAACTTGTCGATAACCCTTAGCGACAAGTCGAGCTTTGTAGATGGTCACATTACCATCCGCGCCGGTCTTCTTCTTAAAGATCCATTTGTTTTCTATGGCTCGCCGATCATCGGGCAAGTCAGCCAAAGTCCATACTTCGTTTTCATACATGGATCCTATCTCGGATTTCATGGCTTCTAGCCATTTGTCGGAATCCGGGCCCGCCATCGCTTCTTCATGTTCGAAGGTTCACCATTGTCTAACAACATGATTTCCAGGACAGGGTTGCCGTACCAGTCTGGTGCGGAACGTGTCCTTCTGGACCTACGAAGTTCAGTAGTAACTTGATCCGAAGCTTCATGATCATCATCATTAACTTCCTCCCCAGTCGGTGTAGGCACCACAGGAACATTTTCCCGCGCTGCGCTACTTTCCGGTACGGAAGGGGTGACTATCACCTCATCAAGTTCCACTTTCCTCCCACTCAATTCTTTCGAGAGAAACTCCTTCTCCAGAAAGGACCCGTTCTTGGGAACGAAGATCTTGCCTTCGGATCTGAGGTAGAAGGTATAACCAATAGTTTCCTTAGGGTATCCTATGAAGACGCATTTCTCCGACTTGGGTTCGAGCTTTTCAGGTTGAAGTTTCTTGACATAAGCATCGCATCCCCAAACTTTTAGAAACGACAGCTTAGGTTTCTTCCCAAACCATAATTCATACGGTGTCGTCTCAACGGATTTCGACGGAGCCCTATTTAAAGTGAATGCGGCAGTCTCTAAAGCATAGCCCCAAAATGAGAGCGGTAAATCGGTAAGAGACATCATAGATCGCACCATATCCAATAGAGTGTGATTACGACGTTCGGACACACCGTTTCGCTGAGGTGTTCCAGGCGGCGTGAGTTGTGAAACGATTCCACATTTCCTTAAGTGCGCACCAAATTCGTGACTTAAATATTCTCCACCACGATCTGATCGTAAGAATTTTATTCTCCTGTCACGTTGATTCTCAACCTCACTCTGAAATTCCTTGAACTTTTCAAAGGTTTCAGACTTGTGTTTCATTAGGTAGACATACCCATATCTACTTAAGTCATCAGTGAGAGTGAGAACATAACGATATCCTCCGCGAGCCTCAACACTCATTGGACCGCACACATCGGTATGTATGATTTCCAATAAGTTGGTTGCTCGCTCCATTGTTCCGGAGAACGGAGTCTTGGTCATCTTACCCATGAGGCATGGTTCGCACGTGTCAAATGATTCATAATCAAGAGACTCCAAAAGTCCATCTGCATGGAGCTTCTTCATACGTTTGACACCAATGTGACCAAGGCGGCAGTGCCACAAGTATGTGGGACTATCGTTATCAACTTTACATCTTTTGGTATTCACACTATGAATATGTGTAACATCACGTTCGAGATTCATCAAGAATAAACCATTAACCAGCGGGGCATGACCATAAAACATATCTCTCATATAAATAGAACAACCATTATTCTCGGATTTAAATGAGTAGCCATCTCGAATTAAATGAGATCCAGATACAATGTTCATGCTCAAAGCTGGCACTAAATAACAATTATTGAGGTTTAAAACTAATCCCGTAGGTAGATGCAGAGGTAGCGTGCCGACGGCGATCACATCGACCTTGGAACCATTCCCGACGCGCATCGTCACCTCGTCCTTCGCCAGTCTCCGTTTATTCCGTAGTTCCTGTTTTGAGTTACAAATATGAGCAACCGCACCGGTATCAAATACCCATGAGCTACTACGAGTACTGGTAAGGTACACATCAATTACATGTATATCACATATACCTTTGGTGTTGCCGGCCTTCTTGTCCGCTAAGTATTTGGGGCAGTTCCGCTTCCAGTGACCACTTCCCTTGCAATAAAAGCACTCAGTCTCAGGCTTGGGTCCATTCTTTGACTTCTTCCCAGTAACTGGCTTATCGGGCGCGGGAACTCCCTTGCCGTCCTTCTTGAAGTTCTTCTTACCCTTGCCCTTCTTGAACTTAGTGGTTTTATTCACCATCAACACTTGATGTTCCTTTTTGATCTCCACCTCCGCTGACTTCAGCATTGAATATACCTCGGGAATGGTCTTTTCCATCCCCTGCATATTGAAGTTCATCACAAAGCTCTTGTAGCTTGGTGGAAGCGACTGGAGGATTCTGTCAATGACCGCGTCATCCGGGAGATTAACTCCCAGCTGGGATAAGCGGTTGTGCAACCCAGACATTCTGAGTATGTGCTCACTAACAGAACTATTCTCCTCCATTTTACAGCTGAAGAACTTGTCAGAGACTTCATATCTCTTGACTCGGGCATGAGCTTGGAAAACCATTTTCAGCTCCTCGAACATCTCATATGCTCCATGTTTCTCAAAACGCTTTTGGAGACCCGGTTCTAAGCTGTAAAGCATGCCGCACTGAACGAGGGAGTAATCATCAGCACGCTGCTGCCAAGCGTTCATAACGTCTTGGTTCTCTGGGATTGGTGCTTCACCTAGCGGTGCTTCTAGGACATAATCTTTCTTGGCTGCTATGAGGATGATCCTCAGGTTCCGGACCCAGTCCGTATAGTTGCTTCCATCATCTTTCAGCTTGGTTTTCTCTAGGAACGCGTTGAAATTGAGGACAACGTGGGCCATTTGATCTACAAGACATAGTGTAAAGATTTTAGACTAAGTTCATGATAATTAAGTTCATCTAATCAAATTACTTAATGAACTCCCACTCAGATAGACATCCCTCTAGTCATCTAAGTGAAACATGATCCGAGTTAACTAGGCCGTGTCCGATCATCACGTGAGACGGACTAGTCAAGATCGGTGAACATCTCCATGTTGATCGTATCTTCTATACGACTCATGCTCGACCTTTCGGTCCTCCGTGTTAGGAGGCCATGTCTGTACATGCTAGGCTTGTCAAGTCAACCTAAGTGTATTGCGTGTGTTCCGAGGCCATGTCTGTACATGCTAGGCTCGTCAAC
This sequence comes from Aegilops tauschii subsp. strangulata, assembly GCF_002575655.3. Lineage (NCBI taxonomy): Eukaryota > Viridiplantae > Streptophyta > Magnoliopsida > Poales > Poaceae > Aegilops > Aegilops tauschii. The sequence goes on from NC_053041.3 coordinate 247,668,489, forward strand.
ACCCGTTGTATTCGAACGTTAGAATCTATCACACCCGATCATCACGTGGTGCTTCGAAACAACGAACCTTCGCAACGGTGCACAGTTAGGGGGAACACTTTTCTTGAAATTAATATAAGGGATCATCTTACTTACTACCGTCGTTCTAAGCAAATAAGATGCAAAACATGATAAATATCATATGCAATCAAATAGTGACATGATATGGCCAATATCATTATGCTCCTTTGATCTCCATCTTCGGGGCACCACGATCATCTTCGTCACCGGCATGACACCATGATCTCCATCATCATGATCTCCATCATTGTGTCTTCATGAAGTCGTCACGCCAACGATTACTTCTACTTCTATGGCTAACGCGTTTAGCAACAAAGTAAAGTAATTTACATGGCGTTATACAATGACACGCAGGTCATACAAAATAATAAAGACAACTCCTATGGCTCCTGCCAGTTGTCATACTCATCGACATGCAAGTCGTGATTCCTATTACAAGAATATATGATCAATCTCATACATCACATATATCATTCATGACATCTTCTGGCCATATCACATCACATAGCACTTGCTGCAAAAACAAGTTAGACGCCCTCTAATTGTTGTTGCAAGTTTTTACGTGGCTTGTATAGGTTTCTAGCAAGAACGTTTCTTACCTTCGTAAAACCACAACGTGATTTGCCAATTTCTATTTACCCTTCATAAGGACCCTTTTCATCGAATCCGTTCCGACTAAAGTAGGAGAGACAGACACCCGCTAGCCACCTTATGCAACTAGTGCATGTCAGTCGGTGGAACCCGTCTCACGTAAGCGTACGTGTAAGGTCGGTCCGGGCCGCTTCATCCTACAATACCGCCGAAACAAGATACGACTAGTAGCGGCAAGAAGAATTGGCAACATCAACGCCCACAACTGCTTTGTGTTCTACTCGTGCATAGTAACAACGATAGGCCTGGCTCATGATGCCACTGTTCGGAATCGTAGCAGAATTTTACAATTTTCCTACGCTCACCAAGATCCATCTATGGAGTATACTAGCAACGAGGGGAAAGGAGTGCATCTACATACCCTTGTAGATCGCGAGCGGAAGCGTTCCAATGAACATTGTTGACGGAGTCGTACTCGCCGTGATTCAAATCACCGATGACCGAGTGCCGAACGGACGGCACCTCCGCGTTCAACACACGTACGGTGCAGCGACGTCTCCTCCTTCTTGATCCAACAAGGGGGAAGGAGAGGTTGATGGAGATCCAGCAGCACGACGACGTGGTGGTGGATGTAGCGGGTCTCGGCAGGGCTTCGCCGAGCTTCTGCGAGAGGGAGAGGTGTAGCAGGGGAGGAGGGAGGCGCCCAAGGCCGTTGTACTACTGCCCTACCTCCCCCCCTTTATATAGGCCCCCTGGGAGGGGGGCGCCGGCCAGGAGCCCATCTGGATGGGGGGCGGCGGCCAGGGGGGATACTTGCCCCCCAAGGCAAGTGGGGCGCCCCCCACCCTAGGGTTTCTAACCCTAGGCGCAGGGGGGAGGCCCATGGGGGGCTCCCCAGCCCACTAAGGGCTGGTTGCCCTCCCACTTCAGCACATGGGGCCCTCCGGGATAGGTGGCCCCACCCGGTGGACCCCCGGGACCCTTCCGGTGGTCCCGGTACAATACCGGTGACCCCCGAAACTTTCCCGGTGGCCGAAACTTGACTTCCTATATATAATTCTTCACCTCCGGACCATTCCGGAACTCCTCGTGACGTCCGGGATCTCATCCGGGACTCCGAACAACTTTCGGGTTTCTGCATACTCATATCTCTATAACCCTAGCGTCACCGAACCTTAAGTGTGTAGACCCTACGGGTTCGGGAGACATGCAGACATGACCGAGACGCCTCTCCGGTCAATAACCAACAGCGGGATCTGGATACCCATGTTGGCTCCCACATGTTCCACGATGATCTCATCGGATGAACCACGATGTCGAGGATTCAATCAATCCCGTATACAATTCCCTTTGTCAATCGGTATGTTACTTGCCCGAGATTCGATTGTCGGTATCCCAATACCTTGTTCAATCTCGTTACCGGCAAGTCTCTTTACTCGTACCGCAATGCATGATCCCGTGACTAACGCCTTAGTCACATTGAGCTCATTATGATGATGCATTACCGTGTGGGCCCAGAGATACCTCTCCGTCATACGGAGTGACAAATCCCAGTCTCGATCCATGCCAACCCAACAGACACTTTCGGAGATACCCGTAGTGCACCTTTATAGTCACCCAGTTACGTTGTGACGTTTGGCACACCCAAAGCACTCCTACAGTATCCGGGAGTTGCATGATCTCATGGTCTAAGGAAAAGATACTTGACATTGGAAAAGCTCTAGCAAACGAAACTACACGATCTTTTATGCTATGCTTAGGATTGGGTCTTGTCCATCACATCATTCTCCTAATGATGTGATCCCGTTATCAATGACATCCAATGTCCATAGTCAGGAAACCGTGACTATCTGTTGATCAACGAGCTAGTCAACTAGAGGCTTACTAGGGACACGTTGCGGTCTATGTATTCACACATGTATTACGATTTCCGGATAATACAATTATAGCATGAACAATAGACAATTACCATGAACAAAGAAATATAATAATAACCATTTATCATTGCCTCTAGGGCATATTTCCAACAAATATATCACCCAAACTAGCAATCCCTAGCTCCAGCTGTATCCATCTGTCAACACATAACGAAGAAACCTTCGGAACTCGTGTACCTCAACCTTCGAAAAGCATCCGTTATACGAGTTATGGCAATACTCCCGAACTCCCGCCCCAGTACTGGGTGGCGTCGAGGTGATCTCACCAACAACTGCATAAAAGAGATTTTCGATGTCGGCGAAACTCAGGTATTCCAGAACTGCAACGATAAAATTGTGACGACAACACCTCGGAGATCAAGTCCACGGGACACTGCCACAACCCCTAAATGTCAGGAGGCACCAAGAACAATGTTCTTGTCACAAAACCATCGGAACGATTCCAAGATACCCGCGTGGTCCTAAATTTTTTTTAGGAAATTTGAGGAGAGAAGAGTCAAAACTTCTACGTCAGGAGGCCTCACCAGAGCGACGAAGGGACTGAGGAGTAAAAAGAATCCTACTCTCTGATATATATAATCCTATGACTCAAAACATTTTTGTTCTAGACTCAACAACGCCAGCGATTCGATCAAGCAGGGGGCTCCTAAGTCGGGGATGGCTCTGATTACCAACTTTTAACATCCACGATGCGGCTATATCTCCCACGTGTCGAGGAACGACTTAGAGGCATAACCGCATTGTGGTATTGTCGCAAGAAGGGTTATCTTCACACAATCCCATGTAATGAACAAGAATGGGATAACGAGAGTTGGCTTACAATCGCCACTTCACACAATACATAAATTAATTCATACATCATCCAAAATCCACACATAGACCGACTACGGTCAAATCCAAATGAAAAATAAGATAACCCCAAATGCTAGATCCCCGATCGTCCCAACTAGGCTCCACTACTGATCATCAGGAAAAGAAACATAGTAACGACCACGTTCCTCGTCGAACTCCCACTTGAGCTCGGTTGCATCATCTGCACTGGTATCGTTGGCACCTGCTACTGTTTTGGTAGAATCTGTGAGTCACGAGGACTCAGCAATCTCACACCCGCGAGATCAAGACTATTTAAGCTTATAGGAAAGGATGGTGTAATGAGGTGGAGCTGCAGCAAGCACTAAGCATATATGGTGGCTAACATACGCAAATGAGAGCGAGAAGAGAAGCAATGTAACGGTCGCGAAGCTAGAAATGATCAAGAAGTGATCCTGAAACTACTTACGTTCATGCATAACTCAAACCGTGTTCACTTCCCGGACTCCGCCGAAAAGAGACCATCACGGCTACACACACGGTTGATGTATTTTAATTAAGTCAAGTGTCAAGTTCTCTACAACCGGACATTAACAAATTCCCATCTGCCTCATAAACGCGGGCACGACTTTCGAAAGATAATACCCTGCAGGGGTGTCCCAACTTAGCCCATTATAAGCTCTCACGGTCAACGAACGATAAACCTTCTCCCGGAAGACCCGATCAGTCTCGGAATCCCGGTTTACAAGACATTTCGACAATGGTAAAACAAGACCAGCAAAGCCGCCCGATGCGCCGACAAATCCCGATAGGAGCTGCACATATCTCGTTCTCAGGGCACACCGGATAAGTCAAGCTACGAGTACTACCAGGCCTCGAGTTTCCCCGAGGTGGCCCCGCAGGCTGCTCGGTTCGGACCAACACTCGAAGGAGCACTGGCCCGGGGGGGGGGGTTAAATAAAGATGACCCTCGGGCTCACGAAAACCCAAGGGAAAAGGCTTAGGTGGCAAATGGTAAAACCAAGGTTGGCCTTGCTGGAGGAGTTTTATTCAAGGCGAACTGTCAAGGGGGTCCCATAAATCACCCAACTGCGTAAGGAACGCAAACTCAAGGAACATAATACCGGTATGACGGAAACTAGGGCGGCAAGAGTGGAACAAAACACCAGGCATAAGGCTGAGCCTTCCACCCTTTACCAAATATATAGATGCATTAAATAAATACGAGATATTGTGATATTCCAAAAATATCTATGTTCCAACATGGAACCAACTTCAACTTCACGTGCAACTAGCAACGCTATAAGAAGGGCTGAGCAAAAGCAGTAACTTAGCCAAACAACGGTTTGCTAGGAAAGGATGGTTAGAGGCTTGACATGGCAATATGGGAGGCATGATATAGCAAGTGGTAGGTAGCGCAGCATGGCAAATAGAGCGAACAATTAGCAAAGCAAAGATAGAAGTGATTTCGATGGTATGGTCATCTTGCCTGCAAGGTTCTCAGAGTTGTCGAAAGTTTGATCCTCGTAAGCGTACTCAACAGGTTCCTCGTTCACAAACTCGTCTCCCGGCTCTATCACAGCAAGAACACAAGCAATGGAACCACAATCAATCACGGGAAAAGCACAAGCAACATGATGCAAAACATGCATGATATGCGAGATATGATATGCGATGCGCATGCGTGCTCCGGAAGAAAAAGGATGAACAAGGCAGTATCTTGGCAAACCAAGTATGCCACTGGAAAGATGAGATGATTTCAGTCGAAAACGATATAAATATCACCGGAAACGGATGCACGGTTTGCAAATGGCAAGCAAACAAGAATGACACGATTCTGCGATTAACAGCATGATAGCACTTAGAATACATCAAGTAACTATGCTACAGCACTCCAACATAGCAACAAAGCATATGGCAGTGATCTACATGAGATTCTTGACAAATAATGAACACTGAGCTATGGCTAGATCACACCATAACAGGTTCAAACTAGCATGGCAAAAGTGCAAAAGATATCAGCTTCACAGACTTGGTGAAAATACTGAACATGGCTGAAACAGCATCAGGTAGCAATGTTCAGATCAAGGAAAACACATGCTACAGGAACTTAACATAGCACAACAAGGTATGGCATGCATCTACTAAATTCAGAGAACAAAAGTCCCTTACTGACCATGAGCCAAAAAGGACCAGAAGATATGATGGCACCCATGTAAACTTAGCAAGTTCCGTTAACAGGTTTCAGACTTAGCAGAAAACAGACCATGACATTAACAGAAATTATGAGGGCATGTTGGTGAGATTGATGCACTCATCACAAAGCAATGCATGACAAAACAAGTATACCTACAGCAAGATGGCATGTTTATGACGCTATCCATGGCAAGATAAAATTAATAGCATGTATGGATCAACTACAACAACCTTGGCAAAATTGAATATCATGTTAACATTCTGCCAGAAATATTTTATAGCAAACGTAGGGCAAGATTAAGACATGCTAGGTCACTCCATAATTGCAAACAGGGGCATGGATGGATATAGCACAACTATAACTACAAAACATACTTACTGACCATACTCAGAATAAGCATGGATCTCACTGTAGCCACATGGATACATGGCAACAAAATAACAGCAGTAACAGACAGTGAAAATCCTGTCCCTGAAAGCAAAAACATCATGAAGCCTAGTTTGCATGCTTGTGCTAGTCACCACATAGATCAAAAAAATACATGGCATACACCTCTGTAAAGATGGCATGTCATAGATCAAAACACCAGTAGAGCTCATGCCCATAAGATGCACACAGCAAACGCAACAAAAATAACAATTCACCAAGTTCTGATAAATAACAGCAGTAAACATCATATAGCACTCTTGCACCAGAAATTTGGGCATCAAGATGGACTCAAACAAGCATGGCACAATGGAACAAACTGAACATCATCTCGAGACGAACATTTCGTTAGATCATGCACGCAAAACGGAGCAGTATGCGATGAGATATGATGCGATGAACAGGAGCACATAATGTGAAAAACTTCAAGACAGAGGAAAAATCGGGTCAACCTTATCTCGATCCAGATCTGGCGCGCTCTACGAGGATCGTCGGAGTTGGCCGGGGTTGGAGAGGAGGCCGGAGGAGGCGCGGGGAAGAGGGAGCGGGACGGCGCCGGCGGGAGACGACGGCGGCGGGGTCGGCGACACCGGGCGGGGAGCCGCGCGGGCGCAGGTGGAGGCGCGCGCGGGGGCGCGGGGACGCGGGCGCGGGCGGCGGCGGCTCGGGCCGCCTGGGCCGAACGCGGGCTCTCCGGGCCGCGGGCGGTGGGGCGGCGGCGCTGCCACATGTCGCGCCGCGATTGGTCGGGCGCGGTGGCGGGATTCGTCCGGCGCCGAGCGGACGTGTCCGGCGCGCGGAAGGAGCGGGGCTAGGGTTTGATTTGCGCGAGAATTCCGGGAGAGACACATATTTATAGGTAGAGGGAGCTAGGAGACTCCAAATGGAGTGCGGTTTTCGCCCACACGATCGTGATCGAACGACCGAGAGCATGGAAGTGACTTAGGTGGGTTATTGGGCTGTTTGAAGGGGGGTTTTTCTGCAACACACAAAATGCCTTTGCAGTTACCCGGTTAACCGTTGGAGCGTCAAACGACCTCCAAATGGAATGAAACTTGACAGGTGGTCTACCGGTGGTATACCAAGGCCACTTGGCAAACTTCGGTCCATTCCGAGAACGTTTAACACCCGCTCTCGAAAAGAAACAAGAGGGTTGCGCCAGTGCATGTGGGAGTGTCGGATTGCAAAACGGACAACGGGGAAAATGCTCGGATGCATGAGACGAACACGTATGCAAATGAGATGCACATGACGACATGATATGAGATGCATGACATGAACAAAATGCAAAACGAAATACAAAACCCGACCACGAAGGGAATATCATAACACATAGCCGAAAATGGCAAGAGTTGGAGTTACAAATATGGAAAGTTACATCCGGGGTGTTACAGCATATGGATTTGATTGGTGAAAAGATGGCATCCGACACAACGTTGGACAAGGTCCTATGCATCTGATCGGGCCGCCGGCTAAAAGAAACCTATACAGAAGGCCTTACTTACAAGGGCCTGAGCCACGGCGTGGTGACCACCGAGACCAGCATGGATTTCAGCCAAGAGCCGACGTCCCTCTTCTTCGGAGATACATCCTTGAAGTATTCCGGTAGCGCTTTTCTTGTACAGCTCTTCGTCATGGACCTTGTAGGCTTTCGAGTGCCGGACAATGCAGCGAGCCTCATTCTGGTCCTCAGGGAGCTCTCGCCTATTAAGGTAGGCCAAGAAGGGTTCGGTCCATGGGGCAATTACTGCCATTATAAGTTGGGCTGATGGTGTTATTTCGGTGGCTGAGCCTCCGATGATATCGGTATTGTGTTCGGAATCGGGGGGTATAATCGGATCCAGATTGGTGTTGCCGCTCTCCCCTTGCCACACCACGGATGTTTTGAAGAGCCTTTCCAGAAAGATGTTAGGCGGGACGGGGTCACGCTTGGCGCCAATACGAGCAAGGACATCCGCCGCCTGGTTACTTTCTCTAGCCACATGATGAAACTCGAGTCCCTCGAACTGAACTGATATTTTAAGTATGTCATTACGAAAGTCCGCCATCTTCAGATCTTTGGCGTCGAAGTCTCCATTTATTTGGGATATTGCGAGGTATGAATCCCCGCGCACCTCCAGGCGTTGCATGCCCATGGAGGCAGCCATCCGAAGACCGTAAAATAAGGCCTTGTATTCGGCTGCATTGTAGGAGTCTGTGTATAATATTTGGAGTATGTACTGGACTGTGTCTCCAGTGGGGGACGTTACGACAACGCCCGCTAGCATTTTGGAGCCATCGAAGTGCATGACCTAGTTGGAATATGTTCCATATTCTTTAGGGAGTTCGGCTTCTGTCCATTCGGCGACGAAGTCGGCCAATACTTGGGATTTAATGGCTCGGCGTGATTTGTACGTTATGTCAAATGGCAGGAGCTCAATGGCCCACTTGGCAATCCAGCCCGTAGCGTCGCGGTTGTTTATTATGTCATTGAGTGGTACTTCGGAAGCCACCGTGATCGAGCACTCTTGAAAGTAGTGTCGTAGCTTCCGGGATGCCATGAAGACCGCATATGCTATCTTTTGGTAGTGAGGGTACCAGGATTAGCATGGTGTGAGGACAGTGGATACGTAGTATACCGGTTTCTGAAGTGGGAATTTGTGTCCGTCCTCCTCCCGTTCAACGACGAGTACCGCGCTCACCACCTGGTGTGTTGCCGAGATGTATAATAACATGGGTTCGCCGACGTTCGGCGAGGCCAGCATTGTGTTGCTCGCTAAAAGAGCTTTTATTTGTTCCAGTCCGGCCTTTGCCGCATCCGTCCACTCAAAGTGGTCTGTATGTCGGAGAAGGCGATAAAGTGGCAATGCTTTTTCTCCTAGTCTGGAGATAAAGCGGCTTAAAGCTACCACGCATCCGGCTAGTTTTTGGACCTGTTTAAGGTCTGTTGGTATAGCCAATTGTGACAAAGCTCGCATTTTGGCTGGATTTGCCTCAATTCCTCTATTGGAAACAATGAAGCCCAGCATTTTTCTAGCGGGAACGCCGAAAACACACTTTTCCAGATTGAGCTTGTTGTCATATGTACGGAGATTGTCCAATGTGAGACGGCGTCTATTAGTGACTCGACGTGCCTAGTTTTGATGACTATGTCATCCACATATGCATTGGTAGGTGGCACCGGCGTTTTTGAGCCCGAAGGGCATAGTGTTGAAGCAGAAAGGCCCATATGGGGTAATGAATGCCGTTGCGGCTTGGTCAGACTCCTTCATTTTGATTTGATGGTATCCGGAGTATGCATCGAGGAAAAAAATGAGTCGCGTCCTGCAGTAGCATCAATAATCTGATCGATGCGGGGGAGGGGAAGGGATCCTTAGGGCAGGCCTTGTTGAGGTCTTTGAAATGGACGCACATGCGCCAGGATTTATCCTTCTTTGGCACCATCACCAGGTTTGCTAGCCAGTCTGGGTGTTTTATTTCTCTGATGAATCCGGCCTTGATTAACTTGGCTAGCTCCTCCCCCATAGCTTGTCGTTTGGGTTCGGAAAAGCACCCAGTGTTTTCTTGACCGGCTTATATCCCTTCAATATATTGAGCCTGTGTTTGGCCAACCTGCGTGGGATTCCTGGCATATCAGAAGGGTGCCAGGCGAATATGTCCCAGTTCTCGCGTAGGAACTCTCGTAGTGCCGCGTCAACCATTGGGTCCAGCTGTGCCCCGATGGAAGCTGTCTTCTTGGGGTCCGTAGGGTGGACTTGAAATTTGACTATTTTGTCAGCTGGGTTAAAGGAGGTGGATTTGGGTCATTTATCCAGGATTACGTCGTCCCTATCCACCGTGGAGCGTAGTGCAGTTAACTCTTCGACCGCGAGGGCCTCGGACAGTGCTTCGAGGGGTAGGGATGCGGTTTGTTTTCGGCGTGAAGTGCTATGTCCGGATCACTGGCGAGGCATCTAGAGCTTCATATACCCGTAACGGGGTATCGCTTGAAAGCACGTGAATGCGTCCCACACCAACAGGGCGTGATATCCACTGTTGAAAGGGGCCACTTGGAAGGTTATCTCTTCAGACCGATAGTTTTCCGGCGTGCCGAATACCACGTCGAGCGTGATTTTCCCCGTGCATCGCACCTCCCGGCTGGGAATGATTCCTCGGAAGGTCGTGTTACTTTGCTCGATGTAGCTCCTCTCTATTTCCATTTTATTGAGTGTGTCCTCATAGATGAGGTTTAGTCCACTGCCGCCGTCCATGAGCACTTTAGTGAGCCGAAAGCGTCCACAATTGGACTGAGGACCAAGGCGGCTGGTGCCCGGACTGTCCTGAATTTTGGTTCGTCACTGGCATTGAAATTTATGGCCGTGTCATTCCAGGGGTTTATTGCTGTGATTTAGCAGACTTCGGCAAGGTCGCGGAGTGCCCTCTTGCGACGATTGTTTGAGGGAAAAGTCTCGAAGACCGTCAATACTCTGAGGTCGTCATCTTCCGGGGGGGTTGCTCTGAGGTGTTTTTGGTGAGGATATCTTCGCCACTCTTAGCCACCTGCCGGAGAATCCAACATGCTCTAAGGCTATGGGTTGGTACGGTATCCGGTGTGGTGTGTATTTTGCATGGCCTGTCGAGCCATCCCTCCAGAACTTTTCCGCGTCCCGTAGTGGGCTTAGTTTTCTTTACTATCGGGTCGGGCGCCCCGCGAGGGTGCATTCTTTTCGCCCGCCCGAGGGGTTGAGTGGAAACCGGTGGTTCCCAGCAAGCTGTCTGAGTTTTCCAAGCGCTTTCCCTTATGCAGAATTTCTGTACTATGGTTGCCAAGTCAGCGAAGTGTAATACGCGACAACGTTTGATGGAGTTGAGGATTCCTTCATCCGTGCAATTATTGCAGAATATTGAAATAGCGTCCTCGTCGTGACAATCTTTAATCTTGTCTTTGACAAGGAAGAATCTGGCCCAAAAGTGATGGACTGTTTCCTGAGACTGCTGTCATACGTACATGAGGTCGCATACATCCGGAGCTCCAGAATTGTTTGGCGAATATTGCTTGTGGTGGGTGGGTAGCTTTAAATCCGAACCCTGACCCAATTTGGGATCCGGAGTTTGAGAAACTTCCGAGCTTAATAGTTCGGGCTCCGGGATGTCAACTGATTTTTCAGGCCCACCGTCCGATTCTAGGTTCGGAGGACTAGGTGCGTCCTTTTGCAGACAGGTATCCGGCTCTTCGAGCTCAGAAATTTGAATATAGTTCGTCTTCAACATAGAGGAAGAGTTGTTTTGCTCCTCTACGACCACTATCTTGTTAGTGATCAGCTGAGATTTGTTTCTCTCTGATCGGGTTTAAGCCCAATCCGATCATAGTCTGTAGCGACCCCATGGCAGCGATGCGATCCAGGAGTTCGCTTAAACACGACAAATCTGCCGGATCCATCCGTTTAGAGTATTCGGAGTCAACACGGAGACGATTTTCGATGACCCGAGAAGTCATCGTCGGCTTAACGGCCGAATGGGCGGCCATGGTGAAGCCGCCCAACCGAAGGGTTTGGCCTGAGGCCAGGGCTCCTCCGGAGGTGATACTGTCCTTGATAATAAGGCGATCCATCAATCCTGTCTTCGACGTCACAGTGGAACTCTCAATGAAAGCACCAATGTCAGTGTCAACACCGGCGGATCTCGGGTAGGGGGTCCCGAACTGTGCGTCTAAGGTCGATGGTAACAGGAGACAGGGGACACGATGTTTACCCAGGTTTGGGCCCTCTTGATGGAGGTAATACCCTACTTCCTGCTTGATTGATCTTGATGAATATGAGGGTTACAAGAGTTGATCTACCACGAGATCGTAATGGCTAAACCCTAGATGTCTAGCCTGTATGATTGTGATTGCCTCTACGGACTAAACCCTCTGGTTTATATAGACACAGGAGGGGACTAGGGTTGTACAAAGTCGGTTTACAGAGGAAGGAATCTACATATCCGAACGCCAAGCTTGCCATCCACGCAATGGAGAGTCCCATCCGGACACGGGAAGAAGTCTTCGGTCTTGTATCTTCATAGCCCATCAGTCCGGCCCATGTAATATAGGCCGGACGCCCGAGGACCCCTTAATCCAAGACTCCCTCAACGACGAACTGTAGCAATGGTGCATACTGAGGGAGAACACTTATACCTTGAAATTTTAGTGTGGGGTCATCTTATAATGCTACCGCCGTACTAAGCAAAATAAGATGCATAAAAGATAAACATCACATGCAATCAAAATATGTGACATGATATGGCCATCATCATCATCTTGTGCTCATGATCTCCATCACCGAAGCATCGTCATGATCTCCATCATCACCGGCGTGACACCTTGATCTCCATTATAGCATCGTTGTTCTCTCGCCAACTATTGCTTCTACGACTATCGCTACCACTTAGTGATAAAGTAAAACAATTACATGGCGATTGCATTGCATACAATAAAGCGACAACCATATGGCTCCTGCCAGTTGCCGATAACTCTACTACAAAACATGATCATCTCATACAACAATTTATATCACATCATGTCTTCACCATATCACATCATAGCAAGCCCTACAAAAACAAGTTAGACGTCCTCTACTTTGCTATTGCAAGTTTTACGTGGCTGCTACGGGCTTCTAGCAAGAACCGTTCTTAACTACGCATCAAAACCACAACGATTTTTCGCCAAGTGTGCTGTTTCAACCTTCAACAGGGACCGGGCGTAGTCAAACTCGATTCAACTAAAATTGGAGAAACACACACCCGCTAGCCACCTGTGTGCGAAGCACGTCGGTAGAACCAGTCTCACGAACACGGTCATGTAATGTCGGTCCGGGCAACTTCATCCAACAATACCGCCAAATCAAAGTAAGACATGCTGGTAAGCAGTATGCCTATTATTGCCCACAACTCTTTGTGTTCTACTCATGCATATATCATCTATGCATAGACCTGGCTCTGATACCATTGTTGGGGAATGCAGTAATTTCAAAAAAAATCCTATGATCACGCAAGATCTATCTAGGAGATGCATAGCAACGAGAGGGCAGAGCATGTCCACGTACCCTCGTAGACCGAAAGCGGAAGCGTTTAGTAACGCGGTTGATGTAGTCGAACTTCTTTGCGATCTAACCGATCCAAGTACCGAACGTACGACACCTCCGCGTTCAACACACGTTTAGCTCGATGACGTCCCTCGTGCTCTTGATCCAGTTGAGGCCGAGGGAGAGTTTTGTCAGCACGACGGCGTGGCGACGGTGATGATGAAGTTACCGGCGCAAGGCTTCGCCTAAGCACTACGACGATGTGACCGAGGTGTGTAACTATGGAGGGGAGCACCACACCTGGCTAAAAGATCAACTTGTGTGTTCTAGGGTGCCCCCCTTCCCCCGTATATAAAGGAGGGAGAGGGAGAGGCAGCCGGCCCTAGGGGGCGCGCCAAGGTGTGGAGTCCTACTAGGACTCCCTAGTCCTAGTATGATTCCACCTCCCACACGGAGTAGGAAATGGGGAAGGGAGAAGGAGAAGGAAAGGGGGGCCGGCCCCCTCCTCCTAGTCCTAATCTGCCTCCTGCCGAAGGGGGCGCACCAGCCCCTTGTGGGCTGGTGTGCTTCCCTCTTATGGCCCATAAGGCCCATAACTTCTCCCGGGGGGTTCCGATAACCTCCCGGTACTCCGGAAAATACCCAAACTTCTCCGGAACCATTCCGATGTCTGAATATAGCCTTCCAATATATCAATCTTTATATCTCGACCAATTCGAGACTCCTTGTCATGTCCGTGATCTCATCCGGGACTCCAAACAAACGTCGGTTCATCAAATCACATAACTCATAATACAAATCGTCATCGAACGTTAAGCGTGCGGACCCTATGGGTTCGAGAACTATGTAGACATGACCGAGACACATCTCCAGTCAATAACCAATAGCGGAACCTAGATCCTCATATTGGCTCCTACATATTCTACAAAGATCTTTATCGGTCAAACCGCATAACAACATACGTTGTTCCCTTTGTCATCGGTATGTTACTTGCCCGAGATTCGATCGTCGGTATCATCATACCTAGTTCAATCTCATTACCAGCAAGTCTCTTTACTCGTTCCGTAATGCATCAGCCCGTAACTAACTCATTAGTCACATTGCTTGCAAGGTTATAGTGATGTGCATTACCGAGAGGGCCCAGAGATACCTCTCCGAAACACGGAGTGACAAATCCTAATCAATCTATGCCAACGCAACAAATACCTTTGGAGACACCTATAGAGCATCTTTATAATCACCCATTTACGTTGTGACGTTTGATAGCACACAAAGTGTTCCTCCGGTATTCGGGAGTTGCATAATCTCATAGTCAGAGGAACATGTATAAGTCATGAAGCAAGCAATAGCAATAAAACTTAACGATCATTATGCTAAGCTAATGGATGGGTCTTGTCCATCACATCATTCTCCTAATGATGTGATCCAGTTCATCAAATGACAACACATGTCTATGGTTAGGAAACTTAACCATCTTTTATTAACGAGCTTGTCACGAAGAGGCATAATACGGACACTTTGTTTTGTCTATGTATTCACACATCTATCAAGTTTTCGGTTAATACAATTCTAGCACGAATAATAAACATTTATCATGATATAAGGAAATATAAATAACTTCTTTATTATTGCCTATAGGGCATATTTCCTTCAGTCCTTCCCTAGCAAGAACAACTTCACCAAGAAGCCTCCTCCAAAGGGCTTGGTGGCACATGAAGAGTACACCTCCGTTGATGATGAGGAAGATACAATTAGAGAAGGAATGTCAAGGGCTACCATTGCTATTGCTACATCTTCCCCCGCCAAGGTGTCTCTCTTTGGTGCCCCCAACGAAAACACCATTGCCAAATGTCTCATGGCCAAAGGTATCAACAAGGTAGCTCCTAACATCAAAACCACCATCATTACTACTCCTTCATTGTTAGACTGTGTTGATGATAATGAGGTGGAGAAAGTTGATGAGAATGAGTTCACCAAGTTTGTGAGAAAGCTCAAGGGTGAGTCCAAGAAGCACTTTGTTGCTCTCTTGGAACAACTTGGCAAGGCCAATGATATCATTGAGTCCCATGAGGATACTATCTCCAAGTTGGAGGAGCATAGTCATGACTATGCCGATGAGATTGTGGATCTTTCCATTGCTCTAAAGGAAGAGCAAGATCTTCGTTTGACTAGTCACACAATGCTGATCATGCTAAATTGCAAAAGGATCTTGATCATGCTATTGTTCTTACTTGTGTGCTTAAATCCGAGAAAGCCGAACTTGGGGTTGGCCATGCTAGACTCAAGGAAGAGTTTGATATACTCGACAAGTCTCACAAGGTCTTCAAGGGTGTTCATGCCTCTCTCAAAGAGTCTCATGATCAACTCCGAGTGAAGCTAACCAAGGATATTTCCACGTGTCCTCCTTTCATTCTAATTGGTAATGCCCATGCTACTAGCCCTTGTTGTGAGCATGTGCATCTTGTGGAGGAAAATGCTAAGTTGAAAGAACAACTTGAGAAGGGTCTTGTGACTTGCATTCAAGGCGAGAAGACCCTCAACGACCTTTTGAGCAATCAAAAGGAAGTTGTAGGAAAGGAAGGACTTGGGTTTGTACCAAAGTCAAAGAAGAAGAAGAAGAAGAACAAGACCAAGCAATCTCTCCCTCTAAAGGAGACCTTTGTCAAGGCCGACGAGGGTACTCATGAGAAGAAGAAGAACAAGGAAGTGGGTGGTAATGC
Source organism: Aegilops tauschii subsp. strangulata (assembly GCF_002575655.3). Classification (NCBI taxonomy): domain Eukaryota; kingdom Viridiplantae; phylum Streptophyta; class Magnoliopsida; order Poales; family Poaceae; genus Aegilops; species Aegilops tauschii. Next base: position 247,684,249 of record NC_053041.3, read on the forward strand.
CAAGAAGGGCAAAGCTGCTCCCAACAACAAAGCCAGCAACTTTAAACCTTGTTTATGCCAAATTCGTTGGTTCTTACTATGAGTACATTGAATGGTCTATTTGGGTTCCTAAGACCCTTGTTGCTAACATCAAAGGACCCATTCAAAAATGGGTACGTAAATCCAAGCATTGATCTCTTGTAGGAGTTTGCTTCCGGTGGAGTGTCATGGTTGCTTGATAGTGGAGCAACAAAAAATATGACCGGGAGCAAGGACTTGGTGGTGGATGTGCATAAAATTCCATCTATGCCCACCCATGTCCAATTTGGTGAGGCCTCAACTTCCAAGGTATTGGGACTTGGCAAGGTGGTCATCTCTCAAGATTTAACTATTGAGAAGGTCATGCATGTTGAGTCCCTTGCATACAATTTACTGTCAGTTCGTCAACTTGCACTTATGGGCTTTGCAACATTCTTTGATCTTGATACTGTGGCCCTTTTGTGGAGCAAGACTCTTAAAGTAGCCTTTGTTGGGCATGTCGAGAACGGTCTCTATGTGGTGAATTTTTGGAACGACCCACTAAGACCGCGACTTGCCTAATGGCTAAAGTTGATGTGGGTTGGCTTTGGCATCGCCGACTAGCCCATGTCAATATGATATCTTTGCAAAGTCTCCTCAAAGGTGACCACGTGCGTGGACTAACAAATGTGAGTTTTGCCAAAGACCGTGCTTGCAGTGCCTGTATCGAAGGAAAGCTTCATGAAACGGCTCATCATCCATCGACTATCATCTACTCAAAGAGGCCCTTGGAGCTCCTTCACATGGATCTCTTTGGTCCTCCATCCTTTGATAGCCTTGGTGGAAGAAAGTATTGCTTGGTGATTGTGGATGACTACTCAAGATACACATGGGTATACTTCAAGAGGAAGAGTGAGACTCAACAAACCGTCATCAACTTTGCAAATGAAGCTCAACATCAACATAATGCAAAGATCTTCATGATTAGAAGTGACAACGGGACCGAGTTCAAGAACTACACCTTGGATGAGTTTCTGAGTGACGAGGGGATCAAGCACCAATATGCCGCACCCAATACCCCTCAACAAATGGTGTGGTGGAAAGGAAAAACCGGATGTTGATGGATGCGTCAAGAACTATGATGGCGGAATTCAAGTCTCCGTACAACTTTTGGGCCGAAGCCATCAACACTGCATGTCATGCATCCAAAAGGCTCTACCTCCGCAAAGGCTTGAACAAGACTCCATATGAGATACTTACCGGCAACAAGCCCAATCTCAAGTACTTTCGGGTGTTCAGTTGTAAGTGTTTCATTCTCAAGAAAGGTGTTTGTTTGTCTAAATTCGAACCTAGAGCTCAAGAGGGCATATTTGTTGGTTATGCTACAAACTCTCATGCTTACCGTGTCCTCAACAAGTCCACCGGACTCATTGAGGAGACATGTAACATGGAGTTTGATGAGAATGACGGCTCCCAACTGGAGCAAAGTGGTCTTTGTGATGTAGGTGACGAAATTACTCCTCAAGCCATAAGAAGAATGGGGATTGGTCAAATACTCCCCATTGAGGAACCCCTTGCAGCCGAAGGAGAAGGACAATGCTCTAATCAAGTGGAGCCATCACCTACACTAGACCCACATGCTTCCGAAGAACAAAATGAAGGCCATCAACCCAATGAACAAGATCAAGGGCAAGATCAACTCCATGGAGGTGGTGATGCTCCAAATGATGCCCAAGATCAAGTTCATGCCTCTGAGCATGCTCAAGGTCAAGAGCAAGCTCGAGACGGTGCTCAAGATTAAGAGCCAACTCAAGGTCAAGAGCAAGCTCAAGACGGTGCTCAAGATGTGCAAGATGATCCTCAAATGCCCATTGAGGAACTTTTGCAGTGCCATGCCGCTAAGGTGGCTTCCAAGATAAAGCATCAACAACATGTCATGGAGAATGTGCTTGCAAGCTTGAGAAAAGGGGTAACTACTCGCAAACAATTGTCAAACTTTTTTGAGCATCACGTGTTTGTTTCGTGTGTTGAACCCCAAAAGGTACATGAGGCACTTGATGATGAGGATTGGCTTGAAGCAATGCACGATGAATTCATCAACTTCGAGCGCAATCAAGTTTTGGATTTAGTGCCAAGGCCAACGGAGGAACATAATGTCATTGGAACCAAATGGATCTTCAAGAACAAGCAAGATGCAAATGGTGTAGTTCTTCGAAACAAGGCAAGATTGGTGGCACAAGGATACTCCCAAGTCGAGGGTATCGACTATGGTGAAACCTTTGCTCCTGTTGCTCGTCTTGAATCTATTTGCATGTTGCTTGCTTATGCCTCTCATCACGACTTGAAACTGCAACAAATGGATGTGAAAAGTGCATTTCTTAATGGTCCTTTGAATGAGTTGGTATATGTCAAACAACCTTCGCGATTCGAGGATCCCAAGTTCCCCACTCATGTATACAAACTCAAAAAGGCGCTTTATGGCCTTAAGCAAGCCCCACGTGCGTGGTATGAGCACCTTACCGAGTTGTTGCAAGATCATGGGTCTGAAATTGGGAAAATCGATCCCACTCTTTTTACTAAGAGGGTCAAAGGGGATTTGTTCATATGCCAACTATATGTTGATGATATTATCTTTGGTTCTCCTAATGTATCTTTCAATGATGAGTTTGCCGCACTAATGACCGAGAAGTTTAAGATGTCTATTATGGGAGAATTGACGTTCTTTCTCGGGTTCGAAGTCAAGCAAAGAAGAGAAGGAACATTCATCAACCAAGCCAAGTACACCCAAGACATGCTCAAGAAATTCAAGCTAGATGATGTCAAACCGGTCAAGTTTCCAATGCCCACCAAATGCAAGCTTGATAGTGATCCCAATGGTAAAGCGGTGGATCAAAAGGTATATCGTTCCATGATTGGATCCTTGATTTACCTTTGTGCATCTAGACCAGATATCATGTTGAGTGTGGGAATTTGTGCACGGTTTCAAGCCGCACCTAAGGAAAGACACTGTGTGGCGGTCAAGCGAATCTTTCAATATTTGGCTCATACCCCAAACTTTGGCTTATGGTACCCCAAAGGATCAAACTTTGATCTCATTGGTTACTCAGACTCGGATTGGGTGGGAGATTTTGTGGATAGCAAGTCAACTTTAAGAGGGTGCCAATTCTTTGGTCGCTCTTTGGTAAGTTGGTCTTCAAAGAAGCAAAATTATATATCTCTCTCATCCACCGAGGCCGAGTATGTAGCAGCCGCAAGTTGTTGTGCACAATTGCTATGGATGAGGAAAATTTTAAAGGATTACGGTGTCAGTTGTGACAAAGTGCCTCTTCTATGTGACAATGAAAGTGTTATCAAGATTTCTCACAACCCGGTGCAACATAGCAAGACGAAGCATATTGAGATTCGTCATCATTTCATTAGGGACCACATCAAACGGGGAGATATTGATATCATCTACATCAACACTCAAGAGCAACTTGCGAATATCTTCACCAAGCCTGTAGATGAAGCAAGATTTCGCGAGTTAAGGCATGAGCTAAATATCATTGATTTGAGAAATGTGGCTTGAATCTAGGCACTCCCCACCACTCTCATCATCATATCTTACGCTAGATGTAGGCATGGATTTAGGGGGAGTGTTGTTCTCTCAATGAACTCTCCCTCCCCCTATTATGCCAAAATTAACCCAATCTTTCACATTAGGCATTCTTGATGGTACTTGTGCTTTAAAGACGAGTTTTGGTCCTTGGCCCAAGGTTAAAATCTTCGCGGTGCCATACCAATTGGCTCAAACATAGGTGGCCTCGGCCACCACCCTCTCTTGAGAGGTGCTTGTTCGAGTAGTTTCCTTAGGGCGTTGTTTGTGCTTTGAGTTACTGAAAGTTGCCCTTGGTTTATTTGTCTTTCGAACATGGAGTATCTCTTTCATGTGTTGTCCTTTTTGAGTCTCCATCCCAAGCCTATCTATATGCTTTAACCACCCTAGTTTTGCATAAGCCATCTTTTAATTTCTGGGCTGTTCTGTCTCCCTACCGGCGGTACTACCGCTGTGAGGGAGCGGTACTACCGTTCCGTCCAGCTAGTGGTACTACCGCTCGTGCGGTACTACTAGGGCCCCTGCCCGACTGTAGTATTGGGGCGGTACTACCGCTACTCCTGGCGGTACTACCGCTTAGCGGGACGCTGTGGGGGTTAAGTGTCGGGCAGGGGGAGTTTTAACTCCCCCATACCCTTTCACTCTCCCTCCCCACGTCTCTCTCTCACACAGGCGATGAAGAACTGCCCCAGCCGCCGCTCCGGCTGGCCGGTTCCTTGCCGTCTTCAACGAGTCCGTCCGGTGGAGTCCTTCCCCACCACCTCCTCTCGCCATGCAACCCGGTATTGCCCCCATTCGTTGTTCCTACAGTTTGATCTTTTGAATCTAGGCTTCTAGGGCAATGCGTGTTGGTTTCTCGATTTTTGGCTAAATCGGGGCTTGAGTAGGACGTTGAATGACTGCTAGATAGGAGGATTGAAGTTTTAGTTGATCATTTTTGAATTTGTGACCTCCGGTACTACCAGATCTGGGAAGGTCATGCGTCAGTTTCCGGAGCGGTACTACCGCTCTAGAACAACGGTACTACCGCTCGGACGGTACTACCACCCCAGTTCCGCGGTAGTACCGCTCGAGGCCCCAGCTTCTAAAATGCTCACCTAAGTCTTCCTTTCTCACTTTTGGTTCTCCTTGGCTTATGCATAGTTTGTATTCATGCTTTTCCTCGTAGTTTTGTGTCTCTTCAGGTGGTAGTAGCTCCAAGGTTCGTCGCAATAATGTGACTCCCCCATCCAAGCGTGGGTGCACCCACCTTGCCAGAGTTGTGTATTCAGAAGATGAATTGCCCCCACAATGTCGCCTGCTCATCGTCAGTCTGCAGGGACCAAGGGAAAATCCAATGTCAAGATAGCAGCTTGCAAGAAGAAAGAACCTGTCAACACAACTGCTGAGTTGAAGCAAAATGAGTATTGGCAATACCGTGAGCAAAATCCCTACCTCCTTCCTCAGGATCCCTCTCTTGTTGGCACACTGTTCTGGACCAAGGACCAAGCTCTTGTGTACTATGAACGGCTAAAAGGAAGGAAGAACTTATTTGTGAAGACAAAGTCAATCAACATGGCGCACATGGAGAAGTACCATGCGTATTTTGGAGAAGCTCGTGCCCTCTATGAACAGCTCAACATTGTGCCCCTCATGACTTTCAACTATGATTTCGATGCAGAGTTGGTAGCACAGTTCTTTGCAACCATATGGTATGGCACAAACATCGAGTGCACTTTGATCTGGATGACCAATGGCAGGCAGTTGCGCACCACTTGGGGTGCTTTTATGGAGCTTCTAGGATATCCTGACAAGGGGCTGAGAAAGCCCCTTGGCCTTCATCCTCACCATGAAGGGGGCCTACTCACAAGGATAAGTTGCGTCCACATATGATCATCACCAAGACAGAGAAAGGTCTCAAGAAGGAGCTGAAGCCTTTCTTTGACATTATGCATCGCATTTTCCGGCACACTCTCTTTCCTCGGATTGGCAACTTGGACATGGTGCAAGGGCACCTTGTGGATATGTTACTGCTATGTCACTCTGAGAAGGGCACGGATGCAGTCTTGGATGTCTCTCATGTCATGTGGAAGGAGCTAGTGAATGCTACTTTTCGAGATCATTGCCCGATTTATGCTCCCTTCCTCTTCAAGTTGATTCAGACTACCTGGAGCTCCACTTTCCCTTGTGAGCCTCTTGAGACCGGACCCTTGACTTCTCATGACGTCCTCAACTTGCGTCAGAAGGAGCTTTGGGCCTCTACTACTCGTCCTGAGGCGGCAGTTCCTTCTGCTTCTGGAGAGTATCAGGGTGATGATGGTGTTTTTGCTCCCAGCACTGAGCATTCCTTTGATCAGTCAGGTTAGGCAGCTAAGCTCAAGCATAAGGTGAAGAAACTCTTTTGCCTTTAGACCAATGTTCAGCACAAGATGTACTTGGCACATGTGGATGCCAAGAAATCTCGTCAAGAGAGGAAGGCTATTATGAGGAAGCTTGAGATTCCAGTTCAGGATGGCTCTGAGGATTGTATCACCCCGGAGGACAAGTGGATTTCTTCACACTATCATTGGACGGACTCGGATGAGTTCGATGCTGCTACATCTGCTCCAGCTCGGGATCAGGAGATCGAGGAGGAGGCCAACGAGTCTTGATGAGGAGTCTGACGAGTCCATGGGAGGAGACTAGTGCCATCTGGAGTTGCTTTAGGTCACTCTTTGCCCCTTTTGGTGTCTCGATGCCAAAGGGGGAGAGGTTTAGGACCGGGGATTTGTCTTTCTGCAGGGTGTTGTCGAGTCACAAGCTTGGTTCTTTTTGCTTCTGAGTATCTGCTTGTGAACTTTTTATCTTCGTTTGCTTTGGTTTGGTGTGAGACTCTATCATATGGTGTAAGACATATGCTACCCTCACTGGTGCGCGTCGGTCCTAAACAAAGGGTTTTTTACCCCTTTCCACGACGGCCTTCGGAACCGTCACCAAGTGAGTGTGTGCGATAGGGGGTCCTTCCCACACGACCCAGAAACCGTCGGGGATATCGAACAGTGATCCAGAGGCCTTCCAAAATGTAATCGTGTGCGATGCAGCACACACTAAATTCTTTCGCACATGTGGTATCAGTGATTAAGCGTTTCTAATGACGCAGTGAAACCATACGGTCTGCCGTAACGAACCGTTTGGGAAATAGCATGTAAGGCACACGGGCCAACATATGAACTGTGCGTAATTTGTGCCCTATCGCACACGAGTTTTCTGCGTAACCCGTCTACCATGCTAGACTCCATCACACACGTTTTCCAACAATTACCGTCTGCGAGAATGTTCTATCACAAATGGTCCAGGAGCCCCTTCGCACACATACAAGTGCTGTAGACCGTTTGTGATTTGTTAGGTATCACCGACGGTTGCCGCAAGAGTGACGTGTGCTTTTCGTTTGGGATACCACACGTTTCCTGAAAAAATACGACTGGGATTGTATTTTGCATTGGGCACGGTTTACTCCCAGTTCTCGTGTGCGATAACACGACATCACAAACGGTTCCGGAGAACCTACGCACATGTAGTAGCACTGCAAATCGTTTGCGATCTGCTGTGTATCACCGATGGTTCCAATACGATTGACGTATGCTTTCCGATGTGGATTGCACACACTCATTTAGTTGAACCATGTGCGGAGCAATTGCCAGGTTAAAACAAAAATGTCCCATTTTGAATCGGCACGCAAAAATAAAATTCGCCACAATATTCAATTGAATAAATAAACAAAAATATCCCATTTTGAATCGGCACGCAAAAAGCAAATTTGCCACAATATTCAATTGAACAAATAGTGTCCACAGGAAGAACATTCATCAAATTTCGCAACAATTGCAATTGAACATATGGTAGCTAAATTCCAATGATTTGTCCACACATATATGAATTACATAATTAATCATAGTGTACGAAATACGAAGACCTCATCAGATGGAAAATAATGGATCCATGTGTTATATGTTTAGCGGCTAACTCTTACTCAATGTTTTAGGAGAAACCATGCTGAAATCTTCATCATCACCACTGGGATTGATGTAGTGATCCAGGAAGAAGTCGCTGATAAATCTCCGAACCATCAGCAATTCACCAGCCGGGAGCGGTTCAGGGGTCCTCGGTTTTAAGATGAGCTGCATTATTTTTAAGATCAGAATGTGCCATGTGAGTGGAGTAGAAGATATTAATTAAGATAGACTTACTGGTACTAATTTGCGAGGATTGTCACAACTATCAACAAATTTGTAGATGGATATCATGTGTCTGCAAACATAGTATCCACAAAGGTTGGTCCCTGCTTCTTGCTAAGGACACTGAAATTTTTTGTACAAAATTAGTCATGTATTTGTCCTGTTAGGAACAACCTAACCGGTGTTAGATGGATTATTTTTTCTTTGGACAAAATAGAAAGAGGTTTATTTAGAAGATTGAACATTTGACTAGCGTAAGGAAAGGTATTTGCAGACTGTTGGATAAATTTTCCGAAAATAATGGATTTCGGTGTGTTACCGGAGAAATGATCTCGTGCTGCAGAGGTAGTTTCCTCTTGAACAGGTTCCCTGTTTTAGTTTCCCACAATGCGAGCACACTGCAAATGATGATGAATTTTGACAACATCAATTATTGAACCAGATATGAATGCAAATTAATTTGAACATCATAGAATTCAATACCTATCCAAGAATTGCTGAAGATGCGTCAGATCCTGAGCGTTTGTGGACTCTCTAAGAGAATCGATGTAGTAAACTGTGTTCTTGTTTGGAACAATGAATACCAATATCCAGTGATTGCTACATATTAAGAAAGCCATGAACTTACGAATGATGTCGAAATCTGAAAGACAATCAGTGTATGTGTGGTTGTTTACTTGATTTACCCTTCATGATATGGCCAGAGAAATGATTCTGCATGGGACGTGTTTTCGAAGATATGGACGACCGTGTTAACGGCCCAGTCCCATCGGTCCTTTTCATGTAATGTTGTGCCATTTCCTAATGCAAGATCTATGAAAGGCACACTCTCACTTTGTCTTCTCTGCGCGTTCAATCCCCTGAGAAGAATAAAATGCAGTTAGCTGTTTATCATTTACAGCCTTGTATGGAGAAGTTGATCAGAGTTTGTTAAGTACTTACAAAATCACGCATCTAACAAGAGTGGCATCGAGCACGTTGAAGTTGAAGAAGAGATGTAAGTCCTCGAAACTCACAATGATGGAACCAGCATCGTGTCGGAAATCATGTAACTCGCCGTAACTGGAGCTGCACTCATCAAAGTATTCGCCAACAAGAATTGGCTAACCATGGACGTAATTGCATGCTTCAAGTACGTCTGCTTTTCTTTTAGCAAGCAACAATTCTACTTGTTCGTCATCCATGGCGTCAGAAATAATATTACTCCCCGATTCGAACAAGCTGCTGTTAATTTGGTTCTGGGCGATGAGTGATTTAAGAAAGAGGCAGTCGTTCTCTTTCCTCTTCACTTTCCTGCTGCGCTTCCTCGTGGTCGTGGGTGTAGCCTTTTTGGCCACTTCCTTCTTGGTACTTGAAGCATTTCAGGCAGAACGTCTGGTTGCCTACATGGTAGACTGCCGAGCAGATGGTGAAGCTTGGATGGACTTCTTAGCAGACTATTTATCTATGCCGGACAGCTGAGGTGGCGGTGCTATAGTGACAGCCTGCTGGGCTGTAGGAGCAGAGGCATTGGCTGCTAACCATGCGTTGAAGCTATGTCGGGTTTCTGCGCAGGTGGTGCCAACTTGTCGGTGTGCTGAGGAGGCCGTGCCAACGCGTTGGTTTGCTAAGGAGGAAGTGCTGACGCATTGGTATGCTAATCACGCGCCTGCGGACCGGCGGACTGATGAGCAGTTGGTTCTAGACCTACAGACTGCTTAGCAGGCGGTTCCGAAGCATCAGACTGCTTAGCAGTCTGTTCCACTAGGTTGGTCTGCTGAGCATGTGCTGCAGCTGGGTCTCCCCCCACAGCTTCAGCGGCCGGCAACTGAACCGGTGGTGCGTCATCAGCAGTTGTAGGCCTTGCCACTAGCTGCTTTGGGGCGGAGGATGACATGGCCTGTACCCCACAAAGTCGGTCCGGCAGATCACAGGTTGATGCATCAGCCCGCGAGAGCTGCTCTGGCAAGGAGAGCGTCACCGGTTGAGGGGCGACAGTGGTTGCTCTTGGCGGGGCTTCAGGAATCTCATCGATGAACTCTATTTTCTTTCATGGCCACTGGATGTGATGTAACAGTGTTTCTCCCAAGGTCCTTTGCTCATCGAAGTCTCCTAGGACATTCTTCAAGGCAAATTCCTTGAATCCAAGCTTTACTTCAGTCACGTAGCACTTCACACAGCCTGGCTTCAATGGCACATTGTCTAAGAAGAGGCCATCTTCCAAGAAGGGTGGGCAAACCCAGGCTGTTGCACATTTTAATGTACCTTCATAATGTGTAAGCACGCCCTTCAGTCTGTCTTTCATTCCAGATAGATCAGATATAGCATCATCACGAGCAGCTACAGTCTTAGTGTCGCTGGGGTCAACTGATGCACAACTACTCTTGTGCAGTGTTGTGGCACAATAAGCAGCATCATCCATGCCCGCCTCCCCTCCCATCTGCTGGCTATCTGTCAGTGTTAGAGTCTTCTGCATCATCATCATTGACTCCTCAACATCCTTTCGTACAGCCGGATAAATCTCCTTCTTCAACTTTTCAAACAATGCATTCTGCTTCATTTCACTCCTCATTTTTTTCATGCTCAGTGTGAAAGCCCTCTTGTGTGGGACATTAACGCCTATACCCCTTGCACGGCCAGGGGGCTCTTTTGTGTCCAGAGCAATGGACAGAATTTCACATGGCCCTGAGTTCCTGTAGAACCTTCCAGGGATCTTGGAAGCCTCTACCATCACTTCATACAGTTTGGCGTCACGTGCGTTTTCAAAGTAATAAGTTCCATCATCACTCCTCTTTGCATGTCCCCACAAGTAGTCTCTGGTGCGTTCGCCCTTGATTTCACTAAAGGCCGGACTCCCATCCGCCGCTACTGCTTCTTTGTCCTCCTGTTCCCATATCAGTTTCATGCCGTAGTATCCTGCCACACCCATACGGTGGGGGTGTATGTTCTTCTTCTGAAGTTCCGATTGCTTGAAACTCTTCGCAGCAAACTCTGGAGTTGTCGTGACCCTTTTGAATTCTGCCCAGTCTACCTTTGTAATTTGGGGGTATGCGGGGATCGGGTCCTTTCCTTCACTCAAGTACTTCTTGTACAGCACGTTGATACGTCTCCATCGTATCTACTTTTCCAAACACTTTTGCCCTTGTTTTGGACTCTAACTTGCATGATTTGAATGGAACTAACCCGGATTGACGCTGTTTTAAGCAGAATTGCCATGGTGTTATTTTTGTGCAGAAATAAAAGTTCTCGGAATGAGCTGAAACTTCACGGAGAATATTTTTGGAATTAATAAAAAATACTGGCAAAAGAATCAAGACCAGGGGACCCACACCCTGTCCACGAGGGTGGGGGGCGCGCCTACCCCCTGGGCGCGCCCCCTGCCTCGTGGGCCCCCTGCTGCTCCACCGACCTCAACTCCAACTCCATATGTTCATGTTCAGGGAGAAAAAAATCAGAGAGAAGGATTCATCGCGTTTTACGATACGGAGCCGCCACCAAGCCCTAATCTATCTCGGCAGGGCTAATCTGGAGTCCGTTCGGAGCTCTGGAGAGGGGAATCTGTCGCCATCGTCATCATCAACCTTCCTCCATCACCAATTTCATGATGCTCACTGCCGTGCATGGGTAATTCCATCATAGGCTTGCTGGACGGTGATGGGTTGGATGAGATTTACCATGTAATCGAGTTAGTTATGTTAGGGTTTGATCCCTAGTATCCACTATGTTCTGAGATTGATGTTGCTATGACTTTGCTATGCTTAATGCTTGTCACTAGGGCCCGAGTGCCATGATTTCAGATCTGAACCTATTATGTTTTCATGAATATATGTGAGTTCTTTATCCTATCTTGCAAGTCTATAGTCACCTATTATGTGTTATGATCCGGCAACCCCGAAGTGACAATAATCGGGACTACTCCCGGTGATGACTGCAGTTTGAGGAGTTCATGTATTCACTAAGTGTTAATGCTTTGGTCCGGTACTCTATTAAAAAGAGGCCTTAATATCCCTTAGTTTCCAATAGGACCCCGCTGCCACGAGAGGGTAGGACAAAAGATGTCATGCAAGTTCTTTTCCATAAGCACGCATGACTATATTCGGAATACATGCCTACATTACATTGATGAATTGGAGCTAGTTCTGTGTCACCCTATGTTATAACTATTGCATGAGGAATCGCATCTGACGTAATTATCCATCACCAATCCAATGCCTACGAGCTCTCCACATATTGCTCTTTGCTTAGTTACTTTACCGTTGCCACTGTTACAATTACTACAAAACTGCTACTGTTACTTTTGCCACCGTTACTGTTACTTCCATACTACTTTGCTACTAAATACTTTGCTACAGATATTAAGTTATCCAGGTATGGTTGAATTGACAACTCAACTGCTAATACTTGAGAATATTCTTTGGCTCCCCTTGTGTCGAATCAATAAATTTGGGTTGAATACTCTACCCTCGAAAACTGTTGCGGTCCCCTATACTTGTGGGTTATGAAGACTATTTTCCGGTGCCGTTGCCGGGGAGCATAGCTCTATTCTTTGAGTCACTTGGGATTTATATCTGCTGGTCACTATGAGGAACTTGAAAGATGAAAGAACTATGATTTTCCCCTCAACTACGAGGGGAGGTAAGGAACTGCCATCTAGCTCTGCACTTGATGCACCTTCTGTTTTGAGTAAGCTTGCGACACCTAAACCTGCTTCTGCTATTAATTCTGATATGTCGCATGTTATTGATGATGCCACTTCTGCTATGCATGATGCTTATGATGAAACTACTTCTATGCTTGATACTACTGTGCCATTAGGTGAATTTCTTGATGAACAACTTGCTAGGGCTAGAGAGAATGAAATTATTGAACCTGATAATATTGATGATGAAGATTCTCCCCCTAGATATGAATTGCCTGTTGTGCCTGAGGGTTATGTTATGGATGAAGAAACTGCTAGAGACTTTCTTGCTTGCAATGATAGAAATGATCTTAAGAAATTATTAGCTAAGCTGAAAGAAAAATCCTTGAATGCTAGAATGAAATATGACCCTGCTTTTGCTACTTCACCTTTCTGTGTTACTGATAAGGATTATGATTACTCTGTTGATCCTGAGATAATTACTTTGGTTGAATCTGATCCTTCTTATGGCTATGAATCTGAAACTGTTGTGGCACATCTTACTAAATTAAATGATATAGCCACCTTGTTCACTAATGATGAGAAAACTCGCTACTACCATATCCTTAAGTTATTTCCGTTCTCATTAAAGGGTGATGCTAAAACATGTTTTAATTCTCTTGATCCTGGTTGTGTGCGTAGTCCCCAGGATATGATTTATTACTTCTCTGCTAAATATTTCCCCGCTCATAAGAAACAAGCTGCTTTAAGGGAAATATATAATTTTGTGCAAATTGAAGAAGAGAGTCTCCCACAAGCTTGGGGGAGGCTTCTCCAATTACTTAATGCTTTGCCTGATCATCCTCTCAAGAAAAATGAAATACTTGATATCTTTTATAATGGACTAACCGATGCTTCCAGAGACCACCTGGATAGTTGTGCTGGTTGTGTTTTGAGGGAAAGAACTATTGATCAAGCTGAATTGCTATTGAACCATATGTTGACTAATGAAAATAATTGGACACTTCCTGAACCAACCCCTAAGCCAACTCCGAATAAAAGGGGTATTCTATTTCTCAGTCCTGAAGTTATGCAAGAGGCAAAGAAATCTATGAAAGAAAAGGGTATTAAAGCTGATGATGTTAAGAATTTACCTCCAATTGAAGAAATACATGGTCTTACTTTGCCGCGTGTTGAAGAAATACATGGTCTTGATAACCCGACATAGGTAGTGAAGGTAAATTCTCTCTATAGATTTGATGAAGGTGATATTCCTCGTTATAAGTCTGCTAGCCAATGCTTAGATGAGTTTGATAATTTTATTGTTAAACCAGAAAACTTCAATGCTTATGTTGGTAGACAATTGAAACACAATGCTTATATGATTGAACACTTGAGTGATTATATGTCTAGAGTTAAAGGTGAACTTAAACTCATTAGTAAACATGCTTCTATGGTTACCACTCAAGTAGAACAAGTGCTTAAAGCTCAAAATGATTTGCTCAATGAATTAAATAATAAGAAAAATGATAATGCTGTTAGAGTTATGACTAGAGGGGGTAAAATGACTCAAGAACCTTTGTATCATGAGGGCCACCCTAAGAGAATTGAGCAAGATTCTCAGAGAACTAATGTTGATGCACCTAGTCCTTCTAAAAGGAAGAAAAAGAAAAATGATGGGACTTTGCATGCTTCTAGTGAACCTGTTGTAGACAAACCTGAGAATCCCAATGATATTTCTATTTCTGATGCTGAAACACAATCTGGTGATGAACATGAACCTACTGATAATATTAATAATGATGTTCATGTTGATGCTCAACGTAGTAATGACAATGATGTAGAGATTGAACCTGCTGTTGATCTTGATAACCCACAACGAAAGAATCAACGATATGATAAGAGAGACTTCGTTGCTAGGAAGCATGGTAAAGAAAGAGAACCATGGGTTCAGAAACCCATGCCTTTTCGTCCCAAACCATCCAAGAAAAAGGATGATGAGGAATTTGAGCACTTTGCTGAAATGATTAGACCTATATTTTTGCGTATGCGTTTGACTGATATGCTTAAAATGAATCCTTATGCTAAGTACATGAAAGATATTGTTACAAATAAGAGAAAGATACCGGAAGCTGAATTTTCCACCATGCTTGCTAATTATACCTTTAAGGGTGGAATACCTAAGAAACTTCGAATTCCAGGAGTACCAACTATACCTTGCTCCATTAAAAGAAACTATGTTAAAACTGCTTTATGTGATCTGGGAGCCGGTGTTAGTGTTATGCCTCTCTCTTTATATCGTAGACTTGATTTGAATAAGTCGACACGTACTGAAATATCTTTGCAAATGGCTGATAAATCAACCGCTATACCTGTCGGTATTTGTGAGGATGTGCCTGTTGTGGTTGCAAATGTTACTATTTTAACGGACTTTGTTATTCTTGATATTCCCGAGGACGATAATATGTCGATTATCCTTGAGAGACCCTTTTTGAATACTGCAGGGGCTGTTATTGATTGCAACAAAGGCAATGTCACTTTTCATGTTAATGGTAATGAGCATATAGTACACTTTCCGAGGAAACAACCTCAAGTCCACAGTATCAATTCTATTGGAAAAATTTCAACTATTACTTCTGGAGGTTTTGAATTTCCTCTTCCTACTATCAAGAAGAGATATGATATTCTTATTGTTGGGGATGTGCATATCCCCGTTGAGGTAACCTACTATTATTCGAAATTTCTCCGGTTCAATGTTATTCGGAATGTGTTTGTTAACAAAGACTTGATCAACCTTGCTAGTGGATTCCTTTTGATGAGCATGAGATGGATGAAGTTAGAAAGCACAACCTTCTGTACCCTCTTTTTAGTTTCTATTATTTAGATTAAATAAAGCAAAAATAGTATATTTTGTCTGTTTTCTGAATTATCCGTGCAATAAAAAATATCCTGAAAATAAAAGTTCTCCAAATGCCCTGAAAATGAAATATGATTTTTTCTAGAATATTTGAGAATATCTGGCACTGAGAACACATCAGGGGGAGCAAGCACCTGGCCACGAGGGTCCAGGGCGCGCCCACCCCCCTGGGCACGCCCTCTGCCCCGTGGGCCCCTAGTGGCCCCCCTCCACTTATTCCAGCAACCACACACTCCTTCTTCCTCCCAAAAAAATCACCAACCAGCTCATACATGAGTTCTAGCTCATCTTGCTGCGATTTTCGATCTCCTTGCTCAAAGCTCCACTCACAAAACTGCTTTGGGGGATTGTTCTTCGGTATGTGACTCCTCCAATGGTCCAATTAGTTTTTGTTCTAGTGCTTTATTCATTGCAAATTTTTGCTGCCTAGGTGACCCTGTTCTTGAGCTTGCATGTCAAATTTATATGGTCCCAAGTAGTTCCAATGCATGATATAGTCTCTAGGCACTTGTGGGAGTAGTTGCTATCAATTTTGTTGATTTTGGTTGAATTTTATTTTGAGTTACTAAAATTTTTAGAAATTTTTTAGAGGAAAAATATGTTTAGGAAAATGTACCAAGGTGGTTCTTCAAGGAAGAAAGGACCCAGGCCTGCAATACGTGAGCCGGACCATGAACCACCAAGAGAAGCTCAAGTGCGGCCTTGTGAATGGCCGTCAGAAGATGTCATGCTGCGAGCAGGAATTAAGGAGGAATTTGACGCATATGTGCGTAATTCTGAACTCGAGGGCTTCATGCTAGATAAGTTCCCTTAGTATTATCACCTAACTGACTGCTTTGTGAGAAGGTTCAAATTTTCATCTTCACGTAATTCTCACACTGTCCTATTTGATCTCTATGGTAAATCTTATAATATGGACTTAGAAGATTTTAATACTGCTTGCAAACTTCCACAGTGGGGTAGTGCTAGTGAACCTCACAAATCTGAGTTTAAGGATTTTCTTGCTAGTATCACTGTGGGGGAATCTAGAGAGATAACACAAGCTACCATAGGGAGCATTCATTTTCCTGCTATACATTATTTTGCTGTCTTTATAGGTAGATGCATAAACGGTAAGGACGAGGCATGTCACATGTGTGTTCCTGACCTTAGTGTTCTCAAGAGTGTTGTTTTAGGAGATAAACAATATAACTCGGGGGCCATTGTTGCACGAAGGTTGCATAATAATGGTTTAAGTGGAGACTTGTTTGGTGGGATTTATGCAACCCGTGTGGCTGATTTTCTTGAGATACCCATGCATGAAAATGATATGAATTGCCTCCCGCTTATCTAGATTATAATGCTATGGTTCGCCATCAGTTTATTGAGAGGAATGAACGACCTCTCTAGTACTGACTAACGTTTGACAGGCGCCGCACTTTCCATGTTGCTCTCCCTGCTCCTACTTTCTTTGACTTCTAGGCAAAAGGGAGATATATTATAACCAGGGAGGAGGCGAATGAATATAAGAGGAGGACGGAGGCAGCTCGCCTCCAAGCGGCACCTCATGAGGCAATAGCTGCTGCATCTCAGTACGACCCCCACTACAACTTTGATCCATGGGCATAGACTAGCTTAGGCCAAAAGCCTAAGCTTGGGGGAGTATGTATTTCTCACCGACATTACATTCATGTTCACACAATCATTCTAGTTGTCGGTGCTCATACTTTTTCATTGTACTATCCATGCTAGTTTATTTTCTTTTCTCGCTTTCTTCTTGTGTGTTTAAAAAAACCTTAAGAAAAACCAAAAAAATAGTTGTAGCTTCTAGCTAATTTACTTTCCATGCTTGTAGTAGTAATAATAAAAAAGAAAACCCAAAAAGATTTCTTGTTCTTCTTTTGCTTGTTGGGAGCTTTCCCGTGTAAATAGTTTTATTCCTTTCTTTTCTTTGGGGGTCGAGAGGAGAATACCATAATGAAAATGTTGAAGTGGCTCTTATATGCATTATTGCTGATTTAACAAAGAGCCCATATTATCTTGTCTTCTCCTGTGTATTAAATGCTTGCAGATTCCAGCTTAGTCCAATGCACGTGCACTATTATTATTATTCACACCGTTCGGTCGTGCAAGTGAAAGGCAATAATGACGATATATGATGGGTTGATTGAGATGAGAGAAACTCGTATGAACTCGACCTCTCTTGTTTTTGTAAATATGATTAGTTCATCATTCCTGATTCAGCCTATTATGACTGAAACATGTTTGCAATGACAATTAGAGATCATAGTTGCCCATGCCATGCTTAATTTGCTAGGAGTTTATAATGGTTTACCTTGCGTGCCAACATGCTGTTAAAATGGTTGTGATGTGGTATGATAGGGTGGTATCCTCCTTTGAATGATTCGAGTGACTTGACTTGGCACATGTTCACATATGTAGTTGAAACAAAATGAACATAGTTGTGGCACCCCGGCTCAGAGCGACCGGTTTACCCTGCATTGCCAGCCCAGAGATCATGTCTGCTGGCAACACACAACATATTGGTATAGAAAACAACCGCTTTATTGATGCTAGCGGAACAGAGTTCATATTCCAACAGTCGTCGAGGCCAAGCGGCACACTCGGTGCGGCAGAACAATATGTACATTATTTAGTGAACATAAAGGGGCCGCGACTCGAACAACTACGTGGCAGCGGAATAACGTCGTAGCGGAAGCTCCATATCATAGGGACACTAATGTGGACACGATCTAGACTCGAACAGCGCACCTTTCCAACGAGACTTTCCTGAAATCTGGCATGACACGCCAGGTCAGTACATTGAATGTACTTGCAAGCTCACAACAAGAATAATCATAATGACAAACAATACCATGATATTTAACCAATTATTAATAATGCAACATTATATGTCAACATGCTGTGATCAAGTCCGAACGTCCCTCAGGACAGCTTACCAACTGTGATCATCTCTGGACCACATACACACCACCATAGTGGTCTTTCTCAAGAACAACTCGTGATCCTTACGGCGATCACAACCACGACCATCATTTGGTCCCAAATACCTCAATGGCCTTTCTGCCATCCATTGACAATGCAAAGTTCATACCTTAGTGTGCAATTTTTATTAAACGTTGACTCATGGTGGGACCTAGGACGAGGTGTCGTGACCATGGACTCGGCTATCGATAGATTATACACTCTGCAGAGGTAGCACACTGTACCCACACCACGGAACCCATGGCCTCGCATTCCCATTCGGGTGGACCAACGGTATTCCGACAAAACCCCTCCATTGCCACAGCACTCTCCCGGCCACTCCGACCCAAATCCCCAACGGGCTGGTCCTGGGTGGCCCCATGTCTACCAAAGACACCCCGACCACCGTCGTGGTCAAAACACTCCTACTCGGGGACTCGGTACCATAATCTCATCAACGAGCACACAAGATTATGTGTGCTTACCGGGCCAGGGCAAACACGACATAATCTTCCCTAGATGGAGGCACCGACCAGAGGCCGTGTCAATGGACCGAATCAAGGCCTTCCCACAGGGCAAATGTGGTTGCACTGGAAAGAAACTCGATTCAGCGGCACCATGACCCAGTCAACGGTATATTCAAGTTGAGTTATATTCAGGATTAACTTTTAACTAAAAATGACCGGTGTCATAGCATGCCATGAAATGCAAAACAACACATGCATCACATATTGATAAAAATGACCGACGTCATCCATATGCACACCAAGCATAAATGTCAACAACTCATATTACTCTACTTGCTCAAAATGACTCACAACTTAACCAAAATATTTTGCAACAAGTTTTATTAATTTCCTACGCAAGAAAGTAACTCCGATAAATTTTTCATATGCTTGACCAAAAGATATCATTATAAAAACTCTTAATTTCTTTATCACTAAGTTGGGTTCAAACATTCTGTAAGACAAGTAATATGATTAAACAAGTATTTGACAGAATATTTTCTAACAAATTTTTAACAATTTAAGAATGCAAACACAAAGCTTTAAATAATTACTCACATGCGTAAAAAATTATTTCTAACATCACCTCAAATAAATTTTAACTTGCTTTACGCACTTAAACTAGTTTCAACTATTCTGTAAATCAAGCATAACAACTGACCAATACTTAACAGAATACAAATAATTCAATAATTATTTAAATGCATGGGTTAATCATTTCATTTAAGTGAGAAAATCACAAATATTGAAATGGCATCATAAAAATGTTGCTGTGGCTTGCCTTAGTGCAGATGAGGTTCACAAGCCTCTTGTTGATCCTCAAGACAAGCCTCACCTTCTGAAAATAATTTTAAACACAAAAAGAGAATATCAAGAACAATTCTGAAATTCACCAGAAATTCTAAACAGCTCAGAAAAATCTCATCTTTGGTGAGCTGTTAGATTTCCTTTCAAAGAACACAATGCAAAAAGAATCATCTCATTTTGACTTATGGTTAAAAAGTTAAAATTGTTTGAAGCTCTCTGGAATATAAATGAATTTGAATAAAAAGAAACAGCTGGGGGGTGACGTCGAAGGCGTAAAGCCCAGGGGCGCCACCACTCGTACCGCTTCGCGCGTGTACTGAGTGGCTGACTAGCGGGCCCCGCTAGTCAGGTGGGGGAAGAGGGAGAGAGAAACAGAGAGGGCCGTGGCTGCGCCGGAGCTCTCGCCGGCGACGAGGGCTCCTTGGCCCAAACGAGAGGGAGGGATTGAGAGAGGGGACGATGGCGCACCTGCCCGTACCCATAGCGTGGCTAGGGGTGGTTGGACGGCGTCGGAAACTAGCTCGCAAGCGGAGGCAGAACATGGAGGTCGCCGGAGTTGAGGAAGATGGCGAGCAGAGGTCACTCCAGAGGCTCCAAGTGGGCGAGATGGCCTCACCGGAGAGAGGCGGAGGCCTTGGAGGGGTCGCCCAGGCCTGGGAGGGGCTGGAGCTATCGCGGCGACCAGAGGGGATCGCCGGCGAGCTCGAGCTCGGGGACGGCGGCCCGAGGCCTGCCCGGTCAGGCTACGGCTTCCTACTGATCGTGGGGTGTGTGTGAGTGTTGTATGGTGCTCGAGGAGGCTAGGGGTGGCTCTATTTATAGGCGAACGGCGGGGGTGCTTCGGGCTCCGCCGGTGGACACCTGTCCACGGCGCCCGGCGACGAGCGGCGTCAGTGAGAGGGGGAGAAGGCGACGGAGGTCACGCGGCCACTGTGGGCGAGCGGGGACAAGCACAGGATCAAGGGAATGGCGACGAGCACAGTGAGCTCAGCACTGTTGGGCTGGCCGGACCTTGCCCGTGCTCGCTGCGGCAAGCTCCGGTGTCGGCGAGTGCTAGGGAGGAGTTAAGGACGTTGAGACGATGATGGTGGTGGGGTTTGGCATGGTTGGGCAGGCGGGGGAAGCGAGCACGCTCGAACAGAGCACTCGGTGTCACCCAGAGCGCGTCGACACGCATGCCTGGCATCGTGGACACGAGTGGTCACCGCGCGAACTCTCTCCTCAGGCCAGCCTTCGTCCAAAAATCATGTCTAGCATGTTGTTCGTGGTAGTTTTGAAGTTTACCACGGTTTGGTTTGTATCTAGGTGCAGTAGAGAAGATTTTACAAGCCAGGTAAGTTTCTGGTCAGTAACTTTGTGATGTTACTGTGGTCAAATGGCTGGGAGTTTGGGGCTGTGTTTTGGAGGCTAGTTATAAGTTACTAAGGTAAAGATGCACAAGAAAGTTCAGGTCAAATGGAGCAAGTAAAATGGTAGTTGCTGTAGAAACCACCATTTCTGTCCAGAACAGAAAAGATTTTCTGTAGCAAAACTATTCCAAAAAGTGATGAGATATTTTTGCTCAGGGAGGTGCCCTAGGGTCCCTAGAATATTTGTGAATTATCTTAGAATTTTCTGAGCCATAAAAATTAGGGTTGCCTTGAAGCAAACAGATCTGGCTTAGGGTTTTTGAGAGAAAATGAATATTTTTCATTTAAGAAAAATATTCCAAAGGTTATTTTGTGGTGGATCAGAAGTGAAGTGATGGTTTGGGAGAGAAGTGAACACTTGGGTGAAAGCCAAGGGTGCCCATGTGTTTAAGTCCAAATGAAAACATTCAGAAACTCCAAGTTTCAAAAACTTTCAAATGAAATTTCAAGCAAATAAGAAAAGGGCAAAAACCAGGCAGTCACAATAGCCTTCACGATATTTATGTTCATGGTGGATTATATCCTACTCATGCTTGCACTCAATGTTTATTAATTTTAATGCATGTTCATGACTGTTGTCGCTCTCTAGTTGGTCGCTTCCCAGTCTTTTTCTAGCCTTCACTTGTACTAAGCGGGAATACTGCTTGTGCATCCACTTCCATAAACCCCAAAGTTATTCCATATGAGTCCACCATACCTTCCTATATGCGGTATCTACCTGTCATTCCATGTAAATTTGTATGAGCCAAACTCTAAACCTTCAAATGAAATTCTGTTTTGTATGCTCGAATAGGTCATGTATCAACTAGGGTTGTCTGTATCTTCCATGCTAGGCGGGTTATTCTCAAGAGGAGTGGACTCCGCTCCTCACTCACGAGAAAATGGTTGGCCACCGAGATGCCCAGTCCCATGCTCTAAGCAAATCAAATCGAAATAATTGCAAACAAAACTCCCCCAAGACTGTTGCTAGTTGGAGGAACTCGTTGTTTCGAGCCAGCCATGGATTGATGCTTGTTGGTGGTGGGGGAGTATAAACTTTACCATTCTACTTGGGAATCGCCTATAATGTGTGTGTAGCATGGAAGATATTGAGATCTCTCGGTTGTTATGTTGACAATGAAAGTATGACGCTCAAAATATTATTTATCTCTATTTCAAAAATCGAGTTTTGGCACCTCTACAAATCCCTGCTTCCCTCTGCGAAGGGCCTATCTATTTACTTTTATGTTGAGTCATCACCCTCTTATTAAAAAGCACCAGCTGGAGAGCACTGCTGTCATTTGCATGCATTACTATTAATTTATATTGAGTATGACTATGACTGGATCTCTTTTACCATGAATTACAATGTTTAGTCAGTCCTTGATCTTCAGAGGTGCTCTGCATTTATGTTTTGCGGTCTCATAAAGGGCTAGCGAGATACCATCTTGTTATATCATATTATGATTGTTTTGAGAAAGTGTTGTCATCCGAGATTTATTATTATTGCTCGCTAGTTGATTATGCCATTGATATGAGTAAACATGAGACCTAAGTGTTATTGTGAATATGGTTAGTTCATAATCTTTGGCGAAAACTTGAATGCTGGCTTTATATATTTACAACAACAAGAGCAAACAGAGTTTGTAAAAGTTTTTCTTTATCACTTTTAGTTTGTCAACTGAATTGCTTGAGGACAAGCAAAGGTTTAAGCTTGGGGTAGTTGATACGTCTCCATCGTATCTACTTTTCCAAACACTTTTGCCCTTGTTTTGGACTCTAACTTGCATGATTTGAATGGAAATAACCCAGACTAACGCTGTTTTCAGCAGAATTGCCATGGTGTTATTTTTGTGCAGAAATAAATGTTCTCGGAATGACCTGAAACTTCACGGAGAATATTTTTGGAATTAATAAAAAATACTAGCGAAAGAATCAAGACCGGGGGCCCACACCCTGTCCGCCAGGGTGGGGGCGCGCCCCTACCTCGTGGGCCCCTGGTGCTCCACCGACCTCAACTCCAACTCCATATGTTCACGTTCGGGGAGAAAAAATCAAAGAGAAGGATTCATCACGTTTTACGATACGGAGCCGCCGCCAAGCCCTAATCTCTCTTGGCAGGGCTGATCTGGAGTTAGTTCGGGGCTCCGGAGCGGGGAATCCGTCGCCATCGTCATCATCAACCTTCCTCCATCACCAATTTCATATGCTCACTACCATGCGTGAATAATTCCATCGTAGGCTTGCTGGACGGTGATGGGTTGGATGAGATTTACCATGTAATCGAGTTAGTTTTGTTAGGGTTTGATCCCTAGTATCCACTATGTTCTGAGATTGATGTTGCTATGACTTAGCTATGCTTAATGCTTGTCACTAGCGCCCGAGTGCCATGATTTCAGATCTGAACCTATTATGTTTTCATGAATATATGTGAGTTCTTGATCCTATCTTGCAAGTCTATAGTCACCTATTATGTGTTATGATCCGGCAACCCCGAAGTGATAATAATCGGAACCACTCCCGGTGATGACCGTAGTTTGAGGAGTTCATGTATTCACTAAGTGTTAATGCTTTGGTCCGGTACTCTATTAAAAAGAGGCCTTAACATCCCTTAGTTTCCAATAGGACCCCGCTGCCACGGGAGGGTAGGACAAAAGATGTCATGCAAGTTCTTTTCCATAAGCACGCATGACTATATTCGGAATACATGCCTACATTACATTGATGATTTGGAGCTAGTTCTGTGTCACCCTATGTTACAACTATTGCATGAGGAATCGCATCCTACGTAATTCTCCATCACCGATCCAATTCCTACGAGCTCTCCACATATTGCTCTTTGCTTAGTTACTTTACCGTTGCAACTGTTACAATTACTACAAAACTGCTACTGTTACTTTTGCCACCGTTACTGTTACTTCCATACTACTTTGCTACTAAATACTTTGCTGCAGATATTAAGTTATCCAGGTGTGGTTGAATTGACAACTCAACTGCTAATGCTTGAGAATATTCTTTGGCTCCCCTTGTGTCGAATCAATAAATTTGGGTTGAATACTCTACCCTCGAAAACTGTTGTGATCCCCTATACTTGTGGGTTATCACACGTGCTTCCAGTTTCTCCAAGCATCCCTAGCCTTCTTCAGTTTAGCATGTTCCACCTGCATTCTCCACTCCTTTGGAACGTTGAAGTGATCCATGATCTCCCAGACTATCCTTCGCCGTGTTTCTGTGTCAGCCTTCCGAAACCCCAGCAGATTAATGTTGAGCCTTGCCCTGCCAACAAATCCACACACACTCCTGAACCTCATGCATGCTTTATCTGGTTTAGTTGGAGCCCAGGACTTTAAATCAATCTCGGTTACTTCATATACACCTTTAGGCTGGTGTGTGGGCTTCCTTGGAGCGTTCCTCCGTGTCCTGACTGGAAGGGTAATTGCTGCAGCTCTATCCCGTTAAGGACTACTTGATCCCTCACAATCTGCTGAAGACCTAGGGTTGTCCGAATCAGATGAAGATACATGGCTTGAATGAGTGCCACCGCCACTACTCGGCATCTACAGAGAACACATGCGAAACTCAGGAAAGGAGGATAAGCATAAAACTAACAACTTGGTATCAAGCTTTCTAAACATGCCATGCAATAATTTAGAAAATGTACGGCTAATTTGTTAAGTTTGTGTGACTCGGGCGCCCGCGATCTGTAAATAGGCAGTAACTTATTGGAACAAATACAGCTTATATGTAGTAAGGAAGGTAGATAATGAACATATATACGCTCTCCGTTATTTTATAACCAATTTGGGAACATACAGAGTGAAGTTGGAAGAGGGATTGCGAGAAAATATGCCTCACCGTGATGGAGAGCAGTAACTAACAGGCTTCTTAATGCAAACCCGGCCGGACCACAGGAGAGGCGAGGGTTACTGCATCGATATGCTCGAGGGTGGCTGGCGAGCAAATGAAGATGGCGAAGCGCGGGCCACCGCGTGTTGGGAACCGCAGTGGAGGTAGGCTTGACGCCGAAGAGCGGGCACACGGCCGGGGTGAGCACGGCGGCGCGAGAGAGGATTCTGCTATGGATCTGGGGGAGGGGGGAGCTGGCGAAGGAGATTGGGTAGACTAGTTGAGTGAAACGAGGGCGGACGGTGGGGGGTGTTGGCGGCCTAGGTGAAAAGGGTGAAAATATCCCCAGTCGCCGCGCGCGCGGAAAGGCCTATGCAAACGGTTGCCTCTAAGCGCTCGTGTGCACAAACAGAATAATTTCGTTTGAAATGAAGATGTACTAATTTTGAAATGAAGACGTGAGTTCATCGTTTCTCATCTAAATTTTTTGCACGTAAACCAATCACAATTTTACCACGGGTTTGATTTGCTGGCGCATTTCATGTCTCGTGTGCTATATGTAAGACATTTTTTGGCATTTACCATGCATGTTTGCATATAAATCAATTCCTAGCCGGACTGCATTTCCTATCGAAAGGGATGAGGATTGCCGTTCGATCTGGGAGCATCCAATGGTGCAGACGTACGATCCGTGGGGTTTGGGTTCTGGCCAATCAGAACACACGACTCAGATCGCACGCGCAGCGAGTGGGGGGCATCGGCCACGGTTTGGTAGGCACACAGCTTTCGTGTGTGAACCGTGTGCTATTTGAAAACATTTTTTGGGAGGAGCTATTTGAAAACATGTACATGTGTTGTCGAAAGGGATGAGGATTTTGGTTCAATCAAGGAGAATCCAATGGTGCAGACGTACGATCCGTGGGGTTTGGGTTCTGGCCAATCAAAATGCATGATTCAGATCGCGCGCGTGGCAGAGGGGTGGGGGGTGCATCGGCCACGGTTTAGTGGACACACGGCTTTCGTGAGTGAACCGTGTGCTCTTTGAAAACATTTACATTACCTAACATCATATTTTTGTTCAACGAAAACATGAGTTCATCGTTTCGCCTCCAATTTTTTCCATGGTAAGAAATCATGAGTATAGTGGAGAGTGTCATGTACTAGTATCATGAATATACAATACATATGATGCTACCTTTAATTAATTATAGCGCATGGCTAGTATAATACATAGAGTATAGTATATCATATTTATTGCCATGCATGACACAAATTAGAATCGCATTTAACATGACACGGTATCTACCGACTATATGTTACTCTAACCCTCTATATATATATATTTAATTCTTTGCCACATCAGCATATATACTTGCTATTTCCGAGTGCATGACATCGTCGGCTATGATACCACCACTATGGCCAGCCTTATATAGGGAGTATCATATAGTACTATATATATAGTATCATGCATATGATACTAGTGTATGATACTACGTACGTACCTTCATAGTGCATATATAGTATCATAGAGTAGTACTAGCTCCCTCTGTAAACTAATATGAGCGTTTAGATTACTAAATAGTGACCTAAACACTCTTATATTAGTTTACGGAGGGAGTATATATCATAGATGACCGTATTTATGACCATGCATGACACAAAGTAGTATAGCATTTATTATATATATATATATATGTTACGGTATCTACCTATGTTACTGCTTCTTTGCCACATCATCATATTTTATATTCCTGGGTGCATGATACTGGCTATGATACCCCCACTATGGCCACCCTAATAAGGCTGGTCGTAATACAGGAGTATCAAGCGGTATGATGCATGCCAACTAGACTTTTTGGATGATGTGGCACATAGTTAAATGATGAAAGAGAGGGTGTGTGGTATCATATCATGATACCGTATCATATTAAATGTTGTACTACTTTGTGTCATGCATGGTAATTAATAAGGAACCTAAGATACTAACTCATGATACTATGCATGCGCGCATTACAGAGGTATTGCCGATCATATACTAGTATCATGCATATATACTCCCTCCTTTCCGGTTTATAGGCTTATCTCAAAATTTTAGTTTTTCCATTTTATAAGGCTCAATTTGGTTGTTCCCCATCACATGTCCAGATTCCAAGGTGCATTAAATCATTGCATGTAAGTATTAAGAGAAAGTTGACCAATGCATGTACTTTATATATGCATGCATGTATTGCAATTAATACATTGGAAAACATAAATTTTTGAGGAAAACAAAAGCATTAATTGGATGTTCTTGCAAACTACAAAAGGTATTCCACCACTCACCAACTACCTTGGTTGGTGAGATTTTTGAATTGAGCCCTATAAGGCTGGTTGTAATGGGGAGTATCATATATATATATATATATATATATATATATATATATATATATATATATATATATACTAGTAGTACCATGCATATATATGATAGTGTAGCTAGGATACTAGCTACTTCCGTAATGCATAGTATCATAAGTTAACATCTTAGCACTACAAAAAAAATACACTTCCGTGATGATATGTGTTTGTCACACTAGGTCACATTTTTTGTCATGCATGTACATCCATGACAAATTTATGACAGAATCAAGATAGTCATACCTGTTCTGTCGTAGAAGTGTTCCATGACATTACCAAAATTATCATCACGGAAGTGTCCACTTCCATGACGATAAATCGCGCCACACAGAAGTGCTTTCATCAAGGGTGACTGACACGTGGCATCCACCATAACGGAACGCCGTTAAGCTATCGGGTCCGGTTTTGGATCCGATAACCCGTTAATAGCCCCGGCCAATGGGGATTTTCCACGTGTAAAATCATCATTGGCTGGAGGAAACACGTGTCGGCTCACCGTTGGGACAGATGTCATCCACTCATTGGACCCAAAGCGCCTATGATACGTCAACACGTGGCACGGCCCAACAGAGGCCCATTCCTGTGAAAAGGCCGGCCCGTTTGACTTGGTCAAAAGGTGGCGGGCCGGCCCACGGCAAGCCTGTTAACGGCCTGTTCGCATATAGCCCATTTACAGCTCGCTAACCCAGGGCCCGTTTATGGCCCATCCGAATTAGGCCCAGTAGCGTCATCTGGGCCGTCCAATATAATTCCAGCCCATTTTAACATCCGTGCCATGTATGGCCGATGACGTATTTCGGCCCATATGAGTCCCTTTGTAACTCTTGGCCCATTAATGGCCCGTGGTGAAACCGGCCCGTAATGAACGGTGTATCGCTTTATACCCATTAGAGGCCCATTATTCCATTGGGTCATTTACAGCCCGTGTTACCTTTCGGCCTTTTGAGGGTCCATTTATTCTTGGGCTCATTTCCAGCATTCGGTTACTTACGACCCGTTACTGGCCTTTTCTGCTTGTGGGCCAAATTCAGCCCATGGATACAGTCGGCCCGTTTGTGGCCCGTTAATCTGTTGGGCCATTTTCATAGCTTCATCAAATATGGCCTATTAACGGCCCGTTATGGTCAGCCCATAAAACGTACGATTTCCACTCTAGCCCGTTTACGGCCCTTATACGGCCCGTACAAGGCCCATAGATGAGACGGCCCGTAGAAGGCCCATGGATCCTACTGGACGTAGAAGGCCCATTGACCTGACGGCCCATAGATCCGCTGGCCCATAGAAGGCCCATGGATCCGATAGCCGATAGAAGGCCCATGGATCCGACAGCCCATATAAGGACCACGAATCCGACGGCCATAGAAGGCCATGGATCGTCCGTCGCATAGATGGCCCATGGATCGTACGGCCTGTGGAGGGCCATGGTCACTACAACGTTTGGGCGAGTTGGCCCCCGTTTGAACGATATAGCATATGCAAAGGATTATCCTACTCTATACTATCACCTCTAAAAAACATACACTATACAATAAAGAGACTAAGGCATAGAAACATAGAATGATCCTACACTATACAATAAAGAAATTATAGCCGATTATACCCACTAGGCATTATGGTTCGGCACTAGTGATAATAAAGCATACACAAACAACAAATTACATACACTGGGCAAATACAGCTCATACATCATGGACGCGCATCAACATAACTTACCATTTGAACTATAATCTCTTCAGAAAATAGGATTGGCCGGATTTAGATAGCACAAGTTTCATTCTGCAAAATCTCCAATTCTTTCGTTGTTACCTCACTGTCTTGTTTCATTTTTTTGACTCCTGCATCTAATACCTGCATGTCCAGTCTCAACTTGTTGATTGTACGTTCAGAATCATGTACACGTTGTCTTGCCACCTCTAGTTGATGCTCGAGAACATCAACACATTCCAATTCCAATCCATAATCATTCGGTAACGGCCATGCCGCACTGCTCGCAGATCATTGTGTTGATGTCACTTCATCCTGAATTGTTTCTGTAAGTACACATGACTAGGGCAAAAATATAGTTACAACAGTTAAGCGAGCAAGACAAACTATTTTGTACATGGCAAAACAGGACTAACAATAATGTTACACGTCATGAAGCATAAGCAGGTGATATTTTAAAAATTATAAAAAAGGTAGTCTGTGCAGCCTGCATACAGAAATCTCTCTTAGCTCACCAGAGGAGCATGATGTTGGGGCCCAATCCAAAACACAGACATGTTACAAATTTAGACAGCACGTTGCGTAGAAGTAAGCAAGCTGTTGACCATTCTGTAGCTCAATTAAAGTCTTAGGGAGCATAATGAAAAGCAGAGGATTTCATACAAACATACTACAGCAAGCAAAACTATGTAGTCATTAGCCTAGTATAAACTAGATTGTGAGCCTCATTCAATAATAGTTGGTTAATAGACTTCAAAGCTTCAGGCACACTTTGACAGAGTAATTAAATGGTAAGGCCTTTAATTATGTCAACTAATAGTCATACAAGTACCCAACATCAGGCATCATTCTTTGGGCATCTCATTAACTGAGGAGAAATAAAGCAATTGAAAATAGCAAATTAACTATGCCTGAAACAAACAAGGAATTGAACTGTTGAGTTGGTTACAGTGACTTACCTTAACAGGTTGAAGAGGCTCAGCACAACTCCTACTTCTCTTGCAAGGCTCCTTCCTAACATCTTGTACTTAGAAATCCTCAATCTTATCTTCATTGCACCCCCTCTTCAAGGTGACACAAACTAGTTACTCGTCTCCTTGGAAGATAAATATGCATACTTTCCAGTCTGTGAACACAAACGGATGAGATTATAACAAAACAACACCACATAATGACACATGCCGCATCTCTTGCACTTGCACACAGTGAAATGAGCATTTACTATGTCTGCACTATGTAAAAACTAGGCATACCTTCAAACTGGATCTCCCGGTACTCTTGGAGAGCCTACTTTAGTGTACAGCCAAACCTTTATGTCACCTATGAGTTAGAAAAGGCCCCACTACAGCAGCCCTTAGTGTTTAAATCATTGACAAGCTCTGTTAGAGTGTTAGATCAAGAACAGCAAGTAATGAAAGCAAACAGTCCTAGTATGGCTGGCTGATGCGAACAAGCAATTGAACAGATGTGTGAGCAAATCTTACATATCAAGAAAAGAAGCAAAGAAGGAGGCTTAAAGACGATCACTTGACTGACCAGATTTAAGGGGCATTTAAACATCATGTGCAACGTATGAAATAACATAAAGATTGCATATTCCAGATTCTACAATGGAATGCAAATGCATTAGGTTATGCCATGTATGATGATGCCTAAATGTACACTATAGCAGGCAGGAGTGATTCATCATTGCACGCACAATTGAATTGTAGGTTAAGGGCCAGTTCTATTCCGCCTTTTCAGGGCTTATTGTCAAAATAAGCCATAAAAGATGTAAAGAAGTCATTTTTGAGTTATGGGCTTGGGCTTAACTAATTCGCTTTGGAGGGGGTGTTTCGGGTAGAACCTCACTAAAAATTGAAGGGAAGGGGAATAGTGAAATGACACTGTTGTCTACCTATATTACACTCAAAATGCAACTGGTGACGCCCGCGTCACACCTCACCCTCAAGTAAAAACAAACACGCAAGCGTTCATTGCCCTGCCCGCTTGCATCTCCTCTCCCCTTTCCCTCTACCTCGATCCCCTGCCTGCAGCACTAGGGTTCCTCCAGCAAGCCATCGCCACTAGTCCCATCTGGCCTGGTCCTTGACGATGCTCTGTCCAGCTAGGCTACATGGACGGCGGGTAGGGGCAAATCTCCCTGGCTGCTCCTCCCTCTGGTGTCGCCCCTCATTCTCATGGTCTCCAGCAGCTGCTCCACTGTGGTTCGTCCAACGCACTACTCTGACAGGCGCTGCACAACTACGGCTGATGCCACACCGCGGCAGAAGGCACCTTATTCGCCCTCCCCACATCCCAGGCTGTGGCCTTGACGTGCTGTTGAAGGATGAGCTCATCCAACAAGGTGAGGATCTCCTCTGATTTTTTGCCAAATTTTCATTCTGATCCACTGTACGATGAATTGCTATGAGCTGCTTCTACTGCTGCTATATGATGCATTGCTATGAGCTGCTCCTGCTGCTGCTATATGATGAATTGCTATGAGCTGCTGCTGCTATATGATGAATTGCTATGAGCTGCTGCTGCTGCTATATGATGAATTGCTATGAGCTGCTGCTGCTATATGATGAGTTGCTATAAGCTGCTGCTGTATGATGAATTGCTATGAGCTGCTCCTGCTGATGCTATATGATGAATTGCTATGAGCTGCTCCTGCAGCTGCTATATGATGAATTGCTATGAGCTGCTCCTGCTCCTGCTATATGATGAATTGCTATGAGCTGCTCCTGCTGCTGCTATATGATGAATTGCTATGAGCTGCTGCTGGTATATGATGAATTGCACACTGCTGCTGCTGCTACTGTATGATGAGTTGCTATGAGCTGCTGCTGCTGCTATATGATGCTTTCAGGTGGTGCTGCTATATGATAATAACCAGCCACTTGGACCATCGAATTTCAATAAATAATTGGTCTTCATTTAAATGTGGGTCATGCATTTTTTGTTTAAATTAGGCAATGGGATCTCTATGGAAAACATTGACCAAAGTAGATTGTGCCAAGTAGATGGTATATTTGTATTTGCATTTGGAGCAAATAGTGATGGTCTGTTTTCCTATCATATTAATTACTGCACTGGGTTCAATTTGTGATGTTTGCAAGTCAAATTAATTTTCATATGGGCAGCAAAATGAAAAAATATAATGCAATCTAGACTTTTCACTGATCATACCAAAGATAAGCTAAAAACGCAATGAAAAGAACTGGTTGGCTTATTACATGGAGCTTATATTCACAGGTGCTTATTTTCTTAGGATAACTCGTAATAACTGTCCCTAAGAAACTTGGCCAATAGAACAGACATACAAATAACATGTCACGATGATTGCAATGGAGGAGTGACGTACCATAGCACACTGTATAGGCTCACCGCCGGCTCTCCTTTTTTTGCGATGTTCCATGAAATTGCCACATACATCTTGTACTTTTTCATTGTGTAACCCTATCTGCAAGTTGACATGGCTAATTTCAGACACCTCTACATGATAATACATTGCATATCCCTTGCGCATATTTAAATCACCAATTAATGATTGTGTGCGTAGCATAAACTAGCCATGACTCTGTGTGCTGGACTAGCAGGCACTCTAAGGGAGCCTAATGTAGTGTACTAGAATTCCTAGATGCCACCTATGATTTCTTGTAATGTACTGCCTCTGTTCCTAAATATATGTCTATGTAGAGATTCCAGTATGGACCACATACAGATGTATATAGATGCATTTTTCGAGTGTAGATTCACTCATTTTGCTCCGTATGTAGCCTATAGTGGAATCTCTAGAAAGACTTATACTTAGGAACGGAGGTACGAGGTAGTATCATGTATGACATCTACATATCTAATTTAGCAGCCAGTAGTAGAAACCATTGTCTGCACAAAGGGATTGCTGGTCGAAAATCCTAGCAAAGCACGCAGGCAGGCATAGAACAATACAAGAGAGAGAGAGACACGCTTACAAGATCATAGCAATGCCTCGGTCCAGGATCTTGGTTGGCCAAGCTGTTAGATCCAGAAGAAACATCGTCCTTGTAGTTTTTGCCAGGACCATAATAGGTAACAGCGACCTGTTAGTATATTTGAAGTACATCGGGCAGGTGATGCTGGACGGGTTTAAAGGTGTCAATTACCTAGGCCGTGGCGGGTGCTTGGCATCTTGCCAGATGGTGGGAATCAGGTTAGAAACGTCAAGGGTGATGACACTGCGCTGGCTGTCGGGGTCCGGTAAGGAGATCTAGAACCGTCGAGTAGGGTGTTTGTCGAGCGGCTCTGGTAGGGTGGACTATGGTGTGGGCGAAGCGGATGTGTGATCGTGGACGAGGGCGTAGGTGAAGCTACTCCAGTAGTTGGTTTAAGGATGGTGTCGACGATGCGGATCTGCGACCATGGATGGGGTGTCAGAAGCTGCTCCGGTAGGTTGGATGAGGGTGCGAGGAAGCGGATATGAGGCCGTGGACTTGTGAGTTGGCAAAGCGGCCCCGGTAGGGTTGAAAATCGTATAGGCGAAGCTACTCCAGTGGGGTTGACGATGGTGTTGGCGAAGCGGCTCCGGTAGGGTTGAGGAAGTTGTCAGCGAAGAGGATCAGAGGCCGTCGATCGGGGCGTCGGTGGGGCAGCTTCGGGGGGGTGTGGACGAAGCGTCTCCGGTGGGGAGTACGAATGAGCCGCTGCAGATGCACTGCGGTTGACGAGAGTATCGGCGAAGCAGATCCGGCGTCGTGGACAAGGCCGACACTGAATGGGCTGTGGTACAGTGGTGGATGAGCGGTCTACTTGTTTCTAGGGGAGGTGGGAGGGGTAGATGCGGCCGCAGAAGCAGATCCGGTGAGGTGGACGCCGCTGGCAGTGAATGGGCTCTGGTACGCCGGTGGATGAGCAGTCTAGGGTTTCGAGAGGGGAGGGGAGAAAGGCTGATGAAGTACGGACAGCGTGATGTGAGATGCTCTGGTGCTGTTGATTTAGTCGTTTTTGCGGGAGGGTGAGAGGAAATGGGGGTGCCGTGTAGTGGGGGGAACCGGAAGTTACCAAAGCAGCCCCGACCTATTATGTAGATCAGGGCGGTATTGTAACTGTTGGTCTCCGTGCACCAAGGACAAAAGGGGAATTTCGCATGCTAAAGACTAAGGTGGCGGAAATTTTAGAAGGAGGCGGGAGATTTTGCTGCCCGCGGGATCGTTCGTATCCAGTTTCAACTAATTTTGGACAATGCTAGCAGGAAGGTCATGCGATACTATGTACACGGGGCACGCGTCAGCAGTTAATAACTGGTGTGAAGTCCACCCCAGAAAAAAAGACAATAACTCGAGATGATGTGCCGATAACTTGGACGTTCACACGGGCGCGGCCAATCGTACGGGTGTAGTGGTGCGTTCACAAAAAAGGGATCAAACGCTCAGCCTATGTATTTCTCGTGTAAATAGATAATTCAGTGCAATTGGTTATTTACTTTAAACATAATGCATTGACGTGTTAGTGTAGAGGCGCACAAAAAGAATTGGATATTGTAGTCCGCTACTTAAAAGTGTTACCTCATATGATTACATAGCCTCCATTTCGTAAATTGCGTACCCCTGTTGAATTCATATATGAATATTACATATATTACTTCATAATAGAACCTTAAATCATCCAAGACTAATGATTTTGAATGCAAGAGTAACAATGGTGCATGTACATGATAGCTACATTGGTTGTTTGAAGAAACATCACTGTAACTTTGGCATGCACAACTGAAAAGGTTTATTTAAATAGAAAAAATGTGATATGTGAGTGTCCAATCTTTATAGCGTTGAATCGATATTATACCTTTGGCCACGATGCAAAGTAGATATTGATTTATGTTCAAGCGATGCACGTCCACGATCGCTAGATCGTGATATGTGAATGAATTGTGCAATCTGTCTCACACGCATACATATCTCATTTCCCTGTGGGCATCGGAATCACACACGCGCACTTCTTGTATTTCTCTCCCTCCGTCAAGGATAGAATTCATCTTACTACCCCGTCCTACAAGTCTCTCACACAGAAACACACATGCTCTCTCTATCGCACACGCCCACACCTTTAATTCTGCCCACCCACAGCCACTAATGTCTCAAAGTATAATAATATCTCTCACACATATGCCTAAGGTTAACTCGAGTCCGGAACCATATGAATACATACAATGGGATTCCAACAGAGCACCGTTTGTTTTGAGATTTTGCTCTGTCTCTCTCTCCCTCTCTCTCTCACACACACACGCGCGCGCGCGCAAACACACACACATTGTTTCTCGCTTCATTTTTCCGGCACTTGCATGCACACAATTTTGTTTATCTCCGTGATGCTTTAAGTATGCCTCGCACGAATGCTATCTACCTATCCCTTAATATAGCTAGATAGGCGTTGCACCGAACATCAAGATGCATTTGTATGAGTAGTTTATCTTGTGGGGGAAACGGATGAACGTGGGAATGCCTTATTTGCAAATGCGGAGAGGGGTGTGGGTATCTTTTTGCAAAATTGCCACAATTTCCTTCCTATCTGTCAGGTATAAATCGGATGGCCTATATTGCAGGATGGCAAGAACGCCATCATCACCAACTCTGTTTTTTATAAGAGTAGGGATATGTAAGTGTCACTGCCCCCCCCGACACACACACCCATACCCACACAACCACACACACACACTTCCCAACACCGAAGGAGTAGGGTGACACCTCGATCTTGATACTAATCTATCGACTGGCTTCTCTCTCAAACACGCACACATGCACACACACTACCCGACACCGAAGGAGTAGGGCGGCACCTCGATCTTGATAGTAATCTATCTACTCCTCTTTCAAACACACACACACATACACACACACTCGCTAGTTGTGCCTCTGTGCCTACCGTGCACACTCTTGATACGTTTTTCTCTCCCTCCCCTCCCCCCCACCCCAACAATGACAGCAGAAGGGTGACAACTCGATCTGATCATAATCTGTCAATTAGTTTCTCTCTCGAACATTGTGTATATGTGCCTCGCTCAGTATCCCCCTCGATATGTAGACTTCTCGCGCGCGCACAGCTGTAGTGACGATGACGCTGCACCCAGTGTGCCTCGTTTTTACCGGCCTCATGTGATAGTTTTCACCCTGTTTTCTCTTAATTAACAAGGCAACCTTTTCTTTGTTACTACTATAGTGAATCTGAAATCATTCGGGGCAGACATAAAATATATCAATTCGACCCAATTATCGCAGTTACTATTTTAAAAGAAACTAGCTAGATGCCCATGCATTGCACGGAACATTAAGATGCATTTGTATGAGTAGTTTATCTTGTGAGAGAAAAGGATGAACGAGGGAAGGCCGTATTTGCGAACATGGAGAGGGGTGTGGGTATATTTTTGCAAAATTGCCATAGTTTTCTTCCTATCCGTTAGATAAAAATCCGACAGCCTATATTGCAGGATGGCATGCACACCATCATCACCAACTCTGTTTTCTACTCCCTCCGTTCCTAAATATTTGTCTTTTTAGAGATTTCAACAAGTGACTACATATGGAGCAAAATGAGTGAATCTACACTCTAAAATATGTCTACATACACATCCGTATGTGGTAGTCCATTTCAAATCTAAAAAAGACAAATATTTAGGAACGGATGGAGTATAAGAGTAGACATGGAGATATATCTCCAGCATGGTCTACAACAAAAATGTGCTGGACTGGTTAGCGCCGGATGCTCGCAACGCGATGACATGAGTTCGAATTCTGTCTTTAACTTTAGATTTTTATATTATATATTACTTATTTAATATATACTTCTTTCGCTACTGTACTGACAGTGGAACCCACAGAGTACTTAGAATACAAGATTAAGGATGGACTTGTTTCTTTTTAACTTTCTGTATGAAGCTGTAGCCACCCTGCAAGTCACGTGTACACTGTACATGCAGTTACCTTTTTATAGAGGGACAATCATACACGCAATTAACTCAAATGGATTGGATGTCACTCTATTATTTCTAGCATAAGAGCATCTCCAACGGCAGCCGACAAATTTCCTCCCGCTTCCTTCCACGGAGGACCACATCAAACACCAGCGGCATACATTTTCACAACTCTAACCAACTAGATGAAATTCGTGCAAACACGGACTGATTTCATATAAGCATGAAGGATTTCATATAAAAAAGCCGGATCTTCATATAAACATGATGGATTTCATTACATTTACATGAACTAAGTGGTGCCAATCTGGCTCTCTTGGTATAATTAATAATCCCTCTGTCCGGAAATACTTGTCCTAGAAATGGATGTATCTAGACTTATTTCAGTTATAGATACATACAATTTATCCACTCTTAGAACAAAAAATTTCCCGCCAGCTGGAGAGGGAGTACATAATCTAAATGGCCGCCCGCGGATCCCTTTCTCTTCCTCATGTCCGGCAGACAGTTTGCGGGGTCGACGAAGGTCATCGGAAGAGACGAAGAAGCAAAGAAACCACCTGAATGCGCAGTCATCGCCTCGGCGGTGGCCTTCATAGGACCCAAGTGGCAGCGACCTCCCGTGTTCTACTTCTCCTCGATGATGGCTGCGGACACGGAGAAGCTGGCCACCGACTCGTCGCTCTCCATGCACCCGGCTTCTGTCTCTGCATGCATGGCGCTGCCGCAGGCACGAGTGGCGCGCCCACAGACACGGGGTGCGCGGCACCACAGACACTGGTGGCGCTGTACGATGCGGCAGCGACTACGCCCGTACCGGTGTGCTCGCCGCCATGCCGGCATGGAGCAACTCGCCACTCCTCATCGAGCTGAACTGGAGCGGCGAGTTGCTGAACCACGCGCCTGCTTGGGGCGGCAACTAGCTTCGCCGGGCAAAGCGAGGTTGGTGAAGCACCGAGCGGCCTCGCCCGTATCCGGAGGGCTCGGCGGGCCACCCAGCCGGGTAATATGCCGGAGAACGGCTCCTCGGAAGCCACCGGAAGAGTGGAGAAATGGTGAAGGAGGAGATGGGGGAGCGGCGGAGGGGTGCGATTCTTGCCCGCTGTCTGTTTGGCCTCATGTAAATAGAGGGCGGACGGTAGGAGCTTGGCTGGCGTCTGGCCTCGTTTAAACTGAGGGCGGACAGGAGGAGCTCGGCCGGTGTTGCGTTTAATTCCGGCCCGCTCGTGAACGGACGTGATGCCGGAGTAGATTTCTCGGTTTGCATGCGGGTTTAACGGAGGGGTTTGATGGAGGCGAGGAGGCGTGTTCAGCCGGGCGTGCAGCGGGCGACGCAGTACTATTCGATTTGACAGCGGGCGGCGTAGTTCCCGATACGGCTTTAATACAGACGAGCGAGGGAGTAGCGGTTCCCGAAATGTTGAACGGCCAATGCATCCTCCTTCAATTAATGCATGAGGGAAGTAATGGGAGGAGGACCGGGAAAAGAGGCTGCACGATGTGAATGCAACATAGTTTGCCCTCATATAAAGGCGCCCCTCCATTCCAATGCATCTACCACATCGTACGCACCTAAGCATTTGCCTAAGCACCTACACTAAGCGAAAAAGAGCTCACTCCAGACCCATGGCGGCGATGCGCGCGAGCGGCCAGCGGATGTGCCAGATGGTCCACGAAGTCGGCCTGCGGTATGGCGCCGAGGATCGTCTCCAGACGGTGTTGGAGACCGGCTGGTGGATGGCCGCCGTCGACGCCAACTCCGACTCTCAGTTGGACCAGATGATCGTTGCCACCACCAACAAGTTCTCCGTCCTCAAGAAGCTCGCTGACGACATCGCCGTACTCATCCAGCCGGCGCGCCCGGGCTCCTCATTGCCTGCCACCCTAATCGGCCTCCATGGCCGGAACCTATTTCAAGCATTGATGGCCCTACGACTGCCCACCGACGCCATGAAGAATGTCCACCTGGAGGTCGCGCTCGCCACGATGCGCCTCGCCCTGCAAGAATTCGTCGACCTACACATCCACGTGTACGAGCAAATTGTGTACATAGGTATCTACAAGGCTAGTGAGGACGCTATGACGTTGGCCTTCCTCAACCGGCTGGAAGCCTTGGATGCCTTTGCTGAGAAGCACCTCGACCTCGCCACAAAAGCCGCCGCTCCTTAGCCGCCGGTCGGTGACCCGGTGCACTAAGTTGAGGAGGAGGAAGTCGTACATTGATGGATGCAACTTTCTTCATGCCTTCTGTAACCACCACTGCAATCGCATCATCATCGTGGCCTTAATTCTTATTGTGTTGTTGCATTCTCGTTCCAGTCAATACCGACATGTGCAATCCCTTTGCTTAATTATATGCATCACTGTAACTAGTACTCCATCCGTTAGTTTATAAGTTGTGCTTACCTTTTCCATCAACTTCATGCAACGCGCGGGCATCTTGCTAGAAACACTAGAACATGTCGGACCGCGTGTGACCAAACCGACGATGCGCCAACCTAGCTACTACGTACTCTGCTTATCTGGCGGAAATAGCCCCGCCCTAGCGTTTCCAATCGTTATTTCTATCTATCGATCGTGCCAAGGAGCAGAACCAAAATGTTACAATTTATACATGTTTCTCTACTCCTACTCCTATTAAAGACTTAGTTGGTGATGGTGGTGTGTCTGCCATCCGTCGTTTCTGACCATTAGATCTGCATCTAACGGCTGTGAGGTAAGTTGTGGCATTTTTGCAACAATAGCCCACTTCTCTGCTCCAATATGCAGAAAACCCCTTATTATGTTGAAAGCAACCACATCCCTCCCTCACCTCATCAAAACAGCCTGAGAAATATATACTCCTATAAAAGACTCAGTTGGTGATGGTGGTGTGTCTGCCATCCATCGTTTCTGACCATTAGATCTGCATCTAACGGCTGTGAGGTAAGTTGTGGCATTTTTGCAACAATAGCCCACTTCTCTGCTCCAATTTGCAGAAAACCCCTTATTATCTTGAAAGAAACCACATCCCTTCCTCACCTCATCAAAACAGCCTGAGAAATATATTTTGAGTGAAAAGTACTCCCTCCATTCCTAAATATTTTTATTTCTAGAGATTTCAATAAGTGACTACATACGGAGCAAAATGAGTGAATCTACACTTCAAAATATGTCTATATAATCTATATGTGATAGTCCATCTGAAATCTCTAAAAAGTCAAATATTTAGGAATGGAGGGAGTAATATATTAGGAGTTATCAAAACAAGAGTGATTTCTTTCAAGTTTGTGAACAAGTACTACTATTCTACTACATTGGATCCGTCGCAACGCACGGGCACATTGCTAGTAAAAGGAAAAGGCCTGCCGCATTCGCGTCGCACTCCCCCCACACACGCCCGGGAATCAGGAGTACTCCACGGCCCATCCGGCACGACACATAGCTTAGGGAAGGCGTGTTGCCTAGCATTTTCACTTTCATGTGGGACCACCGTTGAGCAAACCGACTATTGGCAAACCGCACCCCGCCCGCCGCCGGGTTGGAAAACAGAAACGAGGGGAAGATCTAGCTCTAGCACGGAAGCCAGGAAATTTGGTGTCAGATGGGGCTCGTTGATAGAGTAGGAGCATTCCGTACTACTCTACTCCTACTAGTACCAAGTTTGTACTATACAACTGGTACTACCACTATACAACTAGTAGGTATGTGCACGGCATAGCAACGTAGGAACAAAAAAGGGAAGATCTTGTTTTGGGTGATTTATCTTTTTTTCTGTCAACGTAGTATGAATAATATGATGTGGGGGGCACCCATGAAACTTATGTGGCTTGGTTGCATGGCTACGAAAGGTTAGAGAAAAATAAATAGATAATGTGTTTAAAGTGCACTCCACTAAACAGATATACTTTGGATCCATTGCAATAGGACGGCACATCTATATCTATACCCCCTATATAGTGTGTGAATAACTTTGAAAGTTGGTCGTTGGATGAAGCCAATCCGACGGTGCCAAGATGGCAAATCCGAGCACTACTTGCCGTTGGATATCATCTACATTCCACTGCCACATGTAGAATCTAGAAGACTCCATGGTTGAACTTCATTCATGACTAACTTTGCCACAACTAAGCTTAGGCAAAGTGTGTCTGCCACAAAAAATGTGGCTAACAAAATGGCCACCACAAGTGTGGCAAGATTTGGCAAGAAGTTGAGTCTATGACATGTGGACCATGTAGCTAGAAAAGTGTGGCAAGCCACAAGTGTAGCAATGAACCAACCAAATGCCTGGTATGTTTGGTAGGGTGTATGAAGGGTGCATGATCCCAAGAGTTCCCTTCTTGACCCATTTTTGGGTGTTTGGTAGAGTGTATGGAGGGTGCATGAGTCCACACTATATTAGCACAAATACAGTAGAAGCATGCATGAAGAGAGCATACATGAAGAGGGGTGTTGAGTTGAGCATGCATGAAGAGGGAACAACTATGCTGAGACGAGAACGCAACGAAACACACTTGGGCACGCCTAAGCTTAGGCGTGGCAACCTTAGGCTGCAAACCAAACCATAACTTTGAAAGTTGGTCGTTGGATGAAGCCAATCCAACGGTACAAAGATGGCAAATCCGAGCACTACTTGCCGTTGGATATCATCTACATTCCACTAGATTTTGCCACATGTAGAATCTAGAAGACTTCATGGTTGAACTTCATTCATGACTAACTTTGCCACAACTAAGCTTGGGCAAAGTGTGTCTGCCACAAAAAATGTGGCTAACAAAATGGCCACCACAAGTGTGGCAAGATTTGGCAAGAAGTTGAGTCTATGACATGTGGACCATGTAGCTAGAAAAGTGTGGCAAGCCACAAGTGTAGCAATGAACCAAACACATGCCGGCACGCCTAAGCTTAGGCGTGGCAACGTTAGGCTGCAAACCAAACCATAACTTTGAAAGTTGGTCGTTGGATGAAGCCAATCCGACGGTACAAAGATGGCAAATCCGAGCACTACTGGCCGTTGGATATCATCTACATTCCACCAGATTTTGCCACATGTAGAATCTAGAAGACTCCACATGTAGAAGCATAATGCACAAACCACCAGAATCTCATGCGTGCAATGCACGTGTACCTTACTAGTAGTTGGTAGTAGTAAGAAATAAATTCCGGGTTAGGCACGAGCTCGTACTGTGGGAGCACCACAAGGCCTGCCGCGGGAGTTACATTTCCCTCTCGGGGCCCACGGGACCGAACTTCAGTGGCTTAGTGCCTGGCCTATGAGTCAATGACATGCAGACCTTAAATGCAGCTGGCCCACATGTCATTCTCAGGGTGGTGGTGTGGTTCGTGACTCACTCGTTCAAGATGAACCGACCGGTGGTGGCGTGGCCGTGGCGAGGGTGCCACAGCTGGGCGTCGGGGCGTTATGAGGCGTAGATGGCCACACCGGCGGGTACTACCTGTAGTACAGAAGTACTCCAGCTGAGGATTGATGCCCGGGATGAAATGTGTCACAGCCGCTGGATGAAAATTCGATGGTGCGGGACGTGTGGTGTCATGGGTTCGTGCGGCGTCGTGGGAACCGCGTGTGGCTGTGGTAGAAACTTGATGCTCGCCGCATTTAAGGTGGCCCACATGTCATGCACACAAAGGCAGAGGGGCGGTGTGGCCGAGAGGGGGGAGGCGCACGTCGGGGGACGTGGTGCCGTGGGTAGGAGCGGCGTCGTGGGAATCACGAGTGGCAGTGGATGAAACGTGATGGTCGCCGTAGTTGAACTTCCATGGACAAGTTGTCATGTCTACGGACACATGCATTGCATACCGATCACTAGAAGGAGTAGTAGAGAAAGCTAGGCGGATAAATAGTTCCTTATAGTCAAGCAGACCCACACTACTACTTGTTCCAAAGACATGGACACCATCGAAATAGTCCATCTATATCAATATACATAGAGAGGGAATATTTTTTTTACAAGAGAGGAAATAGTTCATCCATCCATAATGCCCTGCTGCTGGTGCAGCATCTTCTTCTTCTCCTTCTTCTTCTTCTTGTTCTCATTTTCTGTGGGAGACGGCTTCGCAACAAGCTCTCTGGACCTTGTAGCTATCTTGAAACTCACACGGGCATTGAGGGCAGCATATTTTATCCGCTCGTACGTCAAGGGATAATTCTCCCATCCAGACGACCTTAATGCCATTGTCTCGTCACCCTTCTGAAGATTTGTTCCTAGCACAAAAATTTCTACGTCGAATAGGGATGGTGTCAGTTTATCACAATCTTCTACATGATTTTTTATTCTAGTTTGTAGGTCAGCCATGCTTTTCAAATCAAGGTTGTACGGATCCAACTTCTGTTTGTCCCGTGCGATGGCTGCCCCACGGAAGTATATGTCCTCCCGAGAAAAGAAATCATGAAGCTCACCTGGTATGGAGGGCGCGTGTATGATGTGGTACACCAAAACATCATCTTCGAGGCACAACTGAAGGACAACGGCGCGTTGGATCTTCCCAGTGGCATGCTCCGTGTACTTTGCGTCGAGACTGATGACATTCATCTCCACCTTTTGGAGGGAGTTG
Source organism: Aegilops tauschii subsp. strangulata (assembly GCF_002575655.3). Classification (NCBI taxonomy): domain Eukaryota; kingdom Viridiplantae; phylum Streptophyta; class Magnoliopsida; order Poales; family Poaceae; genus Aegilops; species Aegilops tauschii. The sequence continues at coordinate 247,727,642 of NC_053041.3, forward strand.
GATACATTGTTGATCCACTTCCGAACAACCCTTGGGTGGTCGGTGACTGTTGCAACTATGCTCAACGAGCCTTCGACGAGGACATGTTGGACGCTAAAAACCTTCATCTCGATCTCTTTAGCCATTTGGAACCGCTGGACCGGAGGGCTATGGTTTGGAGAACTAGGATTAGATGGCTAGTCTAACTGAAGAAGATGATTATATATAGGGCCTTCGGAATTACTCCAGGAGGATGTGAAGAGGTTAAAACAATGTGAATGCAGTGTGCTTTGGATTCAAATGAAGATCAAGGAGTAGTGAAAAAGCCGAGGAAAATCGGTTCCCGATGGAGAAGTAAATTGGGGTAAATGGGAGAAGTTATGCGCATGCATGAGGAGAGGTGCGGTGGTTTGACTGCGGCATGCAATGGATTGGACGGGCTCTGCAGTTGCCTTTTCTCTCTCCCACGCGCACAGAGTGGCCCACTTGCATGCTGCAGTTTATTGGCTGGTGTCTGGCTATAGCTACTCATGCGTATGCTAATTAATGCTGTGAATGCGGGGAATGGAGGGAAATGGGCGCATGCAAAAGGGTATATACGCAGACTAATTAGAGAAATACTGAAAAAAGTTATGCACAGACAAAAGAGAACCGGAGGGAGTACTACTCATCTTCCTACTATGGTTAAGGAATATGCGGTTATCCTCAAAAAAGAAAAGTCCTTCTTCGCGCTTCCGCATGCACGAGAATTTGGTTCTGCTCGCAATATGGATGATAGCTGGAGGATGAAGTGAACCCAAAGGCATGCTAGCACGGGAGTGTACTCATGTTCCTACTACTCCTACTAGTAGTATTAGTACAACTATGGTACACTTGATGGTCAAAATACTATTATTCATCCGGTCTTCACAGTGAAGTGACAAGACCCTGCGCCCGAGGTGACACCAGTCCAGGCGGCGTGTCCGGGTTACCAAAGTCAGCCTCACCTTGTGCACTGTGCAGTCACTGTCACCGCCACTGTATAGCATGCCTCACCTCGTCTTGCTCTCCCCTAGCACCACTCCATCTCCATCTCCGTCTCACCGGAGATCCTGAGGTCACTCTTCATTATCTCACTATGCCCCCGCATACCCTCGCCTCGCTCGCCTCCCCCAGTACCACTATTCCCTCGCTAGCCGCTCCAGCACCGACAACCTTCTCCCTCGTAAATCAAGCCCCCCCGAAACCCCACCTTCCAAACTCCACCATGGCCGAACGCGAACCGCGTAGGATCCATATGAGTCGCGATTGGAGCAATCTTCCCAGTGACGTCCTCGACCTCTGTTGTTCATGTATGGATATGTTGAGCGCCCTACGGCTGGCTACATGCTCGAGGGGCATGCACACGGCCATCATCGAAGCGAGGCCAAAGCTTTTAAAGACACCCTGCTTGCTGCTATCTGGTCTTGCGAGATTGGCTCACCATGATACGGAGGCGTATATGATGCCCCTCAGCTTCAATCCGATCTCCATTAGCCGAAACTTCTTTGCAGGTATGTAGTGGGTCACCGTACATCATTTCCCTCTACTTCGATCCGATCACCATCGCCCGAAACTTCTTGGCGGGTATGTACTGGGTCAGCATGAACTCTCACTGCATGGCTGCCTTCAGAGAAGACGGTAAAAAGTTGGTGCTCGTGAACTTCCAGACCTCCCATGAGATTATCCTTCCTCCGTTGGATTATATAGAGTTTTACCATCATGGTCCTAGTCATCTAGATTAGCACGTCAGTTGGACGGACCTTGTTTTCCAGAAGATTTTAATCTGCCAAGTGCCCACACGACATGCGAATTACGCAGACTTCAAGCTAATTGCCTTGTTCAACCGCAGGCCTGGAGACAACTCAGCTCGCAGTGGATCATCGTCAAAGCTGATACACACTTCTGTGATGCTATTGAACACAATGGCATCATCTACGCGATCGACAAAGTAGATGGCACCATGTATTGCTGGGATGGCACGTGTAAGTTGTTTCTGTCTCATGTTAATGATGACGCCATGACACTGTTTGAACTTTTTGTGATGATTGGCATATCCTTGTTTGAGCAGAATTTGAGTAGAACTATGACAATGTATTAGAGACGTCGTAAATCAGCTATATTTGGAATGAGTTAATTCATGCGATTGTGATCATGTCTTTACAGCCAATTTGTACCCCTGAATAATCAAATGGTTAGGAATATATGGATATTCTCCTTATTTTACAGTAATCTATATACTACTACTAAATATGAGTGTGTATCAATGGCCATGTTAGTTTCCTCATTTTCATGATGTAGAAACTTGCACCACACTGTTGGTTTCATCTAACCATACATTAGGGAAGTAAATGTGCATTTGGAGAACTCTATATTTGGAAGTAGTGAAATCCTGTAATACTTACCATGTGTACATACCTATATTCGCCCTTCAGCAATCAATAGCTATAATAATATCCTCACAAAAAATTTGCCCACAGAACACGAGTATATAACAATGCATGGTATGTTAGTTACCTTGAAGAATTTGTTTGTGAGGACAAAACATGATTCCATAACATGCATGCCATGGTAGTTTCCTGTGAAGAATCGATTGCGAGATAACATGAGTATAACCATGCATGGCACTTCTATATTTTCGGACCGAGTATACATTTCCCTGTATTTTCCTCCCAGTTCCAACAGGGACATGTCAATGTTGTTTCTTGCATTATCCTACTCATACTCTGAACAATACTGATCTTACATTAACAATGCATGTCCTTTTTGATATGATGGAGTGTCCTTACAGTTACTGCCCTTTGTCATCACACCACCTTTGCCAAAAACAGGGAAGCACAACTGGTTCCTCGCTCGATCAGATGATGGCAAAAGACTGATGATCATTCGGACACATGAGCCAGAAAAGTTATATTGCAAAAACCCCACTGTATACAAGCACCGTGAAATACGTGAGTATCCGGACAATGGCTGTTACGTCCATGACTAGGATACCAGCTTGTTGGGGCCTTCAGGATTTTTTAGTTGGAGGCGGGTAAACAGCCTTGGTTCACACTATCTGTTTCTCGGACTCAATTATCCGATTAACCAGGAGATCACCGTTGGCAAGGACCTTGATGGCAGAGAGGCTCTGTTTGCTACGGAAAACTATGTCTCCACGGCGAGCCCTAGGAGTTCGGGAGCAAACTCCCCTGATTGTCAACGATACAGCCTGCAGCCAAAAGAAGGTGAGAATGACAAAGGCATCTGGATTAACTTTGATCCTTGGATGTCTCAATTACGATAGGCAGTGATAGGTAATTGGGCTGTTGTGTCGAAAGGATGGAGTATTGGTGTCTCCGGATCATTGGTCACTGAAGCGGGGTTGCAAATTATGATGGTGTTGGATCATCTCTTCAAATGACTTTGTTGTCTTTGCTGCTTGTTCTGGATGGGTAGTTCTTTCTTTCGTTATGCATATTCCTTGCCATTTGGTCATCCTTGTCTATGTCACTCTTACTATGTAATAGTTGGCTCTGTTTCGAATGTCATTCTCGTCTGGATCACGAGAGTCTGAGCGCTGCAGATGGGTGCATTTTGGTGGTGTAGCAAGACTTCTTATGAACTATCATGTCTTGCTGTTTATGTCAGTAGTAGTCACTAGTCAGTGTTTGAATGTTGTATATATCATTGTTTTGAACTATTTATTGTCTCGAACTACTGGTGGGCTAAATGAGGGCATCGCCATTCTCCAGTGTCCAGAGTGTATCTCCTTTTTTCAAGTTATATAATTTGAGCTCAGTGTCTTTTCGATGATGTACACTTGTTTGGGCCAGTGAGGTGTCGTTGAATATGGGCCGAGTAGTAACGGAATGCCAAACAGGTCAACTATGACTCTCAGGCCGGGCTCTCAAAAGATCCTCAAAAAAAGGTCGGGCTCTCCAAAAAATAAAGAATAAGGACTCTTAGGCCGACATGTGGGTGCCACCGTTGTTTTCGTGCGCTTGCGTGCCGAGAGCATATTGGCGCGTGTTCGAAATTCAAGCTACCTTTTCATCCCCAATCTCCCGCCCCTCCCCCACCTCTGGAATCTCGATTCCTACTCCAGTTCCCCCAAATCCCCCTCCTATACTCCTTGTACACAAGCTCACTATCATGTCGTCGGTCAACGCGGATCTTTGAGCCAGAGATCCTGAGGTTCGTCCTGCCTTCGGTCGCTGCGTACTGTCGCTCAACAGTGGCATGGCGGCGCTTGACGACCAGTTTGCCGGCAAAGTGCTGATGGTAACCATCAATGGTGACCGGCCTCCCGTCTCGCCGGACGACCTTGTCAAAGCTCTTGGCATTGCGCACGGCATCCAAATAAGTGACTTGCTCGTCGAAGTCTGTCCGCCACCGGCTGATTTCTTCGTCAGGTTCCGAACAACTTTTGACCGCAGTCGTGTGTTCGAATCTTCCCAGCGTTTGTTCTGTGATGGCGCACTGGTGAGCTTTGATCGGTGGCACCCAGGGTGGGGCTCGGTGCCCTCTGAGCTTGAGTTTTTAACAAAGCTTACCTTCCACGGCATGCCTCGACGTGCTTGGAACAGCGAGTCCATGAATGAGCTTATCAACGACCTTGGAGGTGAGCTCGTAAGTATGTTTGTTCCTCCAGACAGCTGGGCTCTGACGGTTATGGCATGGATGAAGAAGCCGTCCACCATACCGAAGGTGATTGGTGTTGACATACCAGTGCAGGAACCGGGGTTGTACTATTCGTCGCCACCAAGGCCACCGTGGACCACGTTAGGGATGTACCTGTATCGAGTGTTCGTGCATGTCGAAGAAGTGGTCAATCCATCAATCGAAGTCCTGGCGCCGCCGCTGGTGCCAGGGTCCGTCGATGACATCCATTACAGGAGTCAACGTCAGACTTTCCCCATGTTGCTCGAAATGATGGATGGCATAGGGCCTACTCCATCGCGCAGCGGAGGCCACTGCTTCTTTGGGAGAAGAGGCAGGACTGGCTTCCTGGATGTGCTCTAATTTGAGGTTACAACTGAATCTTGTCAGATACTAGTTAAATCCGAGCTATGGGTGTGAAGCACTGATGTGCCAGTACATTTGATTGTGACCTGTTCTAATTTTGTACCTGAATTTTTTAAGAAAGGGTTGTACGTCAACTTAATGTGCTAGCAGAACTTATTGTGTTGTCTGTCTGTTTTCTTTGCACAACATTCAAGATATTTCCCTGTCATTGTTAAATACTATGAACCGTTATGTACGAGTTCGTTGATTTCAACATAGCCCTACCTGTAGTGATCCACTGCTTCCATCCTGATTGTGTCGCCTGCGTGAAATTTTTGTATGCAAGTTCAGTGTGCTATGATGATCTATATGATTGTGTCAACTATATAAGTTTTTACTGAGCATCAGCAATGCATATGGCTGAAAGATGTATTTACGAGCATCGACCGATGGGTCTCTCTCTCTCTCGCTCACACACACACACACACGCACACACGCACACACGCACAAGTGGGACCCGTTGAATTATTTCTTTGCTCGTGACATCTTTTAATTAGGTTCCACTGTAATCTAACTTTTTTCTTAAGTTATTAATTGAGCTCAGTGACTTCAAAAGTTGTACAGAAGCCTTGTTTGGGCCTTTCCGGCGTCGCTGAATGTGGGCTGAGTAGCCATGTTAGGTTGTACTGTACTACACAGGTCTTTTTTTTCAACATCAGCAATGCAACTGGGCCGACAGTTGTACACAATATCCGGGTCAACTTGTTATTCTCCGACCCGCTGGGCTGCAAACTTTCCTAGGAGGTATGCATTAGGCTTAACAAGAAAATGGACTTTAAGAAATAATAAATGGGATGTAGTTATAATAATTGGGCAGTAACTATAAAAAAATGCACCAAACGTGTAATTAGTTTTAAAAATATATTATTTTCGGAATTTGAAAATTTTAATTTCATTACTTGTTGCGCGAGCAATATTTCGTTGGATTTTAACGTAATACAACTTTATTTTAAAATTATATTTAATCTGACTAGAAATTTCGGTTAAAATATTTTGGATCCCATAAAAATGTGGGAATTTTTTTGAATTCTGTTTTGAGCGGTTGGTTGAAATTATTAATCGTTGTCCTAGCGAGAAAATGGGATGTACTTTTAACAAACTGTAAATGGGCTGTAGAAAATTCGATTAGAATGAAAAAATGGGTTGTACATTCTTACAAATCGCAAATGGGCTATATGTTCGCTGCCACACACTTGTGGGCCTTCTAAGTTGACGCGTCCCCTAAAAAAACTAAGTTGACGCGTATGCAACACACGGTTCTGGCAGTTGTGGCTGTTGGATGTCCACCCAACGGATGCCGTGCTTCTTCTTCAATCTCGGATATTCTAGCTTTACCCGCCCAAAAAAAGATTCCTCCCCCTGACATCTAGGGCGCACCGTTTCGGAGGATGACCTGTGGGCCTACTAAGTTGACGCGTACCAAGGGCTTTCTCAACTTAGTCATTATAAACGATTCTAGCTGCAGTGACCGTACGATGTCCATCCAACGGCCGTAGTGCTTCTTCAACCTCTGGTCTTCTTGCTCCAGCCGCCCAAAGCAGCGCCGGTCGTGCCACGTGCTCCTACCTCCCGTGGCCGGCTGTGATGCCACGGAGGCCTCACCGCCCCCTACTACTCCCACCGCTGGCCAGGCCATCCCTCTACTCACCGACACCCCCTGTTATTCCGCGGCGACGGCAGCCTCACACCGCAGCCAAACTAGTGAACCCTCGTACTCCTCTCCGCGCGGACTTCCACTGCGGCGTCTTCCCCGGCTCCGCGTCGTCCCCTTCCTAGGCCTCACCATCGTCCACCGCCCTGGTGCTCTCGACGCAGTGTGGTCAACGTGGTCAAGGAACGGCTTCCACCGGACGTGGACTGTACATGGAGAGGCTGACAGCTGATTCCACGACGGCAGCAAGGAAGTGCCTCCTTATTACGCGAAAAATAATGATTCCTCCACCTGATAGCAGGGACCCACCGGACGGGCCACCGTATTGCGCGAAAAAACATTCACCCCGGTGTTAGCTCGGACCCACCGGAAGTGCCTCCTTATTACGCACAAAAAAATGAATACTCCCCTTGCTGGTTGGGACCCACCTTGGTGGGAGGCTGACTTGTGGGCCTACTAAGTTGATGGGGACGGAGTGCTTTGTCAACTTAGTCAATATGAACGATTCTAGCTCCAGTGACCGTACGATGTCCATCCAACGGTCATAGTGCTTCTTCAATCTCTGGTCTTGTTGCTCCAGCCGCCCAATGCAGCGCCGGTCGTGCCGCATGCTCGTGTCTCCCGTGGCCGTCTGTGCTGCCGCTGAGGCCTCACCGCCCCTACTATTCCCACCGCTGGCCAGGCCATCCCTCTACTCACCCACACCCCCTATTATTCTGCGGCGACGGTAGCCTCACACCACAGCGAACCAGTGAACCCTCGTACTCCTCTACGCGTGGGCATCCACTGCCGCGTCTTCCCCGGCTCCGCGTCGTCCCCTTCCTAGGCCTCACCATCGTCCACCGCCCTGGTGCTATTGGCGTGGCGTGGTCAACGTGGTCAAGGAACGGCTTCCATCGGACGTGGACTGTACGTGGAGAGGCTGACAGCTCGGTCCACGGCCGCAGCACGGAAGTGCCTACTTATTACGTGCAAAATAATTATTCCTCCACCTGACAGCGAGGACCCACCGGACGGGCCACCGTATTTCGCGAAAAAAACATTTCCCCCTGACTGCTGGGACCCACCAGCTACATCTTCGCACGCAAGGAAGTGCGTCTGCGCAAAAAAAACGATTCGCCCCCCTGACTGCTGGGACGCACCAGCTACATCTTCGCATGCAAGGAACTGCCTGACAGTCGGGACCCACCTGGTCGAAGCATACATAGCATTGTCATTCTGTTCGCAAACGTGTACGTACGTACTGGTCGATGTAGAGGCGTGCACGTGTCATAGTAGAGGCGCGCACGTAGCATGTACACGTACGTACACCAGCCAGAGTGCAAGAAAGTAAATACGGCCACGTACGTACATACGGATGGGGTCTCGAACGCCTTCTCGCATGTACGTACGGCCAGGGCTCGTGTACATGGCTGGGTCGGAACGGAGAAATAGCGTCGTCGTGTTAATGGGGATCCAACCGGTTGGGTCGGAACGGAATGCATCGTCGTGTTCATCAGGAGGGCTTTGACAGAACACCCGATGGAAACGAGGCCTGGCGTACCGCAGAACGGAGGAAACGGCCTTGTGTTCGACCAGCCACGTTTGAAACGGGATCCTGTTCATCGGGAGGGGTCTGGCATTCCACAAAACGGAGGAAATGGACCTCCTAGGATCGAAACGGGGGTCTTGTTGATCGGGAGGTGTGTGGCGTACCGGAAAACGGAGGAAACGGACTTGTCTTGGAGCGCTACGGTCGAAAGGGGGTCCTGTTCATCGGGAGGGGTGTGGCGTACCGCAAAACGAGACTCCACGGGATATTGTTCATCTCCACCGTCGACCCCCTCCAGCCTCCACGGGCTACTGTTCACCCACCGTCGACCTCCTCCAGCCTCCACCTACGACTGTTCATCCACGGCCTCCTGTTCATCCAGCCTCCACCGCGCGCTACTCCACCGGTTACTGTTCAACCAGCCCTCTCCATGGGCTCCTGTTCAACCACCCCTCCACGGGCTACTGTTCATCCAGCCCTCCACCGTCTACTGTTCATCCTGCCCTCCACGGGGTGGTCCTGTTCATCCAGCCCTCCACGGGCTCCTGTTCATCCAGCCCCAACCGACTCGATCGATCGGGGTCCTATTCATCCAGAGGCAACACCACGGGGTCCTGTTCATCCACCCCCACCGGGAACTGTTCATCCAAACCCCCCCAGCAAAGCTCACTGTTCATCCAGAGGCAGCATCGATCGGCTTCAGTTAGCAGCAGTAGCGAAGGAATCGCTCGATCGGGTTCAGTTAACAGCCATCGATCGATCGCTCGGGTTCAGTAACGCGTAGCCTGTGGTGCAATCGCTCGGGTTCAGTTAGAGCCCAACGCCTCGCTTGGGTTCAGTTAGAGCCCAACGCCTCGCACCCACACGCGTGCGTGTACGAGAGAAACGCGCATCGCTCGGCCCCGACCACCCACCGTAACCGGGAACACCCCGATATTTTCCTCGCCCTCGCTTCTACCACGGTTTTTTCCGTCATGGACGGCCCAAAGAATGTCATGCAGCTGCGTCTCTGGCCCGCCCAGGACGAAAAGCCCATTTGCTGTCATGATTTTTTGTCATAGAAGTAGGACCCCGTCACATCTATGATGATACCGGGTTTTGTCACAATTATCGTCATAGAAGTGTCATAAGTATGACAGAATTTTTTTTGTTCGGCCCAAAATGTCACGGATGTGTCTTTGTTTTGTAGTGTAGGTTGCCTTACTAATCACACAAAGTAGTAGTAGTACAACATTTAATATGACACGGTATCATGATATGATACCACATCCTCTTTTGTGTGCCACACATCCAGAAAGTCTAGTTGGCATGCATGATACCGCCTATGATAATACCATTACATCCAGCCTAGCTAAACCGAAAAAGAGGGAGTATGAGACTAGCTAGCCACAATGGAGAGTAGTACACTGGTAACATACACATATCCCTAGACTATATATGTTACTACCTTCATAGTGGGTAGTAACATAAGTGTAGTGTCATGCAGAGCTTCATTTCTTAGGTTACAGACTCATATTGCATTGGGACATGTTATGCTACAATAACTATCAGTTACTGAAACTATCTCTCTCCTTATTAACTTATTGCCACATAAGCAAGTTTGCTGAGTTGGAGTCGGTGTTACTGCTGAAGTTACTCCCACTGTGGCTAGTCTGATACTAGCTAGTCGTCCATGATATACTAGCTACCTCACTAAGAGCATGGTTAATAATACAGCCAAGGGTCGACCATAAGAAGTTGGCATGTCATATAAGCCAACCTCATAGCGGGTATGTACAATAATAAGTTTTATATACGTACTAGTTTATCAATAGTTGGCCCACCTTACATCCTCACAAAGTGTCTTGGGTCTCCTATTGCAGCTGGCTCTACTAACCAAGAGCCCTCTTCTCTTCTCTTTCCTCGAACTAATAAGCACATATATATTATTCTAATCCTTATAGCCAGACTACCCACAATGGGAGTAACATAGGTAGTAACATCACACATATCTAGATAAAGTAGATGATGTGGCAAGCAATAAATGAAGAAAGAGAGGAAAGTAGTAACATAGCTAGTTACTAGTAGTATGAGTAACATCACATGTACATATCAAGGCAAGATGTGTCTATAGCGTAATAAATGAAGTGTTGCATGTTACCACACATATATGTTACTCCCCACTATAGAGGTAGTAACATAGACTAGTGTAACACATGGGCATGTTACTAGTCTATGTTACTACCCATTGTGGCTAGTCTGAGTAACATCACACATCTCAAGGCAAGATGAGTCTATAGCCTAATAAATGAAGTGTTGCATGTTACTACACATATGTTACTCCCCACTATAGAGGTAGTAACATAGACTAGTAACATTCTATGTCAATACCCATTGTGGCTAGCTAGTCTTATGTCACTCTATTGTGTACTTAATTGCTCTAATAATGCATAGTATCATAGAGTAGCTAGTATCATATGTAGTACTTTATTTATATTGTCATGCATGACACATAGTAGCATAACATTTATTATGATACGGTTTCATGATATGATACTTAACCCTCTCTTTCTTCATTTAATTAATTCTATGACAACTCATCAAAATTGCCTAGTTGGCATGCATGATACTAGCTATGATACCCCCTTACTATCAGCCTAGCAAAGGTGGATAAATCATTTGTGCGTCACTCTGTGAGTTTTCATCCATTTGTTCGAGAAGTGGGGAGAAGTTTCAAACATTTCGGCCGCGAGGTGCGGCCACTAGCGTAGGCCTAGTTGGTATTTTAATTACAGAAAATTCAGATGGAGTTCGGACATCATCAAAATCGATGTGTGCCTGTTCCATGCTCTCACGACCCCGTGGAAAAAAATTGGTAAAGTTTGGCACAAGTTTTGATGACTGCTCCTTCCAAACCGGAGCATCTCACATGAAGGATCATGGTTTTCCAAAAGGAGACGTGTCAATTCAAACTCATGTGGCTGGTGACTTCATCGTTTGGCCTCATAAAAATTTCCACGGTACGCAATCACCATTATACCACGGGTTTGATTTTCTGGCACATTTCAGGTATCATTAGCTATATTTAAGACATTTTTTGATATTAACGTGCATTTTGTGCATAAAAATAAAATTACAACTGGAACTGCATGCGTTGTCGAAAGGGATGAGGATCACCGTTCGATCTGGGAGCATCCAATGGTGCAGACGTATGATCCGTGGCGTTTGGGTTCTGGCCAATCATAAAGCACGACTCAGATCATGGGCGGGGTGGTGGCGGGGTTTGGTCGGCACACGGCTTTCATCAATGAACCGTGCGCTATTCGCAAACCAGATTGCATATTTTGTTCACACATACTGTAGTGAGATCGATTGAGTGTGCTACCTCTATGACACAATAATAATAATAATAATAATAATAATAATAATAATAACAAAAAACAGTTCATATTCATTGCCTGAGCTGACAACATATCAAGGTCAACATATTAACGGTTCTTACATCAACAGTAAACCGGGCATAACTCACAAATTCAGTACACGCGACAGTTCTAAATTGAATGAATTAAGTTTCAGGGTAGGCATAAAGACTAGTCTTACAGCTTAATTCCCATGTACATGTGGGAACTGGGATCATTAAGTTGACCCCGAATGAACTTGGGGTTTTCGATGATTTTAAACTTCTTCTCTCTTGCACTGGTGCGTGATCCCTTGGCTGGCAACTCATCAAATTCATCGTACTCGTCCTGATCGGCAACATCGTCAACACCTAGTACCCTTCTCTTCCCATGCATCGCTAAATGGCCGTTCTTATGCAAGGGGTCTTTGTCGGTGTCAAAACCGGCGGATCTCGGGTAGGGGGTCCCGAACTGTGCGTCTAAGGCGGATGGTAACAGGAGGCGGGGGACACAATGTTTACCCAGGTTCGGGCCCTCTTGATGGAGGTAATACCCTACTTCCTACTTGATTGATCTTGATGATATGAGTATTACAAGAGTTGATCTACCACGAGATCGTAGAGGCTAAAACCCTAGAAGATAGCCTATGGTTAAGATTGTTCTTCTACGGACTAAACGCTCTGGTTTATATAGACACCGGAGGGGGCTAGGGTTACACAGAGTCGGTTACAAGGGAGGAGATCTACATATCCGAATTGCCAAGCTTGCCTTCCACGCAAAGGAGAGTCCCATCCGGACACGGGATGAAGTCTTCAATCTTGTATCTTCATAGTCCAAGAGTCCGGCCAAAGTATATAGTTCGGAAGTCCGAGGACCCCCTAATCCAGGACTCCCTCAGTAGCCCCTGAACCAGGCTTCAATGACGATGAGTCCGGCGCACAGATCGTCTTCGGCATTGCAAGGCGGGTTCCTCCTCCGAATACTCCATAGAAGATTTTGAACACAAGGATCGTGTCCGGCTCTACAAAACAAATTCCACATACCAACGTGGAGAGTATAATATTCCACAAGTCTAATCTGCTGACAAGTTTCATAGCATGACATCACGCCACGGCCCGGTCATTATTTGAACCATTTTTTCCAACCAGCTACTGCACATATTGCGAGGCGGTTTTCTTGGCACGTCTTGTCGAAGCAGAGATCGTGTCCCCTTATTACGGGATTGTCATCAATACGGGTGTGGGTAACCCAACCGCGCCATCAATCACGGCGCTTGGGGAATAAGAAAGTTTACCAGGCAAGTGGGGAGGCGCAGAATCCCTGCTGCCTTTATAAGGGGACAAGGACTCCCTTTCGCACCCACGCTTTCTTCTTCCCGATCCATTCCCCTTCGCTCGAGCTCCAGCGCCCAAGCGTTCATCTTCTCCGCTCACAAAGGCCTTCCGAAAATGTCCGGATCCGGAGCAGGAGGCAAGTGGATGGCCTCTAACGTCCGGGAGAAGGATATCAAAAAGCTTCGGAAGGCCGGGTACCTGGACAAGAAAACCAGCCACCGTCTCCCGACGGCGGGATAGATCGTCCCTACTCCGGAACCCCACGAGAGGGTTGTATTCCTCCCTCACTTTGTCCGCGTGCTAGGGTTTCCTCTCCACCCGTTCGTTCGCGGCATCATGTATTATTATGGGATCGATCTTCACGATCTGTCCCCCAATTCCTTCCTTAACATCTCGACATTCATTGTCGTGTGCGAGGCTTTTCTCCGCATCTCGCCACACTTGGGCTTATGGCTGAAGATTTTTAATGTGAAGCCCATGGTAGTGGGCAGCGAGCACGCCGAGTGCGGGGGTGCTATGTTGAGCAAGATGCCCAACGTCACATGGCCAACAGGCACTTTTAATGATTCCGTCAAGGAGTGGCAACAGCAATGGTTTTACATCACCGAGCCGCGCGGCACGGAATGGGCCGCTACTCCCGAGTTTCGATCCGAAGCCCCTCTGCGGCTTACCTCCTGGGTTAAGAAGGGCCTGAACTGGTCTTCGTCCGACGAACTATTGGTGCTCCAGACGCGCGTTAAAGATATGGAAGACAAGAACATCGAACTTGTCAATGTAGTCCAGGTGATGTTAGTTCGCCGGATCCTGCCTTGTCAACACCGGACTTGCAATCTATGGGAATTCGATCCGGCCAAGCACCAACCCTGCGAGAGCACTTTGGCTCCTCGCACAAAGACATCTGGAAGGTGCTTTTCAAGTCCGGAAAATCATGGCCGGACTCAGCCGAGGACCGCGGGTACCAACTGTCCCGCCCTGCAAGCTCGGTGAGTCATTATATTTTTTATCCGCATAACCCAAAGGAAACGCTTAATGTGTTTTCCACAACTCTCCTAGGGCTGGACGAAGAAGGCGGAGCGGATCCATTGCCCGGCCCCGGTGCCCGAAGAACCGGCCGTCCCACTTCTGACGAAGATGCTGGTCCCGGAGCCTTACAAGATGCCGAAGAAGACGGTCGAGAAGGAAGCCAAAAGACCGGGGCGGCCTATGTCGCCGCGGCACTTCGGACACAATATCCGAAGGCTCAAATGCCCGTTCCGCCTCTGAAGAGGATGAGGAGGAGGAGGAAGATGAATCCCCCGTGGGGGGAAGAAAGAAGAGGACGGCCACCGCACACTTGGAGGCCGAGTCGCCTAAAAGGGGAAAAGCTCCTCTTCCGGAGGAGTCTACTGCCGCCGCCGATAGTGGCCCGGCGTGGGATCCCAGGGCCCAGCCCCTGGTGAACTCGTGAGTATATAAAGTCCGAGTATGTTTATGCGTCCAGACTCATCATGGCATAATATTTTAACCTGAGCCATATTTTTTGTAGTCCGGCGAGGTCCCGTACCAAACAATCCTCATCAGAGGATTCGCTGAGCTCTGATGCTATGAAGAGCGGGACGCCCCCGAAGGCCCCTTCCCCCAAACAGGTGAATAACACCGAGGCTTTGTCCCAAAAGGACCCTGGCCAAGGAGGAGAGGAAAAGACCGTGAAGGCGGCGCCTGAGGGTCAAGCTTCAGGGGCCGGACACATGGGGGAGAAGATTCCCCCGAGAGCTGACGGCGGGGGCCATCTTGAATTCGGATGCAATTCCAGAGACCAATACGGCTCCAGAATCAAGTAGGTAGCCTCCCTCAACTACGGGGGGGGGGGGGGGGGGTGGGGGGTTGCCAGTTCCACCGGCAACCTCTGTCCAACCAGAGGTGTCGGATGCTTTGTTGGTGGCGCTAAAGAGCGCCTCCATCGTTGATGAACACCGTGCCCTGATGGGTGCGGTGATTGAGAAGATTTAGTCTGCTGAGAGTGGACTGAATGAAGCATGTATCAGCCTTATAAAAGGTTTTGAGGTATGTTTTATGAGGTTTCAAAGAGTGTTATGGTATGGATAGTAGCCTTGATACACTGTTCGGTGAAAGAAAGAACCGGAGAGAGGATCAAATTTATGTTTGCAGGAAGACTCATTTGATGACATCTATCGCTCTTCTTTTATAACCAGGCGTCTGTAGCGGCGGCTGCCTCTCATACTGCGGAGGTCTCCGGACTAAATCAAAGTCTAGAGCGGGCCAAAGAAGAACTTGGCTAGTTGAAAATGCAGTTGGGAGATAAACAAGGTATGCGCAGGTCTTGTTCGCATTTATTGCGAATGAATTTTCAGTATGAAAAAATATGTTTCATGATTTGCTCTAGGGATGATGACCGAAGTTGAGGCTCTTAAGAAGGCTGTGGCCGAGGCCGAGAAAAAGGCAGTCGTAGAGCAGGCTCTTCGTGAGAAGCACGAGGCCAGGGTTATTGAAGCTGAGCAGGAGCTTCAAGAGGCCGTGAAGAAGTGCGAGACTTTGGAGCAGAGTTTAACAGAGAAAGAATCCGAACTCACCAAGGCTCATCAGGCCACGAGCGATGCCCGGGGGGGAACCCAAAGCGCCCTGCAGGGGATCCAAGAGGCGAGGAAGATCGCGGCGGGTAAGGCTTTTTTCCATGTAAAGCAAGTATTTGAGGAGAAAATTATGTTTCTAATTTTGAATTCGGATTTTTCAGGGGTATTTGCGGAGCTACCCCGCAGCATATCGGATGCCGCCCAATTCTACCGAGCCGAAGAAAGGAACACTGCGGATAAGCTCTTCTGGTCGCAGTATTTGGCACCGAATTATCCGGTGTCTTTTGTCGATCAACTGAAGCAGCTGATCAAACTGCATAAGGCGGCGGAACTAGCCATGAAGGATATGATTATCCGGCTATGGCCCACCGAGCCGATTCCAAGCAACTACTTCGGGCTCGTGAAGCGGCTTGTGAGTGCCTGGCCTCGACTTGATGTCATCAAGCGGTCGGTCTGTATAGAGGGTGCGCGAATGGCCTTCGCCCGTGCAAAGGTGCAATGTGGGAAAATGGATGCTGAAAAGCTGATGACCGAAGGACCGCCAGAGGGGAAGGAGCACCGCAAGCCCAAATTATGTTATGAGAGTGTCCTCAAAGGATCCTACCTTGCAGCGGAGCTATGCACCAAGGACATTATATTTCCATCAATGCAAATCATGTTGTCCTTTGTACTATTTGAACAAGGTCATTTATATTATTTATTGCATGTTATATAAAAGTTTATCCTCCTACGCGGCCGTTTTATATATTAATCCTGAGAGTTGGCCAGTCGTCGGCTTCTGCTGTCACGACCGGATTTCAGGATATAAATTCACAGAAATACGGCCTGTGAGCTAACCAGCCCCAGGATTTCTGTTAGCTGATGAGGCACCAACTTGATACAAAAAAAATCCAAGCAAGTACAAAAATATGTAGCACAAGACCATTCAGGCCTAGGAGCACAACATTTGGTTTCTAATGATCGAGGGCGGAAGCGATTGGGTACATCTGCGTCTATGGGACTCCATTTCCCACAAGAACAGCTGACCAGGATAACTCCTATCTTCGCAAGGCTGCACACGTCAACACGTAGGTTCCGAAGTTGACACCGCGATGCTTATCTCCAAGCATGGAATCTGGCCAAGACAATAGCCAGGGACAAGCCAGTGAGTACATTTGAATGTACTCGCAAACATAAAGAACACGGGTATAATATATCAAACATGCTCTGGGTTAATATGCGATCACACGTCTGTCACGAAAAGATACAGACACCATGATGCACACATGTGGTTAAAATAATTCAAGGTAAAATACTGGGTGCCAAGCGAGTGTCTGAATGACTCCTCGAGCGGAAAATGCGAAATAATAATACAGGTGCCAAACGAGTGTCTGAAAGACTCCTCGAGCAGAAAACGCGAAATAATAATACAGGTGCCAAACGAGTGTCTGAATGACTCCTCGAGCGGAAAATGCAGAATAATAATGCCGCAGTCGGGCGTCGGGGCGACACCACATAAAGGGCTTATAAAAGATAAATGAACAACAAGCATGCTGCAGTCGGGCGTCTGAGCGACGCCACAGAAAGGGCTTAAAAGAGAATAATTACCGTGAATATCCGGGAGGTAGAACCATCCCAAGGATACTCGATAAAAATACACAATGGTTAGTCCAAAATAATGAGATCATAATCCATGCGTGCCATAATCATAAACAATATTTAGTACAGTCGTTTCTCCATCCGAAAGCCGATAATTTAGTCAAGCCGTATCTCCATCCGAATACCGTTACTACGATCCAGTTAACCGTGTCTCCATCCGAATACCGTTACAGAGTTCTAGTTAAATCGTTCTCCATCCGAATACCGTTACTGAGATTCAACCCAGACTGCGGTCTTTACTCAAGAACATGACTATCCAACAGGATATATCCTCTGCAGAGGGAGTACCATTTTCCACGAGTAACGGATTTACTTAGTCCCTCGGGACTAATTCCGTCTACGGTCTTTTGATTGAAAACACGCCTGACCTGCACACACCAGCTTAACTCACCAGTGTCTGGAATCACCCACGACACCTGCCAAGCAAAACTCTAAGTGGGGAGGCTACAACCTCGACGTAGCATGGGATCACAAAATTTATACCGCGCGCAAACTGGGGAAGCTATCCCCTTCGGCTACAACCGAAACACCCATGCCCCCGGACCGGATGACTGGCTTTAATCCATGGCCATGGGACCCTCATCACGGCCTCTCTGTACGGTGTGTGCTTTGGAAAGGGGTTGACAACCTACTGAACCATACCCTGTCCCCTGCAGGAACAAGTGGTGGTACCAACAAAAAGGAAGCTATTGATCAAGACTCGGTCTACAACCGACTCAGGTGGTCCAAGAATCCACCAACAATATTACCACTAGTGAAATGAATCACCACTCCTCGAGCCTCACCATGCTATGCCGGGCATACTCGTCTCGACGAGGGATTAGGGACAAGCTTGCGTCTACCCAAGACCACGACTTTCCCGGCTTCCTACCGGTGTGCAAGAGAAGCTCACGAGGATGATCCAAATCAGTAGTGTGTCCTTGCTGACCACAAAACAACTCGAAAGTGCACTCATGCACGAGACCATATCGATACATAAACTATCACACACTCCAAGTCAAAAGGTGTTGTGATCGCATCCAAACACCACAACAAAATATTATGCCAGAGTTCAGAAATGCTTGCCTTCAAGAGTGTGCAAAGGATGCACTTATTGGAAGCTTTCCTTTTCCTCCAAAAATCCTATTTTGCAAAATACACAAATACAAATATTTCAAACACAGTACAAAAAGTTGTCTCAAATATTTTTGAACTAAATCTTAAAATAAACTAGATGAAATTTGAGAGAGGTGGGAAAAAGAATCAACTCATTTGGAGTTTTATTTTAAAAGTTATAGCCAGTCAAAGTCTGGTCAAAACTCTGTTTTTAAATAAAACCAGAAAAGGAAAATGATTCAGCAGAAATACGCTTTCGCAGCAGAGAAACGTACGCGGGGTTTGGCGCCACCACTTAACCAGAGAGGGCGGGCGCGCGGGCCACTGACAATGGGTCCAGAGGGCCCACTAGTCAGGTTTGACTGGTCTCCCTCTCCCTCCTTTCTCTGTGCCCGAACGGTGGCGAGGCTCCGGCGGTCGCCGGCGACGAACGGCGGCTCCTCGAGGGCATCTGCGGGCGGGGATGGAAAGGCTAGACCGAGGCAGTCCTCTAGGTGGTGGTTGGGTCGACGGAGGTGGCAGGAATCACCGGCGGCGAGCTCCGCGGCGGAGGAAAGCTCCGGTGGTGAAGTGACATTTGTGCTCCAGTGGTCTCCGATCGAGCTTGGGTAGCTGGGCAGCTCCGCAAGAACTATGGGAAGCTACTGGTGGCGTTGGTTGGGCGAAAAGGTGGCCGGCTGCGACGAATCGCACCGGGGCTTGGCGGCGGCCGAGCTGGCCGGAGTTGGGGAGGACGGTCCTCTCCGGTCAATCTACTGCAAGGGAGCTCTACGGGGAGGGTCTGATGTCGCCTGAAGCCTTGAACGAGCTCGGGGACCCTTTATATAGGCGCTCGAGGTTGGACCGTGGCGGTAGAAGATAGGATCGCCGGCGACAGCTGTTGCTGTAGTTGCAGGGCATCGTGGCGGCGACGAACGCGTTCCGACGAGCGGGAGGATAAGCACGGCCTGTGCTCTGAGGCAGCTGTCGTGCGCTGGTGGCTCGGGCGGCGCCGTCCGCGGCGGAATCTGCTGCCGACGCCGTTGTGCCGCCAAGGGCGCGGCCAGTGGCGCAGTAGGGTGCCAGAGAGGTCGTGGAGCAGGGGGCGGCTAGTGCGCGGTTCAGCGATGCAGAGGGGGCCAGGGTCGGGTCGCGTCGAGTGCAGCAGTGCGGCGTGTCGGCGTAGTGCGCGCGCGTGCAAAACGTGTGCTCTGGGCGCGCCCAGAGCACGCATGGCAGGTGCTTGACGGAATGCCAGCGCGCTCTAGAGCTCGAGGGTGGAGCTGGCACTGCACAGGGTGGAGGTAGGGGTAACAAGGCACTCAGTGGACAAGGTGGATCGGTCAGAGGTCCATGTCCACAATGCGAACCAGAGAGCTTGCCAAAAAGACTGTGCACACCAGGTGTTCGACAGAATGCCAGATGCACTTAGGCAACTCTTCGAGTGGCCAAAATCTCCAGATCAGTGTCTCCTTAGATGCAGAAAAGTTATAGCCAGTCAAAGTCTGGTCAAAACTCTGTTTTTAAATAAAACCAGAAAAGGAAAACGATTCAGCAGAAATACGCTTTCGCAGCAGAGAAACGTACGCGGGGTTTTGCGCCACCACTTAACCAAAGAGGGCGGGCGCGCGGGCCACTGACAGTGGGTACAGAGGGCCCACTAGTCAGGTTTGACTGGTCTCCCTCTCCCTCCTTTCTCTGTGCCCGAACGGTGGCGAGGCTCCGGCGGTCGCCGGCGACGGACGGCGGCTCCTCGAGGGCATCTGCGGGCGGGGATGGAAAGGCTAGACCGAGGCGGTCCTCTAGGTGGTGGTTGGGTCGACGGAGGTGGCAGGAATCGCCGGCGGCGAGCTCCGCGGCGGAGGAAAGCTACGGTGGTGAAGTGACATTTGTGCTCCAGTGGTCTCCGATCGAGCTTGGGTAGCTGGGCAGCTCCACAAGAACTATGGGAAGCTACTGGTGGCGTTGGTTGGGCGAAAAGGTGGCCGGCTGCGACGAATCGCACCGGGGCTTGGCGGCGACCGAGCTGGCCGGAGTTGGGCAGGACGGTCCTCTCCGGTCAATCTACTGCTAGGGGAGCTCTACGGGGAGGGTCTGATGTCGCCTGAAGCCTTGAACGAGCTCGGGGACCCTTTATATAGGCGCTCGAGGTTGGACCGTGGCGGTAGAAGATAGGATCACCGGCGACAGTTGTTGCTGTAGTTGGAGGGCATCGTGGCGGCGACGAACGCATTCCGACGAGCGGGAGGATAAGCACGGCCTGTGCTCTGAGGCACCTGTCGTGCGCTGGTGGCTCGGGCGGCGCCGTCCGCGGCGGAATCTGCTGCCGACGCCGGTGTGCCGCCAAGGGCGCGGCCAGCGGCGCAGCAGGGTGCCAGAGAGGTCATGGAGCAGGGGGCGGCTAGTGCGCGGTTCAGCGATGCAGAGGGGGCCAGGGTCGGGTCGCGTCGAGTGCGGCAGTGCGGCGTGTCGGCGTAGTGCGCGCGCGTGCAAAACGTGCGCTCTGGGCGCGCCCAGAGCACGCACGGCAGGTGCTCGACGGAATGCCAGCGCGCTCCAGAGCTCGAGGGTGGAGCTGGCACTTCACAGGGTGGTGGTAGGGGTAACAAGGCACTCAGTGGACAAGGTGGATCGGTCAGAGGTCCAAGTCCACAATGCGAACCAGAGAGCTTGCCAAAAAGACTGTGCACACCAGGTGTTCGACAGAATGCCAGATGCACTTAGGCAACTCTTGGAGTGGCCAAAATCTCCAGATCAGTGTCTCCTTAGATGCAGGAGATGGTGGTAAGATTAGTTTGGCAAAAACAGAAAGTTGATAGTGCAAGTTTTGCAAAACTCCAGCTTTGGACAGAAAACAGAAGGGTTTAGAGCATGCACTTCAAAACCTCCAATGAGCCAATCTCCTGGACTTAAGAGTTTGGTAGGGAGGGTTACTAGTAGGAAAAGGCTCAGGGTTACTAGAGCAAGGAAAAATAAGGTTGCAGTACAAATCACCAAATTGGACCAGAATGCAAAAGAGGCTGGTCCACTCAAATTTTCCAAGGAACATCACTGGGTTTTTGCTTGAAGATGAATGGTATGCATCCACTGACATCTCCAAACACTTGGAAGAATTTTTAGAAGAATATTTAAATGGGTTGCAGTGCAAAAGTGCCTACTGGACCAGATTGGAAAAGTTGGTGAAGAGCTCAAAATCTCCAAATGGCCAGAAGGAAATTTTGCATAAAAGTGATGTGGAACCATCACATGACATCCCGTGGAATTTTTAGAAGCATTTATCAAATGGTTGTAGTGCAAATGGCTCCAAATGCAAAAGAAAACATTTTATAAGAGCAAAGTTTTGAGCAAATAAATCTTGCAACATTTGAATCCACTGAATAAATAATTTTTTTATTATAGAGAGAAATCAAGTCCAGCAATACCTTTGAAGGTTTTTCCCACAAGGTGTATAAAATCCAAAATCACAAAAGGTAAAACTTTACAATTGGAAAAGTTTTATTTCCTGACAACATTTTAATAAATAAAACAAGGCCAAAAATTTTGGGTGTTACAACACTACCCCCCTTAAGAAAAATCTCGTCCTCGAGATTTGTTAAAAGTTGTTTTGAACAAGGATTTGTTTTGAAACAAAATTGTTTTTATCAAAGAAATCCTTCAAATGCACAAAAATAAAACGGCTACAGTGAGAGGGCAATAAGTGGTGTAAAACCACAGTGTGGCACACTAGCGTGGCGTGGAAAAATCCACGGTTAGGGAAAACGAGACATTTCTACGGGATACAGTAATTTAGAATAAATTCTAAATTACTAAAATACGCTGGTCGCACCCGAGAGCACAGTGCTCTCTCTGGCTGACAGGTGGGCCCAGGGCCCACTGTCGGCCTCTTCTCCTTCCTCTGGCTCTCTCTCTCTCTCGCGCGTTCTCCCGCGCTTCCTCCACCGGCGATGCCTAGCTCATAGGGCATCGAGGCCGTACCGTGGTAGTGCGCGGCGTGCTAGCTGCCGGTGCAGCGTGCACTCGCCTCGCGGGCCAGGGCGCTGTCGGCACTGCTCGCGGACTCGCCTCCGAACACCGGCGGCCGAGCGTCGGGTGGCGCTGGTGGACCTCGCCCACCGTGCACCGATCTCGGGCTATAAAACGATCGCGGGGCTCCTCCCTTCTTCCTCACACCCGGCCTCGCTTCTTCTTCTCTTTCCTTCTCCTCCATAGCTGCTGGCAGGAGCTCGAGCCGAGGCTCTAATGGCGGAGGTAATGCCGGACTGGTATGTGGAGGTTTGGCGGTGCTGCTGGGGTTCTCCGTGCTCCTGTGCGCGATGATCCTGGATGATCGTCGTGATGCTGCCGCTCGAGTGTTAGCTCTTCGCGGTGGCGGCGATCATGTGGATTAGGCGCGGCATCGGGGCTGACTGCTATCGGAGTGCCGGGGCAGCTCGCGCTCGAATGAATACTCACAAGCCTCTCTCACTGAGATTGTGGTGTCCTCGAGTGTGGTTAGATAGGCGCAAAAATGCGCTCGCGGATTTGTAACAGTGCTCGAGGTCGAGTGGTGGCTGCGGAGATTTTGCTGTAACGATGATGCGCGAATAAAATCTATGCCGGGAAAATGCATATATACGCAGCGATAACTCAGGGAAAAGAAATCTCCTTGAAAACATGTTGCGAGAGAAGAAATAATTAAAACAAAACTAACAGCAGTAACACTGCTCACAAAACAGGAATTAAAGAAAATCGGATCCGTTTGCACAAGGATTTTATGGACATGCTGCAACACATAAATACAAGTACTGGGACAATAAATACATCGGAGGCGTTTACATGGAAAACGGTAAAGCGACAGGGTCCTGAGAAAACGCCTCTGGCACCGGGGCACACTCCTCTTCTATCGGGGGAAGCGGGTTGACCAGTCGATGAATGCGCCCTTCTTGGTCAGGCCTTAGTGGTCTGCCAATAGCGATCCGAGGATTTAAATCGGCGAGGCTCTGGAGATAGCCCATTACTCGCTGAGTTAAACGCTCCTGAGCGATGACGTACTGGGCAAGGTTGGCCAGTACTGGATCTCTCTCAATGCGCCCACCGGGAAAAGATGCAACTTCTCCTGGTGCTGCACGACCCGGAAAATAATAGTAACCTCGCTCGCTGGCATAGGGCACTGCGAATCGAAGACGAGTGAGCGCCTCGTACGCAGCAGCTTCTATGGCCATATGCGGAGTCGGCATGGATTTCCCCACGAAGGAGACTTCCGTTGGGTCTTGGTTTGGGTAGGCGGGAGGGATGTGCACCACTGCCCAATATTTCGAGGTGGAAGGAGTGATCCTCGATTTGAGCAACTCGTACTGGGGTGGACGGGTGGCACTCATAGTACTGCAGGTAAAGTCCCACAATAACTTGACAAAACTGCCCGGGGTCGCGTCTGGGGTTCTCAGATAAATACTGGGGGTCGACATGGCAAGGAATGGCTGTGAGCACTGCGCACAAAGGTGAGGGGTGCTTGGCAAGGTCACGGAGTGGCCTTTATATAGCACCGGGGGTGGGATATCTACCAGGGTGAAAGGTAACTGGCTGACGATCCTGTACTTGGGTCAAAGCCACAGATATACACATCACATAAATGTGACGCCTTACTATGTGCGCCGACGGGGTTGGTCTCGGCAGCTGTGCCCGAAATATAAAAAAATGCAACTGTACGCCAACGTACACATGCATAGCTACTACTCCAAAAATAAGAGCGCTCAAACAGACAGCATGCAATAAAAGCGATACAAGGCCACACATTACAAAGCGTAGGAAAACTAAGGCTCGATACAACTTCGAGCGACTTAGTCTACTTCGTTAACGTCTAAGTGGGCTGGCCTTGTGGACGCCGATGCTTCTCCACGGTTCTCGCCGTCGGGATTTGCGGGTTGAGGCTGAGGTGCTGCAGGGTCGGGGAGATGGTGATGACCATCCCGGGGGTTGTTGGCCCAAATCCCGTTGGAATGGGTTTCTAAAAGGCGACGAAGCGCTTCTGGGGTCACCAAAGTGCTCTGGTTGATGGCTGGCGCAGTCCCCAAAGGATCGATCGGGTGTCCGAATAGCACGACTGGGTTGTCGGTGGCGGCCTCCGCTTCTCTCCTCGCCGGGACTCGGCGAACCAGCTCTCCACGAGCTGCGATCAGATCAAGAGTGACCTGGTCGAACAGTTGCTCTAGTGCGCTTACATAGCGCACCAGATGCAATAGCGCAGGATCCGTCTCGTGGTCTCCGTTGGCAACCTGGGGCGGCCTACCATACCCGTCACGACTGGGGTCGTAGTAGAACGAGCGACAGTTAACTCTGGGCGACAGGTGCCGGAGTTGAACTATAGCTTCGCGGGCTGCCAGCTGGATGGCTTGTGGCTCAAAGGAAGTCGTCCTTCCCGTGAACCTGTAGGGGCGTTCTGGCGACAGACCCCTACCGTAGATGTGCGCAGTGGCCCAGTACTGACGGCTCTCACCGTACATGGGTCCCTGGTACACAACATACTCAGGAGGCTCATCTAACGCATAGGCACGGCGGGTGAGGTTTGCGAGCATGGTCACAAAACCTCCAAGGTTGGTTGCTGTGGTCTCATTGTGAACAATGGGGCCAGGCATCGTGGCTCGGTTTGGGGGAAAGAGGCTGCGTTGCGATTGCGGCTAGCGTGCCCTTTTTATAGGAAAAGGGGACGGAGTCTTCCTCCGCACGCTAGCGATAGAGACGGGTTGGGTGTCGATCACTGGCGCGTGATCGACGGGCTAGGCTGATAGGTTGGGCACCGTCCGCCGAAAAGGGCGTCGGGTCACTGTGGAGCTACCTTACGCGGGAAGCTTGACCGGGGTTAAGCTAAGGTCTGACGGTTTGGGTTAACCTAGGTTTATTGACCTGGCTAGGATAGGATTAGCCAATGGTCAGCCTGGCTCTGATACCAAGTCTGTCACGACCGAATTTCAGGATATAAATTCCCAGAAATACGGCCTGTGAGCTCACCAGCCCCAGGATTTCTGTTAGCTGATGAGGCACCAACTTGATACAAAAAAAATCCAAGCAAGTACAAAAATATGTAGCACAAGACCATTCAGGCCTAGGAGCACAACATTTGGTTTCTAATGATCGAGGGCGGAAGCGATTGGGTACATCTGCGTCTATGGGACTCCATTTCCCACAAGAACAGTTGACCATGATAACTCCTATCTTCGCGAGGCTACACACGTCAACACGTAGGTTCCGAAGTTGACACCGCGATGCTTATCTCCAAGCATGGAATCTGGCCAAGACAATAGCCAGGGACAAGCTAGTGAGTACGTTTGAATGTACTCGCAAACATAAAGAACACGGGTATAATATATCAAACATGCTCCGGGTTAATATGCGATCACACGTCTGTCACGAAAAGATACAGACACCATGATGCACACATGTGGTTAAAATAATCCAAGGTAAAATACTGGGTGCCAAGCGAGTGTCTGAATGACTCCTCGAGCGGAAAATGCGAAATAATAATACAGGTGCCAAACGAGTGTCTGAAAGACTCCTCGAGCAGAAAACGCGAAATAATAATACAGGTGCCAAACGAGTGTCTGAATGACTCCTCGAGCGGAAAATGCAGAATAATAATGCCGCAGTCGGGCGTCGGGGCGACACCACATAAAGGGCTTATAAAAGATAAATGAACAACAAGCATGCCGCAGTCGGGCGTCTGAGCGACGCCACAGAAAGGGCTTAAAAGAGAATAATTACCGTGAATATCCGGGAGGTAGAACCATCCTAAGGATACTCGATAAAAATACACAATGGTTAATCCAAAATAATGAGATCATAATCCATGCGTGCCATAATCATAAACAATATTTAGTACAGTCGTTTCTCCATCCGAAAGCCGATAATTTAGTCAAGCCGTATCTCCATCCGAATACCGTTACTACGATCCAGTTAACCGTGTCTCCATCCGAATACCGTTACAGAGTTCTAGTTAAATCGTTCTCCATCCGAATACCGTTACTGAGATTCAACCCAGACTGTGGTCTTTACTCAAGAACATGACTATCCAACAGGATATATCCTCTGCAGAGGGAGTACCATTTTCCACGAGTAACGGATTTACTTAGTCCCTCGGGACTAATTCCGTCTACGGTCTTTTGATTGAAAACACGCCTGACCTGCACACACCAGCTTAACTCACCAGTGTCTGGAATCACCCACGACACCTGCCAAGCAAAACTCTAAGTGGGGAGGCTACAACCTCGACGTAGCATGGGATCACAAAATTTATACCGCGCGCAAACTGGGGAAGCTATCCCCTTCGGCTACAACCGAAACACCCATGCCCCCGGACCGGATGACTGGCTTTAATCCATGGCCATGGGACCCTCATCACGGCCTCTCTGTACGGTGTGTGCTTTGGAAAGGGGTTGACAACCTACTGAACCATACCCTGTCCCCTGCAGGAACAAGTGGTGGTACCAACAAAAAGGAAGCTATTGATCAAGACTCGGTCTACAACCGACTCAGGTGGTCCAAGAATCCACCAACAATATTACCACTAGTGAAATGAATCACCACTCCTCGAGCCTCACCATGCTATGCCGGGCATACTCGTCTCGACGAGGGATTAGGGACAAGCTTGCGTCTACCCAAGACCACGACTTTCCCGGCTTCCTACCGGTGTGCAAGAGAAGCTCACGAGGATGATCCAAATCAGTAGTGTGTCCTTGCTGACCACAAAACAACTCGAAAGTGCACTCATGCACGAGACCATATCGATACATAAACTATCACACACTCCAAGTCAAAAGGTGTTGTGATCGCATCCAAACACCACAACAAAATATTATGCCAGAGTTCAGAAATGCTTGCCTTCAAGAGTGTGCAAAGGATGCACTTATTGGAAGCTTTCCTTTTCCTCCAAAAATCCTATTTTGCAAAATACACAAATACAAATATTTCAAACACAGTACAAAAAGTTGTCTCAAATATTTTTGAACTAAATCTTAAAATAAACTAGATGAAATTTGAGAGAGGTGGGAAAAAGAATCAACTCATTTGGAGTTTTATTTTAAAAGTTATAGCCAGTCAAAGTCTGGTCAAAACTCTGTTTTTAAATAAAACCAGAAAAGGAAAATGATTCAGCAGAAATACGCTTTCGCAGCAGAGAAACGTACGCGGGGTTTGGCGCCACCACTTAACCAGAGAGGGCGGGCGCGCGGGCCACTGACAATGGGTCTAGAGGGCCCACTAGTCAGGTTTGACTGGTCTCCCTCTCCCTCCTTTCTCTGTGCCCGAACGGTGGCGAGGCTCCGGCGGTCGCCGGCGACGGATGGCGGCTCCTCGAGGGCATCTGCGGGCGGGGATGGAAAGGCTAGACCGAGGCAGTCCTCTAGGTGGTGGTTGGGTCGACGGAGGTGGCAGGAATCACCGGCGGCGAGCTCCGCGGCGGAGGAAAGCTACGGTGGTGAAGTGACATTTGTGCTCCAGTGGTCTCCGATCGAGCTTGGGTAGCTGGGCAGCTCCGCAAGAACTATGGGAAGCTACTGGTGGCGTTGGTTGGGCGAAAAGGTGGCCGGCTGCGACGAATCGCACCGGGGCTTGGCGGCGGCCGAGCTGGCCGGAGTTGGGGAGGACGGTCCTCTCCGGTCAATCTACTGCTAGGGGAGCCCTACGGGGAGGGTCTGATGTCGCCTGAAGCCTTGAACGAGCTCGGGGACCCTTTATATAGGCGCTCGAGGTTGGACCGTGGCGGTAGAAGATAGGATCGCCGGCGACAGCTGTTGCTGTAGTTGCAGGGCATCGTGGCGGCGACGAACGCGTTCCGACGAGCGGGAGGATAAGCACGGCCTGTGCTCTGAGGCAGCTGTCATGCGCTGGTGGCTCGGGCGGCGCCGTCCGCGGCGGAATCTGCTGCCGACGCCGTTGTGCCGCCAAGGGCGCGGCCAGTGGCGCAGTAGGGTGCCAGAGAGGTCGTGGAGCAGGGGGCGGCTAGTGCGCGGTTCAGCGATGCAGAGGGGGCCAGGGTCGGGTCGCGTCGAGTGCAGCAGTGCGGCGTGTCGGCGTAGTGCGCGCGCGTGCAAAACGTGTGCTCTGGGCGCGCCCAGAGCACGCACGGCAGGTGCTTGACGGAATGGCAGCGCGCTCTAGAGCTCGAGGGTGGAGCTGGCACTGCACAGGGTGGAGGTAGGGGTAACAAGGCACTCAGTGGACAAGGTGGATCGGTCAGAGGTCCATGTCCACAATGCGAACCAGAGAGCTTGCCAAAAAGACTGTGCACACCAGGTGTTCGACAGAATGCCAGATGCACTTAGGCAACTCTTCGAGTGGCCAAAATCTCCAGATCTGTGTCTCCTTAGATGCAGGAGATGGTGGTAAGATTAGTTTGGCAAAAACAGAAAGTTGATAGTGCAAGTTTTGCAAAACTCCAGCTTTGGACAGAAAACAGAAGGGTTTAGAGCATGCACTTCATAACCTCCAATGAGCCCAATCTCCTGGACTTAAGAGTTTGGTAGGGAGGGTTACTAGTAGGAAAAGGCTCAGGGTTACTAGAGCAAGGAAAAATAAGGTTGCAGTTCAAATCACCAAATTGGACCAGAATGCAAAAGAGGCTGGTCCACTCAAATTTTCCAAGGAACATCACTGGGTTTTTGCTTGAAGATGAATGGTATGCATCCACTGACATCTCCAAACACTTGGAAGAATTTTTAGAAGAATATTTAAATGGGTTGCAGTGCAAAAGTGCCTACTGGACCAGATTGGAAAAGTTGGTGAAGAGCTCAAAATCTCCAAATGGCCAGAAGGAAATTTTGCATAAAAGTGATGTGGAACCATCACATGACATCCCCAAATTTTGGTGGAATTTTTAGAAGCATTTATCAAATGGTTGTAGTGCAAATGGCTCCAAATGCAAAAGAAAACATTTTATAAGAGCAAAGTTTTGAGAAAATAAATCTTGCAACATTTGAATCCACTGAATAAATAATTGTTTTATTATAGAGAGAAATCAAGTCCAACAATACCTTTGAAGGTTTTTCCCACAAGGTGTATAAAATCCAAAATCACAAAAGGTAAAACTTGACAATTGGAAAAGTTTTATTTCCTGACAACATTTTAATAAATAAAACAAGGCCAAAAAAATTTGGGTGTTACATCTGCCCCCACGTAAGAAGTACGGGGGTGTTTGGGATAAACCTAATCACTCTTTATCCCAGTTTTGGGTCCTTCGAAGGAGGTGTCAGCACAACGAACCAGGCAATCGGACTATAGGGCTTTATCGCTCTCACTTAGCCATAGGAGCTTTAGGAAGGTAGGCGCAGCCCCTGGTGTTCGGAAGACCGCACGAGGGGCTCTATAAGCACCTGATCGGAAGAAGAACTGATCCATCGCACGCTGCATTGGTTATGGCATTATGCGGGAGAAATCCTTAAAGATTTTACAACCTCTTGAACAGCTGACCAGCTCTCTCCGTATCATGACAGTCAGTTTTTGGTTTTCTCTACTGAGGTGCTCGTCCGGAAGAACCGGGACACAATCGCAGTAGTTCTCCCAGTGCTACCTTAGCCGGTATAGCGGAACGTAAGGTACCAAAACATGGGAGCTGGGCAAACCCAACTATTGACCCAAGACATGATTCAGAGCTGATGCATATAATGCTATAAGTTCAGGGTGCTGAACTTCCGTGAAGGTGTTCGGACTTTATTGCCGTATTATGGGTAAAACAAAGCCCCTGGCATATTTGAAGTCATATCGCAGTGTACGGATGCCACTTGACAAAAGAATTTTAATAAGAAATAACAGCAGATAAGCGTCATATGAATCCACATGTTGTGTTTGAATAGTACGTCGATGCGTATGAGTACAGGTAATGTGATAAAAAAAGAAATATGACTGTGGAACCTGCTGAGACCAGGGGGGAAGAAGCTGTGTGCGGATCCAAAGTATAGTCGGATGGTCATTGCGGGGAATATCTAAGGATTCCCTTGCGCGTTCGGGCTGCCTCCATATCGCCCGTCCTGGTCGGCGCAAAGGTGAACCTGCAAAGGAAATGTAAGAAATGTTTGTGTGCCGGAGAGCGGTTGAGCCGCTGAGTGCGGCCTGTCCTGGCCTTCGCCGGAGTGTTTAATTGAGCTCTGGACGAGCCGGGCTATCCTGCCACGAAGTAGTTCAGACTCCTTTGACGGTGTCCGGGAGCCTGGCCGTAGACTCGAGGTTCGGCTGCAAGGTGCTGCTCGTTGCTTCTGCTGTTAAGGCAGCGGTGTACTCGTTGGTGCCGAGGGAAAGTTCGGCCTTGCCATTAACCGTGATGACGCCATGTGGACTGGGCATCTTGAGCTTACGGTAGGCATAATGTGGCACCGCGTTGAATCGAGCGAACATAGTTCGTCCGAGCTGTGCCTGATAATCACTGCGAAAAGGGACGATTTCGAAGATTAACTCTTCGGTACGGTAATTGTCTGGTGATCCGAAGACTACCTCAAGGGCGATGGAGCCTGTACAGCTGGCTTCCACACCTGGTATAATGCCTCTGAAAGTGGCTTTAGTGGGTTTGATCACCGAATGATCGATGCCCATCTTGCGCACTGTGTCCTGGTAAAGCAGGTTTAGACTGCTGCCTCCTTCCATAAGGACTCATGTGAGGTGGAACCCGTCAATTATTGGGTCGAGGACTAGTGCGTATGGATTGCCCTGATTGGCGTTAGCCGGACGATCCATGCAGTTGAAGGTGACCGGCCCTGATTTATATTGTGGGACGACTAGTTCCGTTAAGTCGGCATCCCTAAGGGTGCGCATCCAGTCCGGGTTGGGAATGTGGATGTTGTTTACCACGTTCACCGTTTGGATTTGCGGGGGAAATTTCTTTTGCCCTCCTGTGCTTGGTGGTCTGGGCTCTTCGTCGCCATCATCGCTTTGAGACCCCCCATCTCTATTTTTGGCGCCTGCCCTGCCGGCTTGTTTGAAGACCCAGCATTCTCTGTTGGTATGGGTGGCCGGCGTTCCTAGGGTGCCATGAATTTGGCATTGGCGATCGAGTATGCAGTCCAGACTGGATGGACCCGAATTGTTATTTTTGAGTGGCCCTTTCCGCTGACCGGACTTAGAGCCACTAAACCCGGCATTAACTGCCGTATCTTCGGCATTTTCACCATATTTGCGGCGCTTGTGTTTGTTGCGTCGTGGTTTGCCGTTGCTATCTCTGGCCTCTGATGTGCCAGGTTTGCTTGCGGTGTTGTTGCTACGGGCCAACCAGCTATCTTCGCCCGCGCAAAAGCGGGTCATAAGTATCGTGAGGGCTGCCATGGATTTTGGCTTCTCTTGGATGAGATGTCGGGCGAGCCACTCATCACGGATGTTATGTTTAAAGGCTGCTAGGGCTTCAGCATCCGGACAGTCGACAATTTGGTTCTTTTTAGTTAAGAACCAAGTCCAGAATTTCCTGGCTGACTCTCCGGGCTGTTGTGTTATGTGAATTAAATCATCAGCATCCGGTGGTCGCAGATAAGTGCCCTGGAAATTGTCCAGGAATGCGTCTGCGAGGTTCTCCCAACTTCCGATGAAGTTTGCCAGCAAGCTATTCAGCCAATGCCGAGCCGGCCCTTTGAGTTTTAGCGGGAGATACTTGATGGCATGTAGATCATCCCCGCGGGCCATGTGAATGTGGAGGAAGAAGTCCTCTATCCATACCGCGGGGTCTGTAGTACCATCATATGATTCATTGTTCATGGGTTTAAACCCTTCTGGGAATTCATGATCCATTACTTCATCAGTGAAGCATAGGGGGTGTGCAGTGCCTCTGTGCCGGGCTATATCACGACGCAGTTCATACGAGTCTTGTCTGCTGCATTCAGCCCGGCCAGATTTGTTAGTATATCCGGCGCGACAGTCATCGTCATGCGTTGTGGGGCGCCCTCGTGATCCGTAGATCGATCTTTTATGTCCTACTTTATTTTCCAATACGTCTCGCAGGTCCTGCGTGTTGCCCCGGGCCTTGGTGTTTTTGTTTGACAGGCAACAGGGTGCGGGCTCGTCTTCGGGCTGATATGCCGCTCTATCTCGGCCACGAGGTGGCCGATCAGCCGCATCTTACGCTGGTAGTGTAGGTTTTAGTGCTTCCTCCTCGAGTTGGGGTAGTAACCTCTGCTTTGGGTAACTCTTGGTTGGGCGTTCTAGTTCGTATTCCTCGGCTGCCAGGACCTCAGTCCATCTATCCGCTAGCAGATCTTGATCAGCTCGAAGCTGTTCTTGCTTTTTCTTTAGGCTATTTGCCGTGGCTATAAGCCGGCGCTTGAAGCGCTCCTGCTCAACGGGATCCTTAGACACGATAAATTCTTCGTCGCTGAGGCTCACCTCGTCTTCGGAGAGAGGCATGTAATTGTCTTCCGCTGATTCTCCGTCTGCTGCCTGTTCCTAAGGGCTAGCTTGTCCATCCTCCCGCTCGAGGCCTGGCTGGAGGGGATTGTCTTCGTCTTCGGCACTATCCGGAGCATTATTGTCTCTTGTGCCGGTATCGCTGCTTTTGCTATGGCGGGATTAGAGCGGCGCCGCTGACGCCGGTGCTTGGATTGCTTCTTGGAGGGATTATCCTCCGTTGCCTTATCGCCATCGCCTTCTTTGGGGGTGTCCACCATGTATATATCATATGATGAGGTGGCAGTCCAGCGCCCTATGGGTGGTGGTTCCTGTTCGTCTCCTGCATCGTCGTCCATACCGTCGATGTCTTCGGAGCCGAAATCGAGCATGTTGGTTAAATCGTCGACAGTGGCTACTAAATAGGTGGTGGGTGGGGAGCGAATTTCTTCATCGTCTGCATCCCACTCCAGCCGGACATAGTTCGGCCAAGGGTCTCCTGACAAGGAGAGAGACCTTAATGAGTTTAGCACGTCGCCCAGTGGTGAGTGCTGAAAGATATCCGCAGAGGAAAACTCCATGATCGGTGCCCAATCAGATTCGATAGGCAGGGATGCAGGCGGTTCGGAGCCCGTGACCGGGGACGAATCCAAGTGTCCCACAACATGGGTCTCATAGGAGGTGAAGTCAGTATTCGGCTCTATCAGCGCTGAGTGTGCGGCCTCCGTGGTGGGGTCCATCCACCCGTCCTTGGACGGCACGATCTGCTTCGGATTGAGGGCCGGAGTAGCTGCCGGTGTGATCTCCCGAACACTGTCCGATGGCAGAGCTAAGTCATGCTCGTCGTGACTGTGCGGCACACCTGACATGGGCTCGAATCCGTCGAAGATGACGTCTCCGCGGATGTCGGCAGTATAGTTCAAGTTTCCAAACCTGACCAGATGGCCAGGGGCGTAGCTCTCGATCTGCTCCAGATGGCCAAGCGAGTTGGCCCGCAGTACGAAGCCGCCGAATACGAAGATCTATCCAGGGAGGAAAGCCTCGCCCTGGATCACATCGTTATCGATGATCGAAGGAGCCATCAAGCCTGTATCACGACGGCACAGTGGAACTCTCAATGAAAGCACCAATGTCGGTATTAAAACTGGCGGATCTCGGGTAGGGGGTCCCGAACTGGGCGTCTAAGGCGGATGGTAACAGGAGGCGGGGGACACAATGTTTACCCAGGTTTGGGACCTCTCGATGGAGGTAATGCCCTACTTCCTGCTTGATTGATCTTGATGATATGAGTATTGCAAGAGTTGATCTACCACGAGATCGTAGAGGCTAAAACCCTAGAAGCTAGCCTATGGTTATGATTGTTCTTCTACGGACTAAACCCTCCGGTTTATATAGACACCAGAGGGGGCTAGGGTTACACAGAGTCGGTTAGAAGGGAGGAGATCTACATATCCGAATTGCCAAGCTTGCCTTCCACGCAAAGGAGAGTCCCGTCCGTACACGGGACGAAGTCTTCAATCTTGTATCTTCATAGTCCAACAGTCCGGCGAAAGTATATAGTCCGGCTGTTCGAGGACCCCCTAATCCAGGACTCCCTCAGTCTTCCACAAAGAAAATCTGGGTAGCATCGCTGGCAAGAATGAGTGGGTCCGCGTGATATGCCATCATTGTCTTGTTAACACAGGTCTTCCTGTACTCATCAATCCTTACCTGACCAAGAGGGATCCATGCGCACCTGAATAATGCCACCTTAACTTTCAGATAGTCAAGCTCCCAAATCTCTTTCATGGTTCCATAGTATACCCTTTTACCAGCTTCATTTACAGTCATGCATTCTATTCAAACAGAGTTGTTCTGATACGAGGTCTTCTTATCACGTTCCTCAGTGTAGAACGTGTATCCATTTGTGTCATATGATTGGTACGTCAGCACCGTAGGTGATGGCTTTTGTGCCAACCACGTAGCAATGTCATCGATGGATCCTTGTGCCAAACGATTCTTCAGCCATTCGGCATAGTTCTTAGTGTGCTCCTTCATCTCCACCTCTGATGAAGGCACCATTGGTAAGAATCTTTGGTGTATCTCCGCCAAGTGTTCTTCGGCATAAGCGATGAGAACTGGGCTATTAAGCAGTACCGCAAATGGGCTTTCTCTGCCAATTCTCCTGGTGCAGCCATTTGCGTGCCAGCAAGGACTGGCTTACCTTTCAGCCTTCCCTCGTGGTGAGAGAGGGGCAAACCTATAGGTATTTGTTTCATGCATTCGGTGGAAAACTCAACCACCTCCTCCGCAGTATAACCTTGTAGGATGCTTGCCTCTGGATGGTTTCGGTTCTGACAAAAGCGCTTCAGGATTCCCATGAACCGCTCGAAGGGATACATGTTGCGAAGAAACACAGGACCACAATACTTTATCTTGTTGACAAGGTGCATAGTGAGATGGACCATGATATCAAAGAATGACGGTGGGAAAAACATCTCTAGGTTGGACAATATTCTTGCAATATCATCTTGCATATGATCCAACTCTTCAGGATCTACAATTTTCTGCCATAGTTGGTTGAAGAAATCACAGAGGTCAATGAGTGTGTTTCTTATATCTTTGTCCATCAGATTCCTGATGGCCACCGGGAGGATTTGCATCAACATTACGTGGCAATCATGTGACTTCATGTGTCCCAACATCATTTTACCTGAGCTCACATCCACGAGACTTCTGATGTTTGCG
Organism: Aegilops tauschii subsp. strangulata; assembly: GCF_002575655.3. Classification (NCBI taxonomy): domain Eukaryota; kingdom Viridiplantae; phylum Streptophyta; class Magnoliopsida; order Poales; family Poaceae; genus Aegilops; species Aegilops tauschii. Next base: position 247,762,912 of record NC_053041.3, read on the forward strand.
GAGTAGGAAGAGGGTGTCTTAACTGACAACAAATAGGTGAAGAACTGTGTTGCTTCTTTTGTACTGAAATTGTAACTCTGGCGAGCTTTCATGATTTTGTCATCATCTTCTGCTTCACTCTTGCGTTGTGATTGATCAGCAACCATATCGAGCCGTGAACCGTCACCATCCTTTCTTTTACCTTTAATCTTGAGCAGAGTACCAAGGATGCTTTCACATACGTTCTTCTCTACGTGCATGACATCGATGCAGGCTACACATAGAATCTCCCAGTAAGGTAATTTCCAGAACACCGATTTCTTCTTAAACACTTGATCCTTGGGTGTTAGTTTCACAGTCAAAGGGTGGTTCTTGCCAAGCACAACATTAATTTTTTAGCCATGTTGTGGACCACCACCCCTTCATAGGGTCTTGGGGCTGCAGATGCAAAGCACAACATTAATTTTTTAGCCATGTTGATGACGCAAATACACTGTTTTGTGCGAGTTGGGAAGTCTTCTGCTAGCTGTCCTATCCATGCATGTGACACACCCTACTTCTCCCCTTGTTTTCTGCCCCGATGTGTTGCCTAATGCCGTCATATCTTGAATGGTGTGCACCAGCATGGCATGTAGATCGAAAATCTCCTTTCCGTATGCATCATAACATTTTACAGCAGGCACATCTATCCACACTGTTAGCAGTTCTTCTACCAGTAGCTGAAAGTAAATGTCGATGTCATTTCCAGGTTGCTTCGGGCCTTGGATAATCATTGACATCATAATGTATTTTTTCTTCATACACAACCAAGGAGCTAGGTTATATATGCGCAGAAGCACCGGCCATGTGCTGTGGTTGTTGCTCATATCGCCAAAAGGATTCATCCCGTCAGTACACTCCCCGAGCCTTATACTTCTAGGATCCTTGGCAAAATTTTCAAACTTTTTGTCGATTAATTCTCACTGAGCCCTATCTTTCGGGTGCCTCATATACTTATCCGCAATTCGCTCATCATGATGCCACCGCAACCTCTTTGCCTCTCTAGGGTTTGCAAACAAATGCCCCAACCTTGGAATTAAAGGCAAGTACAAAACAACCTTGAACGGGACTCCTGTCTTGATCTCTTCGTCCAATTTGTACTTATCCTTTGCTCTCCTGCGCTTGTATCGTGCATGCTTGCATGTAGGACATGCACGATAATCTTTGTACTCACCACAGTACAATATACAATCATTCACACAAGCGTGTATCTTCTGTACTTCAAGTTCCAATGGGCAAACAATTTTCTTCGCTTCATTCGTGCTTCTGGGGAGCACATTATCTTCCGGAAGAATTTCTTTCAAAAGACCTAACATCTCTGTGACGCCCTTGTTTGATAGACCGTTTGCTGCTTTAAATCTGAGAAGCGCCAAGGTGGCACTCAACCTGGAATGTTTCTTTTTGCAACCTGGATACAATTCTTTCTTGGAGTCCGCATGAATGGTTGGCAGATCCTTGTACCCAATCATATGCTTATTTGGGCCCACGAAATCTGCAATCATAGCAGCAAAATCTGGCATATCAAGATCGTCGTCATCTGCATCGACGTCTTGGTTTTCCAGTGGGCGTTTCAGCTTTCCGGTGTTCCATTGGTAGCTTGACGCCTCTGCCCCGATGTTAGATTCAACATCCATGTGACACTGATCGGGGTTTGGCATCTCTCTGCCCTGGGTATCTTCATCCATGACCTCCTCTTCACCGTGTCTGGTCCAATGTGTATATCCATCCATGAATCCCATAGAGACTAAGTGCATCTGGACATCTGCAACTTCATGTGACTCTGTATTGGCACAATCAGTACATGGACACATCATGTAATCCGCATCACCAATTCTCCTCTTTGTACTTTCAGCCAAATTCATGAACTCTGTCACGCCACTGATAAAATCTGCGGTTTTCCGATTCTTCATCTATCGAGATCGTTCCATCTGCAGCACACGAATGGTAATTAAAACCAAAACAGCAACATTAATACACAGATTAACTGCTGTCCAAAGATGCATGCATAAATCATAAGGTTTTATTTTAATAATTACTGAGGGCGCTCCATGTTGTTATCCAGACGTTCTATGACAAAAATTAATGGCCAATCAATTTACACGCAGAGTACTAGTACAACACTACACTTAGGAATTGAATACCTAAATTTAGCCACTCACGAAAAGAATACCTTAATTAATTAGCCGCGCGGCGACCTCCACCCAGCAGACAGACAAGCGCGATGGGGCGGCACGCCGAGACAGCAAGGTCGAGGATCAAAGCTTAGTGCGGCTGCCGCCTGATGTTCGACCTCCACTATCCCGCCATCGACCGCGGTGGATGTGCTCAAATCACGCCGCTACCGGCCTCGATGGTTGAGCTCCTCCTATCTCCCGCCGCAGAACGAGGATTGACATCCTATGACGCCGCCACCAGCCACCGACTGAGGATTGACCTCTTCTCCGGTAGCCGCTGCCTAGGCCGTCGCCGCCATCTCTATATGCAGAGCGGCAGTTTTTTTATGGACATCCGCGGAGCGGCTGTTTACACGGTATCTCACCGTAACTCAATTATATGGACAGGGTAGTACATCACATACGGTTATGTAACGACAACCGTGTCTACCTATGTTGTCTTCTTGTGCTGTATACAACATATATATAGTGCCATTAGTAGTTCCCGACCATTAGCTTATCTCCACAGTTTCCCCATTTCCCCCAAATCCCTACATAGCCTCCAAATTCCCTCGCGTGGCACTGACAGTGGGGGAATGCGGACGAGTGGTGCTGCTGGTTTCAGTGCGGCTGCTCCTGCTCGTATCGCCGGCACGACGGCGGTCGCCGCCGAGCACTTTCCTAAGGTCATCAGAAGGCAGGTGTACTACGGATCCGAATCGTCTTGTCAGGTTCCAATCTATCCCGATATTTTTTACCATGTCCAAAGTATGGCTCGTTGCTGAATCCGTCCTGAATGACCCCCCAGGAAAGCGATTTGCCGCTGGATCCGGAGCTTGACTCCAGACTCGCGCAACACGAGTTCGACTCCGATTTTTGCACCACCGAGAAGTACCAAAAGCTGAGTTGTGAGCACGGGCACACTCCCGCTCGACGTGTATGCACGGAGGGATTCGACATTGGCAGGCCGTTTCTCAGTTGCCCCTTAGAGGTTAGTGCTAATTAAGTTCATCATTTGACTTAAGTTAATGCCACCGCTCATCCAGAATACTATTTAACATTGGCAGGGATATGAGGCTTGTGCCTTTGTTAATTGGCTGAATGAAGAATGGCATGGCAGGGCTCGAAGTGTTATCACCAAGCTCGTTGAAGATAACGTAAAGCTGAAGAAGAAACTGGCTGATCTGGAATGTACAATCAGTATGATGAAGCAAGAAAGAATCAATCACAGGCAACAGATGAAAGCAAGAGACAAGAAGGAACTAGCATGTGTAGTTGTGGTTCTCGCATTAGCCATGTTCTATGCGCTGTTTGCAATGATGATTAGGGGTTTTGTATGACAGTATTGCTAAAGCACAGCTAGATGTGCTCTAAGTAATGCACATCTAGGTCCTACATATGCCATTGATGTTACACGAAGATTCGTGCATATATTTTTCTTTGTCTTTTGTCTTTTCCTTTCTAGTTTGATTATTACTGGCTTTATCAATAAAAAGAGCTCAATGTATTGCTTGCCAACTTTCCTACTCTGTTCGTACCGGTACCGGTGCATAATCCCAAAACTCGTTCCTTGTTTTTGTCCTGAAAAAGGAAACCAGCCAAATAGCCAATAGGAGTCATGCGCAACCCCGGGAATTTGGAGCGACTGGGTACAAATAATTACGATTGATTATATCAGCGGTTAGATAATACGTCAACCCCCGCTTCAATTGGCAGTTCCTCTTCTCTGCATACCCCTCTTAAGTGTCCACCATCTTCATCGTCCCCGGCAGGCCGCGCTACACACTGGCACACACTCTGCAGCCATGTCGAGCGATAGCGAGGACGGCAGTTCGGCTAGCAGTCTGGCGCCCGATGATAGGTCAACATCAGAATCATCCCGCTCGTCTTCCATGAGTCTCGCGTCGAGCCCAGACCTCGATTATATCCGGTTCATGGAAGGGACGCCACCTCCGGAGTCGTCAGACGACAACCAGATGGACAAGGAGCCGTCGGACGACGAAGAAGAGGACGACGATGATGATGAGGAGGAATGGTCGAACGAGGGGAGGACGACGACGACAGCAATGACCATGACAATGGCGGCAGCGATGAAAAGCCAACGGTCAGCAGCAAGAAGCGTCCTCGCCAAGACGATGTCGCGGGGCCATCCAACAAGAACAACAAGAAGAAGAAGGACTAAATTAAGCAGACTGTATATATCTCTGTTTATCCTGTCAATCTCATCGCAGACGGTTAGTAATATGTATTCGACAGAGATCTTCTACATTATCGCCAACAGGTTGGTTTGTTGAACTGTGTGCCTTGACGAGCACACAATTCACAAAAAAAAGACCGTATGGGCTGTCTATAATGATCGCACACAATTCTGATTACCGACCTATTTGCCAGGTATCACACACATCTTGTTACGCCGAATCATTTGTGTTCACCTCACTCATCGCAAATGGTTCATCAGAGTGAACTGTATGCAGTATATCGCACACACCTTGATCTGGCTGCCCGTTTCTGTTGTTCTGTCTCATCGCAAATAGTTCGTACAGATCAATCGTATGCCCCTCATCGCACACGCAACTAAAATCTGAACCGTGTTTGATCTATCATTCATCGCAAACATTTTGCATCATTTCTAACGGTTTTCATACAGCACCGTTTGCGATTATTGCATCACACACAGTTTCTCGAAGGGACTCTGATCGTAGTGTCGCGTTAGCAGGATCCTGCAGTAGTGCCTAGTTATCCTTATTATAACCCTATGTGCATGAGATTATGCTTATTGTTCTTATTGCTTTCCTGCTTAGCGTTGTATATTCTGTTGTTGCAAGTTTTGCTAGTTTATAAAATTTAGGGGGAGCCTGTTTATATTTTGTAGGTTGTCGGTTTACCTAGTTATCTCTTATATCATTTTGTGCAAATCCTGTGTTGTCATCAATCCACCGAAAAGGGGGAGATTGTGCAGGCATATTTTACCCTAGTAGTTTTGGTGATTGATGACAATGCGTTTTGCAGACTAATCATGTGCATTGACCTTTTTAGAGACTATATCAATAGGCACGAGACGGTTTATCCTTTTTTGTGGATTTGAGTCGTAAGATATCCGTACTATTAAGAGGGGGTCCGCGTTGGAATGGTATGGGTGGAATCGACACGTACACAGCCCCATATGCACCCACAGTTTCCTTTCCCTTCTCTGGAGCATATCCATATGTTTTCTGTGGATTTTCAGTGACTTGCAAGTGGTAGGACCGCTAGTGCCCACGGTAGTACCGCTGGGTACTTTCGTGGCACTACCGCTTAGGGTTTCCCCGAGCGTGCAACTCTCGGTTGCCGATATGGTTTTAACGGTAGTAACGCGGTAGTAGCACGGTAGTACCGCTCCGGTGGTACTATCGCCCATACTACCGCCGCCACTACCGCTTGCGGGGTTTTCTCTGTGCAAGCTTCTGTTTCCACTTTGCGCTAAGCGGTAGTAGAGCGGCACTAGGACGGTAGTACCGCTTCGCACGGTACTGTCGCCCTGGCACCCTCTACTATTGCTGCCTCTCCAGGTCTAAAATCCCTAAGCGGTAGTACCGCTAGGGGCAGCGATAGTACCGCTCCGGCGGCACTACCGTGGGTACATCCAGTGTAGTTTTGGCCTGTGCAGGGTAGTACTGCCTTAGCGGTAGTACCGCTCCTAGGAGCGGTAGTAACGCTTGGCGGCGGGCACAGGGCAGAAAACAGTTGGATTTTTGTCTCTCTATATAAAGGGGGGGTCTTCTTCTTCCTAAGGTTGAGCTCTTCCTCCAAAGCTCCATTGCCATTCAAAAGCTCATTCTTGCCCGATCTCTCTCCCTAGACAATCAAACTTGTTGATTTTCTAGGGATTGGTTGAGAAGGCCCCGATATACACTTCCACCAAGAGATATTCGATTTCCCCCACTAATCCCTTGAGGATCTTGTTACTCTAGGGTGTTTGAGCACCCTAGACAGTTGAGGTCACCTCGGAGCCACATTCCATTGTGGTGAATCTTCGTGGTGGTGTTCGGATCCTCCAATTAAGTTGTGGAGATTGCCCCAACCTTGTTTGTAAAGGTTCTGTCGCCGCCTTCAAGGGCACCACTAGTGGAATCACAGCACCTCGCATTGTGTGAGGGCGTGAGGAGAATACGGTGGCCCTAGTGGCTTCTTGGGGAGCATTGTGCCTCCACACCACTCCAATGGAGACGTACTTCCTCTGAAAGGGAAGGAACTTCGGAAACACATCCTCGTCTTCACCGGCTCCACTTGTCATTACTTCTTACCTTTACTTAATTTGTGTTAGCTTTACTTTTGTTGTATCTTGTGCTTGCTTGCTTGTTGTTGTTGTTGTTATTAGCATCATATAGGTTGCTCACCTAGTTGCACATCTAGACAACCTATTTTGTTGCTAACCCTAAGAAAAGCTAAAAATTGGTAGTTGCCTATTCACCCCCTCTAGTCAACCATATCGATCCTTTCAGGGGTTGTCAATCCCTCCTCGGTAAAAACAAAAATTGTTTTGTGGTAGATTGGATAAATAGATCTCGATAAAACGTGAAATAGAATAAATAAAGAAAAAGTGCAGCAAGGTATTTTTGGGTTTTTGGAAATATAGATCTGAAAATAAATGCGGCAATAGATAGATCGGGAAGCAAATATGATAAAGATAGACCCGGGGGCCGTAGATTTCTCTAGTGGCTTCTCTCGAGAATTAGAACACGGTGGGTGAAAAAATTACTATTGGGCAATTGATAGAAGAACAAATAACTACGACGATATCCAAGGCAATGATCAATATATAGGCATCACGTTCAAGATTAGTAGACCGACTCATGCCTGCATCTACTACTATTACTCCACACATCGACCACTATCCAACATGCATCTAGTGTATTAAGTTCATGGAGAAAAGGAGTAATGCAACAAGATCTATTAATGTAGGAATAGACCCCATCTTGTTATCCTTGATAGAAACGATACATGTGTGCCTTGCTTCCCCTTTTGTCACTGGGAAAGGACATCGCAAGATCGAACCCATCACAAAGCACCTCTTCCCATTGCAAGAAAAATCAATCTAGTTGGCCTAACTAAACTAAAGATTCGGAGAAGAAATACGAGGCTATAAATAATCATGCATATAAGATATCAAAGAAGACCCAAATAGTACTCATGGATAAAAGTCTAATCATAAACTCGAACTTCATCGGATCCCAATAAACACACCGCAAAAAGTCATTACATCAAATAGATCTCCAAGCGACCATTGTATTGAGAACCAAAAAGAGAGAACAAGCCATCTAGCTACTGACTACGGACCCGTAGGTCCATGGTGAACTACTCACTGATACGTCTCCAACGTATCTATAATTTTTGACATAGTGCCTAGTGTCAGTTGCTATTTTTTGCTTGTTTTTTACATCGCGGAAATACAATACCAAACGGAGTCCAAACACAACAAAACTTTTTGGAGAACTTTTATGGACCAGAAGACACAAGATGGGCCAAAGAAGTACCAGAGGGGTGCCCCAAGCGGGGCACAACCCACCTGGGCGAGCCTGGGGGCCCAGGCGCACCCTGGTGGGTTGTGCCCACCTCGGTGGCCTCCCGCTCCGCCTCTTCTCCCTATAAATACCCAAATATTCCAAAAACCCTAGGGGAGTCAACACAACACAATTCCAACCACCGCAAGTTCCAGAACCACGAGAACCAATCTAAACACCATCACGGAGGGGTTCATCATCCTAATTGGTGCCTCTCCGATGATGCATGAGTAGTTCATCATAGACCTACGGGTCCATAGGCAGTAGCTAGATGGATTCCTCTCTCTCGTTTGATTCTCAATACAATGGTCTCTTGGAGATGTATTTGATGTAACTCTTTTTTGTGGTGTGTTTGTTGGGATTCGATGAACTTGGAGTTTATGATCAGATCTATATATCCGTGAAAGTTATTTGAGTTTTGATCTCTTATATGCACGATTACTTATAGCCTCGTATTTATTCTTCAAATCTTTGGTTTAGTTAGTCCAACTAGATCAATTTTTCTTGCCATGGGAAGATGTGCTTTGTGATGGGTTCGATCGTGTGGTTTTCTTTCCCAGTGACAGAAGGGGCACCAAGACACATATTGATCATTGCTATTAAGGATAACAAGATGGCGTCTATTCCTACATGAATAGATCTTGTCTACATCATGTCATCGTCCTTATTACATTACTCTGTTTCTCCATGAACTTAATACACAAGATGCATGCAGGATAGCGGTCGATGTGTGGAGTAATAGTAGTAAATGTAGGCAGGAGTCGGTCTACTAATCTTGGACGTGATGCCTATATTGATCATTGCCTGGATATCATCATAATTATTTCAGGTTCTATCAATTGCCCAGCATTAGTTTGTTTACCCACCGTGTGCTATGTCTTGAGAGAAGCCACTAGTGAAATCTACGGGCCCCCCATGTCTATTCTTCATCATATTTGCTTTCCAATCTATTATTTTCCTTTGATATCTATTTTTATTTGCATTTATTTTCAGATCTATTGTTCCAAAAACCCAAAAATACTTTGCTACACTTTTTATTTGCATCTTTAATTTCGCGTTTATTCGAGATCTGTTTATCCAATCTATCATAAATTTTATCCCGTCAACTTGACAATTTCTGGCGCTGTTACCCGAAAAGGGATTGACAACCCCTTATAAGCGTCGGAGTGCAAGTATTTGTTCTTTGTGTGCAGGTACCGTTTAAATAGTGTTGCTTGGTTCTCCTACTGGATTGATACATTGGTTTCATAACTGAGGGAAATACCTACCGCAGTTGTGTTGCATCATCCCTTCCTCTTTGGGGAAATAACGACGTAGTTCAAGCGACATCAAAAGGAATTTCTGGCGCCGTTGCCGCGGAGACATCATCAACATGTATCAGGTTCCTAATCAGAAATCTCATCTCCTTGCAATTTACATTATTTGCCATTTGCCTCTCGTTTTCATCTCCGCCACTTCACAAAAATTTGTCGTTTTATTCGCCCTCTTTCTCGTTCGTCGTTTTCTTGTCAGATCTGTTTTTGTGTGCAATCTTGCTTGCGTAGTCAGGATTTCTCAAGAAAATACCAAGTTGTGTGATTTTTCCAATACCAATAAAAATGATTTTATTAGCACTCTGATTGCTCCTCCCGTCACTAGTGGTGGAATCTTGTGATATTAATGCCGCTTTGTTGAATCTTGTTATGAAAGATCAATTTCCCGGTACTCCAAATGAGGATGTCGCGTCGCATCTAAACACATTCGTAGAATTATGCGATATGCAAAAGAAAAAAGATGTGGACAATGATATTGTGAAGTTGAAATTATTTCTGTTTCTTTGCGAGATCGTGCAAAAATTTGGTTTTCTTCCTTGCCTCACAATAGTATCGATTCTTGGGATAAGTGTAAAGATGCTTTTATTACTAAGTATTTTCTGAACCGGGAAAATTATTTCCCTTAGGACACAAATCATGAATTTTAAGCAACATGAGGATGAACATGTTGCACAATCTTGGGAAAGAATGAAATTGATGCTAAGAATTCTCCTACTCATGGTTTAAATCTTGGATGATCATACAAAAAATTTATGCGAGATTGAATTTTGTTTCTAGAAATCTTTTAGATTTTGCCGCGGGTGGTACTTTTATGGGGATTACTTTGGGTGAAGCTACTAAATTGCTTGATAATATTATGGCTAATTATTCATAGTGGCATACCGAAAGAGCACCTACTAGTAAGAAGGTTAATTCTATTGAAGAAATTAGTACGTTGAGTGAAAAGGTTGACGTTCTTATGACATTGACTGCTAATAAAAGTGCTCCTATTGATCTTAATGATGTGCCTTTGTCTACTTTCATTGAGAAAAATAGTGATCCCATAGATGTGAATTTTGTCTCGCGAAACAATTTTAGTATAAATGCTTATAGAGGTAATTTTAATCCTAGGCCTGTTCCTGGAAATTCCTCTAATAATTATGGTAATTCCTATGGCAATTATTCTTACAATAATAATAGGAACACCTCTGACCTTGAGAATAATATTAAAGAATTTATCAATGCTCAAAAGGCTTTCAACACTATGATAGAACAAAAATTGAATAAGATTGATGATATGTCTAGAAGCATTGATAGAATATCTCACGACGTAGAAAATCTCAAGTTCAAAATTTTTGTGCCCAAGGTTGATGAATCAATTAAAGCTTTATATGTTTCTATGGATGAAAGTAAGAAAATAAGCGCAATGCTTAGAGCTAAAAAAGAATTTTTAGAAAGGGCGTTTTCTAGTGATTGCTTTCATAAAAAATGATGAAGATCTTAAAATGATTGGTGTTTCTTCAATTGATTCTTTGTTTAGTAAAATTAAGATTGATGAAAAAGGGACTGAAGAAGATTCAACTTTAGGTAGATGGTGTCCCGATAATTCACAAGGTGAAAATCTCATTGATAAAATTGATAAAAGTGGGTTTGGAGAGGTCAAAACTTTAACTAGTGATGTGCCCACTATTTTGGATTACAAAGACTTTAATTATGATAATTTCTATTTTATTGATTGTATTTCTTTGTTGTAATCCATGATAAATTCACCCCATGCTTATGAACAAAATAAAGTTTTTACTAAACATATCGTAGATGCCATTATGAAAGCTTTAGAAGAAAAGTTGGAATTAGAGATTTCAATTCCTAGAAAATTACATGATGAATGAGAACCTACTATCAAAGTCAAGATTAAAATTATGAGTGATTTGCTTTATGTGATTTGGGTGCTAGTGTTTCCACAATTCCGAAATCTCTATGTGATGTGCTTGGTCTTACCGAAATTGAAGAATGTTCTCGTAATTTGCACTTGGGCGGATTCTACTATTAAAAGCCTATGGGAAGAATTAATGATATTCTTATTCTTGCAAATAGGAATTATGTGCCCATAGATTTTATTGTTCTTGATATTGATTGCAATCCGTCTTGTCCCATTATACTTGGTAGACCGTGATTGATATGAAAGAAGGGAATATTAAATTTCAATTTCCACTAAGAAAGGGTATGGAACACTTCCCTAGAACAAGAATTAGGCCACCATATGAATCAATCATGAGGGCATCCTATGGATCTAGACTAAAGAAGACAATACTTGAATCTATGCATTATGCTTAGCTAGGGGCATAAAATGACAGCGCTTGTTGGGAGGCAACCCAAAATAAATTTTATTTTTTGCCTTTTTCTTTCTGTTGTTGAGTGTTTGCATAATTATGCTACTATTATGATTGTGTTTTTGATGTTTTAATTAGTGTTTGTGCCAAGTAAAGCCTTTGGGATCATGTTGGGTTATAGTTGATTTGATCTTGTTGAAAAACAAAAACTTTTGCGCCTAGTAAAATAATTTTCATAAATCATAGAAGTGTGATAAAATTCTGAGTTCTTTACACAAGATTGATATACAAATTGCCGTCCTAATTTTTTAGTATTTTTGGAGTTATAGAAATATAAGAGGTGTTCAGATTGCTATAGACTGTTCTGTTTTTGATAGATTCTGTTTTCTTTGCGTTGTGTCCTTATTTTGATGAATCTATGGTTTGTATCTGGGGTATGAGCCATGGTAAAGTTGGAATACAGTAGATATAATGCAAAATAAAAATTGAATGGGTTTGCAATAGTAATTAGAGTGGTGATTTGCTTTGTTATACTAATGGATCTCACGAAGGTTTTGTTAAGTTTTGTGTGATTTAAGTTTTCAAGTTTTACGTGAGATCACGATGGATGAAGGAATAAGGAGTAAGAAGAGCCTAAGCTCGGGCTTGCCCCAGAAGGTATCCCCTCTTTCTTCTAACGACTATCGGTATTTTACTTGGAGCTATATTTTTATTCGTCAGATATCATGAGTTTTGCTTGGAGCATCTGGTATTATATGAGCCTTTGCTTGTTTTGCTTTTGAGTTTGTGGCATCTATTGTTGCTGGACACACCTATTTGTGAGAGCCAAAATTATGCTATGATTTTCTAGAATTGCTCTTTATGATTCACTTAAATTTTTTTACGCAATGGAATTGCTCTAGTGCTTCACTTATATATTTTCGAGCACGGTGTGCTTTAATATTTTGGAAGAAGTGATCTCATCTTCACTAGGATTTATTTGAGAGTTAGTTAATTTTCGAAGAAATTCTCTCATGCTTCACTTAAATTATTTTGAGAGAAGAAAATCTTTATGCCCATGTTCTTCACTTAAATTTGTTTGAGCTATCAAAAGCAACATCTGAAAGTAGTCCCAAAGTCATAGATATTCAAGAGGGATATCATAAAAATATTCATGAAGATCATTGGACAAAATAAACTTGATTCTTTGAAATAGTTTTGAGATATGATGATGGTGATATGTGAGTCATGTTGTTGAGTAATTATGCTTTAGTAAGAATATTGGTGTTAAGGTTTGTGATTCCCCATGCAAGCACGGAAGTCAATAGTTATGCAATGAAAGTACATCCTACTTATGGTGCATTATTCGATGTTAGTTATGCTTAATGCTCTCTTATGTGATTTTCCGTTCCTTGGTTGGATGCTTCACAATCTATTTGCTAGCCTCCACTTGTACTAAGTAGAAATACTACTTGTGCATCCAAAATCCTTAAACCCAGTTTTGCCATATGAGTCCACCATACCTACTTATATGCGGTATTTCCATGGCGTTCTAAGCAAATTTGTATGTGACATCTCTAATTTTCAAAATGAAATCGCTCATGAAGTGGCAGGGAGTGTGAAAGTGCGTTAAGTCGACTAGAGGGGGGTGAATAGGCGATTTTTATGAATTTTAAATGAGGAATTTCAGGGTGAGGAAATTCCTTAGTGAAGAACTACTTGCAGCGGAATAAGTACTCAGATGCAGACATAACATAACATAAGCATAGACATCATGATGAAATGAAAGCAAACACACAGTACAGAAAGCGTAAGCACAGGATAAACAGGATGAAGACAAACAAACTGAAAAAATTTAACTGAGGAAATTGAGAAAGTCTTCAGTCAAAGTCTTCAAACAGATATGAACAAGCACACAACATAGTAATGAGGAAATGGAAGGGTTGAGGAAATAGAACAAGTAGGCTTGGTAAAGAAAGTGATTTGGTAGACCAGTTCCAACTGCTGTGACAGTTGTACGTCTGGTTGGAGCGGCTAGGTATTTAAACCTGAGGACACACAGTCCCGGACACACAGTCCTCACCGTATTCTCCTTGAGCTGAGGTCACACAGACCTCGCCCAATCACTCGTGGTAAGTCTTCAGGTGACTTCCAAACCTTCACAAACTCGGTCACTCGGCGATCCACAATTTCCTCTTGGATGCTCTAGACCATGACGCCTAACTGTCTGGAAGATGCACAGTCTTCAAAGGTAACAAGCGTCAGATCCACATAGGTACAATCTCTTCAGTGATGCTCAATCACTTTGGGTTTGTAGGTGTTTTGGGTTTTGGTTTTCCTCACTTGATGATTTTCGCTCAAAGTCCTCGGAGGATGGGATGCTCTCAATGACAAGTGTCAGTTTCTCTCGGAGCAGCCAACCAGCTAGTGGTTGTAGGGGGCGGCTCTTTATAGCCTAGGGAGCAGCCTGGCATGATAAGACATAAATGCCCTTCAATGATATGACCGTTAGGTGGGTAGATATTTTGGGATAGCTGGCGCGTAGCATAGCAACGGTCAGAAATTTGAGGCTCAAATTCCTCAGGGCTATCATGTTCCTCACTTGTAGGAAATCCGCACTGGTGAATTCCTAACTCCTCAGTCAGAACAAATTCCTTAGAGACCAGAAGAACTTCGTCTCTATCAATGAAGAAATTGACTGAACGGCATGAGATTTCCAATGGCTTCACTCGAAAGGATTGGTAGGTGTAGGATTTTGAGATGAGCATCACTTGGAAACTTTTCCTTAGTTTTTCCTCGACCCCCTTTAACAGTACGGTGTTTCCTATGACTCAAGAAAGTGAAAATGAAACTATGAAAACAAAGGTCTTCACGCTTCATGTTCCTTGCATGAAATCCAAGTCTTCATGGTCACACCAATTTTTTCACTTTCAAAGTCTTCAGAAGGTCTTCAGAAAACCAAATTCTTCAGTTGAAGACATTCATTTTTAGGGGTCGACTTTGTCCGTAAATATCAAACTCCTCATAGACTTATAGACCTGTGTACACTCGTAAACGCATCAGTCCCTTAACCTATAAGTCTTCAATACACGAAAATCACTAAGGGGCACTAGATGCACTTACAATCTCCCCCTTTTTGGTGATTGATGACAATATAGGTTAAGTTTTCAATGGGGGTAAACATATGAAGTGTAAACACTCATATTGAGGAATTTGACTGCAAGATATAGAAGAACTCCCCTTGAAGATGTGCATAGTGAGGAAATTGCTTTTGAAGCAATGCACATTTGAAGAGTAGAATCATGGAGATCTCCCCCTATACCTTGTAATTCATACACGTATTTAACATATGATATGAAGAATTTGAAATGCATGATGAAATATGGTGACTGATGTAATTCAGCATGCGTGCATTATCATATATGAGGAAATAGCATGCAGAAAAGCATACCAAAAGTATCAGACCACCATCGGGTTTAAGTTTACAACTCGATCCAACAAAGTCTTCAGAAGAATGTGAGTTGTAACTTTAGAAAAAAAATGCCCATAAATAGAGACCCGCATGAAGACTAACTCAAATTTCTCCCCCTTTGTCATCGAATGACCAAAAGGGACGAAAAACAGGACTAACGCCGCTGAAGAATGTCACGAAGACGATGGAGGAGCGCCAGCATTGTTGGGGTCGGTTGTTGTAGTAGGCTCTGCCGCAGTGTCGTCCAAATCTTCATACTCATCAGTCTCGCGTGATGAAGAATATGAGCTGCCCACCAAGGAAGGAACTTTGACTTTCTTGAATTTCTTCGACGGTTGCTTAGACCAGTCAAAGTCTTTCTTGAAGCCCATCTGCTTGAGATCTTCTTCAACATAAAGATGAGACAGAACAATCCAGGTGCGATTGAATACTTCATGGAGGTAGTAGTGGTTCTTCTTCACTGAATTGTGCGTAGCAGTCATGTTGTGAAGAATTGAACCAAATTGATGCTTAACCCATTTGTGGTTGTGATCGACCTTCTGGTGAAGACTGAGGAGAAGCTCATGATCAGTCATCACCCTTGGAGTTGTGCCTAGAGGATTTTGCTTGGTGGCATTGGCGGCAGAGTCATGAGTGGCTGAGTCATCATTGGTGGAGTAAGATGCAGCTTTGCGGAACTGACCATCCAATGGACGAATGCCTTCATCAATAACAGCAGTGGCCTTGCCCTTTTCATCAGCTGAGGAAAATTTCCGCTTGTGGACTTCAATGGGGGGCAAGTAGCTGAGATGATTTTGAAAGTCTGCCTTGTAATTGATTGAAGACCTTGATTTGAGGAATCTCATAATCCAGGGAGCATAAGGCTTCAATTCAAAACGTGACAATGCAACATTGGCCAGAGTCCCCATGAAGAAATCATGGTAGTTGACAGGAACGCCATGAATGATGTTGAACAGCAGATTCTTCATGATGCCAAGAACCTCTTCTTCATTCGAGTCGTGGCCCTTGAGTGGACTCAATGTCTTGGTCAGAATGCGATAGGCAGTCCATGGCACATATAGCAATTCCTTCACGAGGAATTTGGTCCTTGGGGCTTGACCGGGCTTCAGTGGCTTCATCAACACTTGCATATAGTGATCAGTGAGTTCAGGTTTATGATATACAACGAGCACCTTCAAGGGGAGGACTGACAGGCAGGGCATGAAGCAATTCAGAGGCCGGTGCTTTGAAGTGAGTGTTTTCTGTCATCCAGTCCAACACCCAAGAGTTCACATCTTCAACATTTCCTGTGATGTGCAGCGTTGCATAGAACTGAAAAATTAGATCTTCATTCCAATCACAGATATCGGTGCAGAAGTTGAGCAATCCAGCGTCATGAAGAACACTGAGGACTGGTGTGAAGCACAGCAGCGATTCCATGTCCACATGAGGAAAATGCTCATGGTCGAAGACTATGTCCTTATCAAAAAGCAGTGAAGAATAGAAGTTGGCTTGACTTGCGGTCCAGAAACGCTTCCTTCATAGGCGAGCAGAGTCATAGGGATTGTAGTCTGTGAAGAATACATGGTCGTGGAAGAAGTCATCAGCCTTGAAGTTTTGCTTCTTAGAGAAGGGATTCTTCGGCTTGGGCTGAGGAGTATCACTCAAAGTCATCGGAGGCTCAGGAATCACATTCTCAGGCACCACAGGCTGAGGAATTTCAGTTTCTGCTTCAGTTGCAGCCTGGGTCTTCTTTTCTTCCGCAGCATTTTCATCAGCACTAGTGGCTAGAATTTCTTCATGGATGGAAGGAGTGGTGCGAGGTTTGTCAGAGCCCATTTGAAATTTAGTGTGCACTGGGGACTGAGGAATTTGTTGTAGTGGCACGAAGAAGGGAGAGTTGGGGTGCTGACTTTCCCAAAAGTCATCATTCATCACAGGCGTGGTGCTCCCAATGTCCACATCTTCATCTTCTTCACTTAATTCTTCAACGCCTGCCTCTTCAGCTGTGAACTAAGGCACTGGCGATGAAACAACTGGAGTTCAAGGGATATCATCCACTTCAATTTCTTCATTCAACTTCTCTGAAGGAGCAGCAGAAGGAACGTCTTCATCAGATCCGCCTGGGATCTCATAATCTTCACCAAATGGAACGAGTTCCTTTGATGGCATACTGGAGATAGGAACAACATCAATGGGATTCTCAAAAGAGCTTGTCAATATCTTCATATTCTTCGGTGCTGAAAAATGTGATGAAGTAGATGCTTTCCTCTTCTTTACTGTTGCTCGCTCTGCATCATTAGTTTTCTTCGCTTCTGATGCGGAAGGAAGAACTGGACTTGGTGATGGTGCAGGAGGAGCAGGGGAAATTGGTTCATTTTCCTTAGGCACAACTGATGCAGTTGGCCTGGTTTGTTCAGTTTCTTCAGGTTCAGCAGTTTATGCCTCAGCTGGCCTAGCTTGTTCTTCAGGCGCAACACTAGTGGTTGCCCTGGCAATTTCATCAGCGGCTGGAATAGATGCATCAGCCCTGGTACTCTCATTTTCATCAGCAGTCTGATTTTCATCAGCGGTGCTGGCATGTTCTTCAGTCGGCTGAGCAGATGCTTCAGCCTGAGGAATTTCAATGTGCGTTGGAGCAGCATTTGAAGAAAATCCTTTCGCCAACTTGACAAATCTGACTTTGGCTCCTAGCTAGTCTGCACGGTAGGTGTCAAATTCATCACTGAGGTTTTTTATCTCAGTCAGAGCAGCAATGAGTTCATCAGTGGTCATTTTTACAATGTTCTTTTTCAAAAGTCGCTCCTTCTTCTATTGAGCTTTCTTCAACTGCCTGGCCTTCTCAAACTTCCATTTTTCTTCGCCTATGAAGGCGATCAGCATGTGACTTTGGCTAGGAGTCAGCTGAAAGTCGGGCACAGGAGTGTTGGGGTCCTTGTGCTAGAGATCAATGTACTCAAGGATCAACTTTGGATCCAGTAGGAGAGGAACCTCACTTCCTTTGGCTCTAGCGGCCCTCTGTTGTCTATCTCTAATGATTTCGGCAAGTTCCTCATCATCAGCTTCGTCGTCATCGGATGGTACATGAAAGGCAACCTGCTTCTTGTGAGGACTTGGTCTAGAGCCTCGTCCAGCAGTGGCCTTGGTCTTCAGCAAGGTAGGGCCTGTTGAGGAATTCGGAGGAGCTGAAGAACTTGCAGAGGCTCCTGAGGCAATTGAGATGCCAGTTGTCCTTTGTCACGAGTTGAGATGCACAGGTGCTGAGGACATTGGAGGAGGATCTGAGGACTTTGGAGGAGCAGGAGCAGCTTGAGGAATTGGAACTGCTTGAGGAATTGGCCATGAGGGCATTGAAGAGCTTGGCCCACTCCTTGGGGAAATCCTCACCTCTTCTGATGCTAGAGGGATCAGCTTCTTGGCCTGGTGCCAATGGACGTCTTGGGCATGGAGGGTGTATAGCGAATTTCTTCATGTACTTGGGAGTGACATAGCGATATTCCCTCCATTCTCTGGCCCATCTCCTCTCTATCCTCTGAATGTGCACTTTGCGCTCATTCTTGGTCTCCTTGCCATGTTTGGCCTCATTAGGAGTGCAATATTCATCATAGATATCCTCAGGGATTTCAAACCCTGTGTTGACTTCCAATTTATTTCCTCCCTTCTGAGGTTTCATGCCATCAGCCATTTTCTTCAGTTGAGGAATCTGAACGATAGAATTTTCTGAAGAGGTATGCAACTTTTCTTCGAGGAACGCTACAAAAGAGTTAAGTTGATGAGAACCTAGTGATTCAGCAGCGGACATGTGTACCTGTGAACAGAGTATAGGTGCGAAGAATTTTGGAGAGGTCATATGCGTTCTCAGAAATTTTTGCAGAAAGAACAAGTTTGAGGAATTTGCACTACAAAAAAAGACACATCCATGACATTTTGGGCCGAACGAAAATCTTTTCTGTCATACTTATGCGACTTCTATGATGATAATTGTGACAAAACCCGGTATCATCATAGATGTGGTGGGGTCCTACTTCTATGACAAAAAATCATGACAGAAAATGGGCTTTTCGTCCTGGGCGGGCTGGAGACGCAGCTGCATGACATTCTTTGGGCCGTCCATGACGGAAAAAACCGTGGTAGAAGCGAGGGTGCGGAAAATATCAGGGAGTCCCCGGTTACAGTGGATGGTCGGGGGCCGAGCGATGCACGTTTCTCTCGTACATACGCGTGTGTGTGCGAGGCTTTGGGCTCTAACTGAAACCGAGCAAGGCGTTGGGCTCTAACTGAACCCGAGCGATTGCATTGCAGGCTACGTGTTACTGAACCCGAGCGATCGATCGATGGTTGTTAACTGAACCCGATCGAGCGATTCCTTCGCTACTGCTGCTAACTAAAGCCGATTGATGCTGCCTCTGGATGAACGGTGAGCGTTGCGGGGGGGGGGGGGGGGGGTTGATGAATAGGTCCCGGTGGGGGTCGATGAACAAGACCCCGTGGCATTGCCTCTGGATGAATAGTGAGCGTTGCTGGGGGGTTTGGATGAACAGTTCTAGGTGGGGGTGGATGAACAGGACCCCGATCGTTCGAGCCGGTTGGGGCTGGATGAACAGGACCCCGTGGAGGGCAGGATGAACAGGACCACCCCATGGAGGGCAGGATGAACAGTAGACGGCGGAGGGCTGGATGAACAGTAGCCCGTGGAGGGGTGGTTGAACAGGAGCCCGTGGAGAGGGCTGGTTGAACAGTAGCCGGTGGAGTAGCGCGCGATGGAGGCTGGATGAACAGGAGCCCGTGGATGAACAGTCGCAGGTGGAGGCTGGAGGAGGTGACGGTGGATGAACAGTAGCCCGTGGAGGCTGGAGGGGGTCGACGGTGGAGATGAACAGTATCCCGTGGAGTCCTGTTTTGCGGTACGCCACACCCCTCCCGATGAACAGGACCCCCGTTTCGACCGTAGCGCTCCAACACAAGTCTGTTTCCTCCATTTTGCGGTACGCCACACCCCTCCCGATCAACAGGACCCCCGTTTCGACCGTAGGAGGTCCGTTTCCTTCGTTTTGCGGTACGCCAAACCCCTCCCAATGAACAGGATCCCATTTTGAACGTGGCCGATCGAACACAAGGCCGTTTCCTCCATTCTGCAGTACGCCAGGCCTCGTTTCCATCGGCTGTTCCATCCAAGCCGGTTGGCTCCGTTTCCTCCAGATGAACACGACGCATTCCGTTGCCTGCCCATGAACACGACGACGAACGTTGTTTCTCCGTTCCGACCCAGCCATGTACACGAGCTCTGGCCGTACGTACGCGCGAGTAGGCGTTCGAGACCCTGCCCATATGTATGTACGTGGCCGTATTTACTTTCTTGCACCCTGGCCGCTGTACGTACGTGTACATGCTACGTGCCCACCTCTACTATGACACGTGCGCGCCTCTACATCAACCAGTATGTACGTACACGTTCGTGACCAGAATGACAACGCTATGTACGCTTCGACCAGGTGGGTCCCGACTGTCAGTCACTTCCTTGCCTGCAAAGATGTAGCTAGTGGGTCCAAGCAGTCAGGGGGGCGAATCGTTTTTTTTTGTTTTTTGCCTGGACGCACTTCCTTGCGTGCGAAGATGTAGCTGGTGGGTCCCAGCAATCAGGGGGAAATGTTTTTTTCACGAAATACGGTGGCCCGTCCGGTGGGTCCCCGCTGTCAGGTGGAGGAATAATTATTTTGCACGTAATAAGGAGGCACTTCCTTGTTGCGGTCGTGGACCCAGCTGTCAGCCTCTCCACGATAGTACTCTTCCGATGGAAGTCGTTCCTTGACTACGTTGACCACGCCGCACCGAGAGCACCAGGGCGGCGGACGACGGCGAGGCCTAGGAAGGGGACGGCGCGGAGCCGGGGAAGATGCGGCAGTGGAAGCCCGCGCGGAGAGGAGTACGAGGGTTCACTGGTTCAGCTGCTGTGTGAGGCTACCATCGCCACAGGGCCTGGCCAGCGGTGGGAATAGTAGGTGGCGGTGAGGCCTTCGTGGTAGCACAGCCGGCCACGGGAGGCAGGAGCATGCGGCACGACCGGCGCTGCTTTGGGCGGCTGGAGCAACAAGACCAGAGGTTGAAGAAGAACTACGGCCGTTGGATGGACATTGTACAGTCACTGGAGCTAGAATCGTTCATATTGACTAAGTTGACAAAGAACTCCGTCCCCGTCAACTTAGTAGGCCCACAAGTCAGCCTCCCACCAAGGTGGGTCCCAACCAGCAGGGGGAGTATTCATTTTTTTTATGCGTAATAGGGAGGGACTTCCGGTGGGTCCGAGCTGACAGCGGGGGGGATGTTTTTTTCGTGCAATACGGTGGCCTGTCTGGTGGGTCCCAGCAGTTATGGGGCAAACGTTTTTTTCACGAAATACGATGGCCCGTCCGGTGGGTCACTGCTGTCAGGTGGAGGAATCATTATTTTCCGCGTAATAAGGAGGCACTTCCTTGCTGCCGTCATGGAGACAACTATCAACCTCTCCACGTACAGTCCATGTCCGATGGAAGTCGTTCCTTGACCACCTTGACCCCGCCGAGAGCACCAGGGCGGTAGACGACGGCGAGGCCTAGGAAGGGGACGACGCGGAGCCGGCGAAGACGCGGCAGTGGAACCCCGCGCGGAGAGGAGTACGAGGGTTCACTAGTTCGGCTGCGGTGTGAGGCTGCCGTCGCCGCGGAATAACAGGGGGTGTGGGTGAGTAGAGGGATGGCCTGGCCAGCGGTGGGAGTAGTAGGGGCGGTGAGGCCTTCGCGGCATCACAGCCGGCCACGGGAGGCAGGAGCACGCGGCATGACCGGCGCTCCTCTGGGCGGCTGGAGCAAGAAGACCAGAGGATGAAGAAGCACTACGGCCGTTCGATGGAAATCGTACGGTCACTGCAGCTAGAATCGTTCATATTGACTAAGTTGACAAAGCCCTTGGTACGGGTCAACTTAGTAGGCGCACAGGTCAGCTTCCGAAACGGTGCGCCCCAGATGTCAGGGGGAGGAATCATTTTTTGGGCGGGTGAAGCTAGAATATCCGAGATTGAAGAAGAAGCACGGCATCCGTTGGATGGACATCCAACGGCCACTGCTGCTAGAACCGTGTGTTGACTATAATAAGTTGACAAAGCCTTGCATACGCGTCAACTTCTTCTTTTAGGGGACGCGTCAACTTAGTAGGCCCACAAGTGTGTGGGAGAGAACTTATAGCCCATTTGCGATTTGTAAGAATGTACAGCCCATTTTTGAATTCTAATGGAATTTACTACAACCCATTTACAGTTTGTTAAAAGTACAGCCCATTTCAACCAACCGTTCAAAACAGAATTCAATAAAATTTTCCCACATTTTGATGCGATCCGAAATATTTTAATCCCAAAATTTCTAGTCAGATTAAATAGAATTTCAATATAAATTTATATTACGTAAAAATCCAACGAAACATTGCGCACGCAACAATTAATGAAATTAAAATTTTCAATATCCAAAAATAATATTTTATAAAGTAATTACGTGTTTGGTGCATTTTTTATAGTTACTGCCCAGTTTTTATAATTACATCCCATTTATTATTTCTTAAAGCCCATTTTCTTGTTAAGCCTAATGCATCCCTCCTAGGAAAGATTTGCAGCCCAGCGGGGCGGAGAATAACAACTTGACCTTGCCTGGGTATTCCTAAAAAAATTATAGCTGGGCTAGCCATTTTCAGCTTGAAAAAAATTAATATCTAGGCTGGATATCTAGCCTGGACTAGACGGGCCACAGCCCGCCCAGTTAATAGCTGCAGCGATGTTTTCGTTGTTGTTCAGAGGAGAAAAATTAATATCTGGGCTAAACATCGCTCAAGAAAAACTCTGCATTGCTTGCACCTCAAAAACACAAATACTGCTCGAGCTGCTTGGTCCCAGTTGTCAGCCGCTCTTGTGCAATTCTCTCGTTTATTGACTACATAGGTTCATAGTGGTGTGGGACCGTGATGTCACGAAACCAGGAGGAAGCAAAAAAAATATAGTTTTATATACTAATAAGGAGGCACTTGCTGTCATCCTCTCCAAGTAAACTCATCTCCTCATCCTCATGTTCGTTGACCATGTTGACAATGCGAGACGGCGGCGCCACGGCGAGCGCAACAACTCGAAGGATGACGGAGAGGGCCTCGCGGGCCCTACGGATGGTCTGATACAGCGCCCGCTGCTCATTCGGGAAGCCAGGATCATAGGGCCACATGTCCGCGACGGCATTGTCGTTCGCTTGTTCACCGGTGCTCGTTGAGGAGACGGAGGTTGCAGCACAGGTCCTCCTGCGCTGGTAGCTCTTCCGCCATTAGGGCGTCGAAGTGCGGCCGCACCTGCTCTATGGTGAACACAGCATGAACCGGCTTGGACAGTGGCGCCGGCTCCTGGTAGGAAGCTACGTCCATCGTCTGATTATTGTCGCTCAGCTCGGCGAGGTAGCTGGCGAGCCAGCATGTCCGGCTGCTGGATCGACCTACTGCCAAGCACGAGTCTGACTGCCCTGGCCCACCCAGACCGCCTCCCTCGCCCGCGCGCACTTTTCGCCCGGAACAGTCAGCGCCGCCCGCCCCGCTTCCCGGTGCATGCAATTGCTCCGCCTTCAAATGACACAAGTGTCGTCCGTCCGTCCTTTTGCCGCCCACATTAATGATACACGGTTGCCGAGGCGGCTACTCTGGCGCCACATGTCCGTCCCTCCGCCGCCCACCATTGCTATATAAACTGCTGCGCCGGCCATAGCCGCAGTCATCCCATCCGTTCCTATTCTCCTGTCCACACCACTACTGCCCACCATGGCTTCCTCGCGCTCCAGCGCTCTTCAGGACGGGTGGACCACGGACCACAAGGAGATGGCAGCCATTGCTGCCGACTGGCTGGCCGGCAGGCGGCCGGAGGACGACGATGTCCCAATGGAGAACATGGTAGTCGACGATCTGGCACCAACCCCCTCCTCCGCGCCATCCTCGCCTGTGCATTGCACCATGACCATCGGCGAGGCCCGTGCCCAATATATGGACACGGTGAGGCGGAAGCGTGAGGAGCAGTTCCGGGAGGCGCAGGCCGACGCCGCCTACAACCACCATCTCCTCCAGGAGCACCTGCGGGCGGAGAAGCAGATCGGCGCGGAGCGGGCGGAGCAGGAGGCGCTGCTCGACTCGTACCGCTCCGCCCGCGAGGGCCGCCTCGAGCGCTGGCGGTACCGCATGCGGGTGGCGGAGGCTGCGGCCGCCTACAAAGAGGGCGATGAAGCGGCCGAGGCGCTGTTTGGCGAGACCGAGGACAAGGCAGAGGACAATGCCGGCTCCGACGAGGCCCCACGGCGCCAACAACGAGGCAGAGGACACCGCTGGTTGCGCCGAGGCCCCACCCTGCCGGCAATGAGGGGGAGGATTTTCCCTCGCTCCGCCGAGGTGCCGGCGGCCGGCAACGAGACAGAGGACATCGCTGGCTCCGCCGAGGCCCCGCCCCGCTGCCAATGAGGCCGCGCCACACAGAAAACGAGGAAGAGTAGAAAACGGTAGGTCGCCGCCGCTCGGGTCCAAGTAAGGCCACCGCTGCTACCCTCCAGTTGCTGGCACTGAGTTGTACATCATGGAGCAATTCTATGATTACAGGCTGATTGAAGAGCGCTCCGTGGTTGAGCCAGCTCATGAGATAGTCATTTGCTAGAGAACTTGAGCACTTCAGTTGTATGCTACCAGACAATGTGCAAAGTAAAAAGGAACAGAAGGAGTACAAAGAGTTTGAGCAGCTTTTTAGCGTTCCTGTACATGCAATCACAGCGATTCACATGTCATAGAAAACATTCAAAACAATCGATGATTATGCATCTCAGCGATTCACATGTTAGAGCCAATATTTACTTCACAACTAAAGAATAAAGAAAAAATGGATCGACGCTGCTGACAGCAAAGGGCGTCCCATTCGAAAATATCAAACGCATGCCTTCTTGCTAAAATCGATGAGCAAAATTTGACAAGGTTTTCCCATTCCAAAATATCAAATGCCTACGATTGTGGAATGGGCAGGGTTTGCCATCAGTTCGGACATTGACATGGCACCTCGTGCTAAATAAACCAGTTGTTCTTTTTGTGCAGTTCCACCAAAATCAACCAAATTCGCGCGTAGCTTGTATGATTTCGCCCTTATATGTTGCAACGCCTTGAACTTATCGGCACCTCCTTTCTTGTGGTGGAAACGAATGATTCGATTTATTCATGAACATTTTGTTCAGTTCGTATTGAAATCAAGCTGAGCACCCCTGTTTGCACAAATAAAAAAAGTGATTAGTATAAAGCAAATTGTAATATGAATTGACAGTTTAAACATGCACCTACATGGTCCATGTAGAGCACACTTTTACAAAAATGGAACTCACCTGAAAGAATCCTAGAACAACATTGTACTCGCGCATCACAGCAAGAAAATGGAGATTTGTCAGTCCTTCTGAGCTGAAGTTAGTTTGGTCTTGTGGGGGGTAATGTAACCACCCTTCAACTGCTCCTTCTGATGAGAAGATAGACAGGGCTTCTTCATCCTGGCATAATCGGAACTAGTCACTTCACGTACTCCATATTCTTCTTCGGAGGAGGATGATCCTATTGTGCAAAGACAAGAGGATAACTAAATGCTAGCATCCCTGTTTGCTCGAAAAAAGGAAAGGAAATATTTAAAACAACACAGATGAAGCACTTCTCAAGGACAATACCACTTTTTGATGACATCATCTAAACAGTAGCACAACACCAATAGAGATGACAAAGCTCAATCATATGGATGAAATCAGTGGGCGAGTACGAACCTTTGTCGGGAGGCTTATTGTGTAGAGCATACAGATGAAGCACTTCTCCAGAACCATCTGTTGCTATCTACTGTGGTGGCCATGCTTACTATATACTCCTCGATTAGATTAATGTTTCCAACATCTTCTTGTGCAGTTCCACTAAAATATATGGTATCTTCAAAGAAGGTCGCTGTTTGCACAAGTAGAGATAATTACGTATTACATTAAGAGTGGCATCAAATCAGTGGCAAAACAATTGCTCGTTCCAGCCATAGCAATAAATTAAGATGCAAAACTATATCATTACTTGTGTCATCATAGTTCCAGTGCTTCATTACAGCACCAGGAGTTGATTTTTGTTTTTCTTCCGCTTGTTCTTCCCCTTCATCACTTGGTTCAATAACAGACAAGCTTGACCTTCAATGTAAGATTTGGCATGTCAATTAGGTTGCACAAGTATAGCACTAAACAATGATATTAATTTTCTGATGAAAGTGGCAAAATACAGGCCAACAGTTGTGAAATACCCTTATCTTACCTCAGTGGGATATTACGGTGCACATACAGATTGGAAGTCTTGTCTCCATTTGTGCAGTTCACTAAAATCAAGCAACATTACCATACAAGTAGCACAACATATGAAAGCACACTGCAGAATCATGTGAAAGAAGGCTAGTACTGACCTCTCATGATGTGGAATTCAAACAACTCAAAAGAAGAAGTTCTAAACCAAATTTGCCAACACGGATAGGAAGTAAGATCTCCTCTTGTGCAGTTCCACTAAGATCAAGCAATCAAGCAACGTTGTCGGTGTGACATTTTGGTTGAACTGCACAAAACACTCTTAAAACAAAAGTGTTTTGTGCAGTGCAACAAAAGGTCACAATGGCAACGAGGTGAAGTAGATAACCCTGTTTACACAGAGGTGCAAAGGAAACAACTAGTGGTTAATAACGGTGGATGACACAGAAGCCAACAAAAAGAAGCATCTACCTTATCTAAATGGGAAATAAAGCAAGACAGTAGCATTTCTCAAACGGTAGCAT
Organism: Aegilops tauschii subsp. strangulata; assembly: GCF_002575655.3. Lineage (NCBI taxonomy): Eukaryota > Viridiplantae > Streptophyta > Magnoliopsida > Poales > Poaceae > Aegilops > Aegilops tauschii. The sequence goes on from NC_053041.3 coordinate 247,789,526, forward strand.
TGATTAATATTAACAGAGAGATTATATTAACAATAAAATTCATTAAACATGTAATTTGCTTTTAACTGTGGCATTGCATCAATTTTCCAGAGGCATTATTAGAGGGTGTTTGTTTACAGGGACATTTTGGTGGAGGGACTAAAAAAACTCCGTGTCAGTCCCATCTAAACCAAATAGGAGGGACTTTTAGGGACTAAAAGTGGGCCTTTGGGACTAAATAAAGAAGACCCCGAGGGAGTCTTTTTGGGACTTTTTCCAACAGTTGCCCCTGCCACACATCGCACCTTGTCTCTATTAGTTCACTACTAGGGGTAACATGGTCTTTTAGCATGTCATTTAATAACCTCTAGTCCATGTTTAGTCCCTGGAACCAAGCAGGTAGGGACTAGGGAGTTTTTAACCAAACAGGGCCTTAGATTAACAACAGCTAAAGAGTTGCACAGGACAGTGGACGCACCAGCACCATGTGCATGTACCGATGTACTGGGTTGATGCACAGTCTGTTGCAACAAAGAACAAACAAACAAGGAGCATATTTTTGTTGGTCCTAGTTTTGTTATCTTTAGACACCTTTCCCTATGTGAGCGCACCAAATCTAGTCCTGCTCAAACTCTACAGCCTTGTCCCCCAAAACAAAGATCAGTTCGTTACAGATGTCCGTACTGCGTTTGTCATTGTTTTCCCTTTTCGACCAACGTAGGTGCTGGATAGCTAGTCTGTACTAGTACTTTCCCCACTTCCTTTCCTCTATGAACCACGTCCTAGATTTATGCTATACAACTTTCCCCACTACTTTCCCCCATTCCTGTCCTCTTTGAACCACGTCTTAGATTCATGCGATACAACTTTCCCCACTACTTTCCCCCTTCCTTTCCTTTTTGAACCACGTCCTAGATTCATGATATACAACTTTTCCCACTACTTTCCCCCATTCCTTTCCTCTTTGAACCACGTCCTAGATTCATGGTATACAACTTTCCCCACAACTTTCCTGTTTGATCCAACACCTAGATTCAAGTGCAGAAGCGGAAAAAGACCACATGCAGCTAGAGCAATGCATGTGGAATAAGTAAATTGTACCTTAAGGTTCTTGGGCTGTGGTTCGGTCAGCGACCGGAGGCCGTTCGACCCACACTATGTACGGCGGCGAAGAAGAAGGGGTCGGAGGCCCTCCCGCGCCGCCGCTGGGTGAAAGTGAACAGCTGCGCCAGTAGTGGATTCCCTTCCTCACTGACGGCGATAGCGTTAAGCCTCCTTCCCTTCCCGGCGGACGGCTCTTTGACCAGCAGTGAGGGGAGAGAGAGGCCAGTGAAGTCTTGTTTAGATCTAGAATGGGTGAGAGAGTGTGAAGAGAGCAACTACAAGCAGACCAGCAGTGAGGGGAGAGAGAGGCCAACGAAGTCTTGTTTAGATCTGGAGAGGGTGAGAGAGTGTGAAGAGAGCAACTATAAGCGCTGAGGCTCCAGTGTGTATATATATACTGGAGAGAGTGTGAAGAGTGCAAACCCTAGAAAACAAGCGCCGAGGCTGCAACTTATACATGATTAGGTGATTATACGGTCACTACGAGATCGTATAGCTCCGTATCCATCCATTTTGACCTGTCAAAGAATCCTTCTGGCACGAACTATGATCAAGTGTAGTTATCGATCCCGAGACCTCAAGTTTGATGAGCGAACAGGCTAACTAGCTACACAACCCTCTTGTTATGTTCAATGAGAGGAAAATAACCTTTTATACATTCCTGCATTCGTGTGACAAGCATGCCATGTTTTTTTGTGTGTGTGGGAGTCATTGGGATTTAAATCATAATCGTGTCATGTGGCTTTGGTGGTAAGATTATCCACAGTGGTGCAGAAATAATGCAGCCTTAGTCACCTTACCTCTCTCCACGTAGTACGTTGGGTCCCACCAGTCACAGGGTGAAACAAACAAATTAATAAGAAAAATTAAAAGCGCCAGCGGTGTATCTTACCTCACACAGCTCGCTACTACTCGGGAACACTATGCAATTGATCCCTCTGTTCGCTCACGTACTATTTTAAGTGAATCCTTATTATAACATGCACACAATTTTGGGCACTTGTATTCGACCTAAGTCAGTGTGCCACCGTATCTCGTACGACTCCTTCCATCTAGGTGTAATAAGTCACGTTAGAAGGTGTAGCGGGACCAAGGTGCAAGCAGATTGGAGGAGAAGGAGAAACTTGACCAGTCATTCCTCCAATCAAAGCCCTGGCTTCTGTCTCTAAACGCAACAATTAATCGAAACAACTAAGAGATGCCTCTTCTCTTCTTGTACGTACAACATTTGTATCTCACTTCCTGTGGCTTCGCACTCGCACGATTTTCCTATTCTATGAACCTGTGTGTGCATGTGCGTGTGCGTGTGTTTGTTTAACAGCATGTGTGTGTGTTACAGAGAGCGACAGATCGACCTACTCCTACAGAGAGATGATGTGTAGTGTACGATTTTAGCCGCGAGAGTCGGTGCATCCTCTCGTTTCCGGGCGTCCGGTAGGCACAGGCGGACAGCTGCCACGCCCGCTCCTGACCAGCCTGGGCCACCCAAAGCCCCTCCATCGCCCGCGCGTGCTTCCCGCCCGAAACGGTCAGCGCCGCTCCAAAGAATCGGTGCCGCATTCATGCCCGGGCAGAGCGGACGCGACCTCTCACTGGCGCCTGCGTTGAAGGGAGAAGCGGATTCAAGAGTGATGGTTGCTTCGTCCGTCCAACTTCGACCTCTCACTGGCTCCCGCTCGATATATATATAGACGTATTTTAGAGTGTAGATTCACTCATTTTGCTCCGTATGTAGTCCATATTGAAATATACATCAGTGTTTGGAGTATGTACTCGTAGTTCATATTGAAATATACTAAAGGACATATATTCCAAACAATATGATAATCTCTCTAACCAAGGTAGTAGGGGCGAGGAGTAAATGGAGGGAGTACTAGTAAAATATTCTCCTCGTCCTGCGAGCCACCGCGCGCGTGGGCGAGGGAGCGGGCGTAAGGCGTAGTAAGCAAGCTTCACCTCATCCTGCGAGCCACCGCGCCCGTGGGCGGGGGAGACAGCGTACTAAGCAAGCTTCTCCTCGTTCTGCGAGTTGACGGGACACATCAAAAGTACTCCAGTGTATAGAGCCTTGCCTCTAAGGTAGGCCCCACATGGTTTGCCTCTTTTTTAACATAACGCGTCAAGTCGCAATTTGTTTGTTCACCCGTGGTAGACGATCCTCCCTCCATCTAGTGGACAACCAGTACACATGTCAAGTTACCATGTGGGCTGCCTTTTCGTACAGAAATGAGCTCCACCGTGTACCCGCGTGGGTGTGGTTGGGAAAGAGACGGGAGTACGTGCGCCGTGCATGCACCTCTTCTTTCGTGCACGTCCCCCACCTACGTGGGTGTGTGTGAGAGATACAAACCTAGACAAATGGCTTGTGCGTTCGTGAGTGTTTTTTGTTTTTTTTGGGGGGGGGAGGTTGATTTCGTGAATGTATTTGTGGGAATATGTGTCGATGGCATCTCAATTTTTTTTTGCATGCAATGTGTGTGAAATGGAGGCCTATCCATATCATAAATAGAGGGTCGGGCGATCCACGAGAAGAGAGGGAGGGGTCATAGATAGCGATAGAGTCGAAGAGAGGATCAAGTGGGTGGTTGCGAGATCGATGAAGAGAGCCATCGAAATTGTGTGGGTGTGCAAGTCAAAGATATAGGGCGACTGACCTAGCTACCGAAACGTCAGAGGGCACAGGTCAAGTTTGTGTGTGGCAGGGAGACATGACTAGAGCGCTCGATGTATCGGTGTGTGTGTGTGCGAGGGGGTGGGGGGAGGGGTAGGCAGAGGCCTGACTATAGAGGTAGAACGACTCGTATATGTGTTGAGAAGGAGAGACCCAGCTATGTCTTGAGGGAGATCGGTCGACATCCATACATAACCAAAGGACGGGAAATAGGATGGGACAGAGAGAGAGGAGAGAGAGAGAGGGAGGGAGAGGGGTAGAGTGCTGGATGGGTGATGGAGTTGCTTCTCGAAGATGGTGGGAGAGGCCTACTAGACAAACTGAGGGTGGAACTGCAATATTATCAATAAGAGTGGGGATGTGTTTCTGTGTGTGCCTATGCGTGATAGATCTGTCGGGACACATCCATCGATGATGAAGGCCCGACGAGACGGATAGACAGAGAGAATGGAGCTAGGAGGTGGTGCGAGAGGCCCAGCTACTAGCTAGATAGGGGGAGGAGTGTGCGGTTGTGAGATCGATGAAAAGAGGGGCAAGAGTTTACACGTGAGTGGGACCGTATGAGAGACATGAGGCAAGGACACATAAAGGAGGAGATTGAAGGTGCGTGTGTATGTTGTAGGCAGACATCGCTAGAAAGGTTTATCGATCGGTGTGTGTCGGAAAGGAGTTGTGGAGACTGTGGGAGAACTACCTAAAGAAGAAGAAAATGAATGTGCGCGATGGATAGAATGTTGAGGGAGGGGGAGGGGGAGGAGGGCGTGTGCATGCACGAGAGAAATTTAGTGGTAGCTACAAAGGTTAGAGGATTGTGTGGGTGTAAGAGACTAAAAAAGATCAAAATTTGATATGAAAGTGGATTCATATATTTGAATAGGAGATCCTAGTGTTTTAAACATATGCATGCATGAATATAGCGGTGATACGCGTGTTGTGGTTTTGCACATGTTATACCATAATGTGATAATGCATGGCGTTTGCAACTCACAGCTAAATGTCGAACAATCTAAACCATACTATACACCGAACAATCTCACATTTTATTAGAATTTGTGATAATGTGTGGCGTTTGCAGCTTACAACTAAATATCGAACAATCTAAACAATACTATATATCGAACATTCTCACATTTTATTTGAATTGGTGGTAATGTGTGGTGTTTGCAACTCACATCTAAATACTTGTAGGCGTAGGGGGCGGGGCACCATCCATAATGTGATAAACACATTATACATATGAGACATGGTTTAGTTTGTGAAGATCTAGCTAGAGCTTGAAATGTACTATGATTTGTAATCAACTTAAAGTGGATTCAAAAAATCGACTTCGAGTTCATATAGTACACATAGTTCATATGTAACTCGAGAATAATCATGTGGTGTGCTGTGAAGATAATACACAAACAATGGTTTAACTTGACAATAATGACGATTGTAGATCTTATTAAAACAGAGAAACAAATTCAAACGCTTTCACTTCACAACAATCATTATTGTAGATCTTATTCAAATAGAGAAACGAATTCAAATTTAGTTCATATTGACGCAGTAGTATATACGTTTGAAATGCACTAAAACGTTCATTTGAGTACTAGGTTGCATGCATTATACACGTAGCAAAATATTTTAACTGAACATACATGAATTCAAAGTTTTGAATGACATTTGTAGTGCAAATTGATTTGGTACAGTACACATTAGGCTTGTCCGGAAATTTCAACCCGCGCCTTGTTAGCCTGAAATATTTAAGATATATATTTGTCTCGTTGTGCTCCGACAACTCCCTCCATCTCAACCCGCGCCTTGCTATTCCAAAATTACAACTCGCGTGAAAACTCCCACCTCCTGTGAAATCCCGACACGCGAAATGCCCGTAATACCCCTGAACCAAAAGAACCGCCTCAAATCGGTGGGGCTACTTTCGTAACTTACCCCACATTTCGGACAAGCGCGTCCCTAAGCCATGGTTCCCCACTCCCATCCCATCCGCCCACCCATTCGTACACCGAGGCCAGAAAAACCCGCGAAGCCCCACACCCTCCTCCGTCCGCCACCCAGCCGGAGCCTATTCCCCGACGACATCGTCCACAGCAACACCTCGACGTCCCTCATCCACCGTACCAGATGAGGATCCATCGTCGATCTGGTCGTCCCGACGGTTCAGCCACCCCGTCCTCCACATCCAAGGAGCTCCCCCGACGTTCCCCTCATCTTTCGCGCCACCTCCATTCCCACACCACCGTCTTCACCTACACCACCGAAAGAGCATCAGCATCACCATTTCCTTGGATGAAGCTGCGGCCTAATCGGCGCCACCAAAGAGGTTGTACACTAATCGCCGCATTTTTTTCTTTATTCGATCTCACGGTGCTGCCGGCGCTCGGTCCCGAGCCGACATGGCGCGGCTCCATCCACCGCGGCGTCGCCCGCCACTTCCTCCACGGCATCGCTCCCTCGGCGGCGACGTCCACATCAGTAGGAGCTGCTGCTGCTTTAGCTCTCGCTCGCACTGCTGCTTTGCTCTTGCTCTCGGTCCCCTGCCTGGTCTGCTCTTGCTCATGCTCGCACTGCTGCTCTCGCTCTTGCTCTTGCTTGCGATGCTGCTCCGATTTAGCTACACTTCAGTCGACTGAATCGACTTTTGGGTCAGTCAATTTTCAGGGGGTGGGGGGCTCGCCAGAGTTAAGGAAGAACCAGCCACAGCGGGGAGGGGGGCTCGCCGGAGAAGTACCCCACTATCTATCTTAGGGTTCAGGGTGGGGGCGGTGGCGTGGGGATCGCCGGAGAAAAAGCTCGGCACGGGGACGCCTAGAGGGATGGCCGGGGCGGCGGCGGACCGGCGGTGGGGAGTGTTTTCGGGGCGGGCGGGGCGGCTGTTTGGCCGGTGGTGACTGGCGGCTCAGGGGGGTGGATGTTGAAGATGAACTGCAGGCCCTTGATTTTGTATCCAACGGCTGCAAAATCGACTGACCAGAGATGAAAAAGTCAGTCGACTAATGTGTAGCCTCACCTCTAGTGCGTTCAGTTTCGACAGTAAAATTCAGTTTCAACAGCAAAATTCAGTTTCGATAGTTAAGTTCAGTTTCGACAGTTAAATTCAGTTTCGACAGTTAAGTTCAGAGATGAGCGGCTGATGTATACATCTAGCACTTTGTGGTTATGTATTTTATGTCATCAATTGGAGATGCTATTAGAATTCCACTCAAGTTAACATTTTCTCTCTTGTCCTGCTTCAGCCTCGGCGTCGTACAACTCACCGGAGCTGCTCCAATGACGAAACCCTCCATCACAGCGGAGCAGTACCCCGGGCTCCATCTCCAGATGCCTAAGATCTTCTTCCCCTTGTCACATCCCTAGTTCTGGTATGACCTAGACTAGCTAGTCATGTGTGCATCATGTTTAAATTCCATTTAAATTTGAAGTGGGGATTTGGGAAACCCTCAGAATCATTTCTGGAAATGACCTAGATAAAAATTGCTCCAAAAGGGTCCAAGAAAATGTTCATGTTGCTCTCTGAAAATATTGGACAGAGAAAAAAATCAAACCAATATTTTTAGGAGCTCATAAATATTTATTTTGGGCATTTGGAATTAATGCAGTAATTATTTGCTTTGGATATATATTGTTATATATAAATAATATTGTCCAAAAATTATGCCATTTGTTGAGGAGCTCTGGAATAATACCACTAGCCCCTACAAAAATTGGCATAAGAAAATAAAATGGTTTATTATTTTTATTAAACCAAACAAATGTCAGAAAAATAGAAAAGAAACATAAATGGAAAAAAACCAACCTGTGCTTACCTGCGGCCCAGCTGGACCAGCCCGCCAGCGCCGTCGTCCTCCTGGCGCCAGTCGGCCAGGCATGTGGCCGGCGCGCGCGCACGGCCGTGCCGCCACGCCACCTGCCTGCCTGTCCTCCTCCTCGTCGCCTGGATGCCCCGCGCGATGCCACGCGCCGCCCCGCACCTCTCTTGCTCTCTCCCATGCCCATTTCCTCTTCCCCTCGCTCTCTCTCGCGCACGGCCAAACGCCACCGTCGCCGCCGCTCGCTGTTGCCGCAGCCACCGCCTCCCCCTCGACCTCTCTCCGCGCCCGAGAGCTCCGCCACAACGTCTTCTACGTCCTCGACGAGCCAGGCAACTGGGGACGCACCGTATCGCCGCCTCCGCCGTCATCTTCAACTCCGGCCACCGTGGATCTCCACCGCCCGTCCGTCGCCTGCAGAACCTCCCCCGAGCCGCCGTTGCCTCTGCTGGACTCCCCGTGAGCTCCCACCTCAAATCCACCACTCCCCTTTGTCTTTTGCAAGCTGCAGCCATGATCCCGCCCGAGGCCGTACTCCGGCCGCTGCCGCGACCTCCGCTCCGGCGAGCTCCGCCGCCCCCGCAGCCTCTCGCTGGCTCCCCTGGATGCGCGGGAGCGCGGGCAACCTCCTGGTGCCCCCAGTCGCCGCTCCCGTGGCTTCCAGCGGGGACTCCGCTGTGGCCAGTGGTCGCCGGCGACGAGCCCCATCGCCTGAGCCCTTCCACGTGGGTCGGGCCTGGCAGGTGATTAGCTTAGCGCTAATCACCGCTTGATTAATCCCCCTGACACTGACATGTGGGCCCAGTGCGCCCTAATCTTTTCATTAGATTAGTAAACCCCCCCCCCTGTTTAACACTGTGTCACTGACATGTGGATCCCACACGTCAGGTTTGACCCAGTCAGCACTGTTGACTTGCTGACGCAAGCTTGACGCAGTGCTGATGCAGTTATTTATTTTCAAGATTTAAATTAAATCAGGAAATTCCAGAAAATAGCCAAAACTTCTAACATTCATAGAAATTCAACTGTAACGCAGATTGAAATAAGTTATATATGAAAAATTATCAGAAAAATTCAATCTATCCATCTGTACCATTTTCATGCATGACAAACCAACCTATACATGCTGTATATATGAAAGCACACTTATGGCATTTAAAGGGACTTCACTTAGAATTGCATGTGAACCTTTGGTTCAAATGGACCTCTTCCCAGTTGAATGCTAGTTGCATTAACTCAAACATCATCACATCTACATGCCATGATCATGCATCATATTGTTGCATATGCTTGTGTATTGATTGTCGACACCATTCCTTCTTGATAGGTCCTGCTCCGAAGAGTGCTCGAGAGTACCTGTCTAAGGAGCAGTGCCACCATGTTGATCTACCAGGCAAGCAAACCCCCCTTGTTCATTCCGATACAATCCTACTCTCGCTCCTGCTCTCTTTTATTGCATTAGGACATTAATTATTCAACTGCTACTTTATGCTACGGTAGTTGAACCCATTCCTCTGCATGACCTGTCATTGCCAAAGTAAATAGTTGAAACCCACTAGCATGTGTAGGAGTTGATTGAGCCATGTTGTGTTCCTACCATGCCATGCCTGCTATTGCTTAGAGTTGTGTCAGGTCTGATTCATTGGGAATGAATTGGAGTGTTACGATATGATCTGGTGCTGAGACTTAAGTGTATGAACACGATTTGGTAAAGGTAGCGGTGAGAGGCCATGTAGGAGTACATGGTGGGTTGTCTCACTGGAACCGTCCTTAAGCACTGAGTTCTGTGTATGCTGTCCAATGACTAGCTACTACCACACATTGGGTTCCGGTAACTCGACCCCTCTCGACTTATTAACCAACTTGATCTCTGTCCAGGATTTGCAATTAGTTTCTGGTGTTTGTAGGTAGTGTTAGTAGTCTACCAAGTGGCACCCGGCCAGGTGGGCTTGGGACAGACTAGGCACAAGTGGCACGGTGTACCAAGCGTAGATCCATCCGGCGAGGTGGGCTTGGGAACCCTGCACACATCGTTTGGGGCCGTGAGCGACACCCCGGCCGGATCTCCTTGCGGATGGAACCCGAATAGGCGATAAACCTGGACTAGAGTCTTGTGTGGCTAGTTAGGTCGTGGCCGACTCCCTCGCCAGGCTTCCGCTTCAAGGTTGCCGAGATACATGACGTGTACATGGCGGTAAGTGGCGAGAGCGTGTGTGAAGAAGTACACTCCTGCAGGGTTATCATGATTTATTCGAATAGTCGTGTCCTCGGTTATGGGCTTCTTGGATGCTTACGTGGTACATAGACAACTTGAAGTGGATACTCTAAAATGCTCAAGATAAGTGTGAGTGTTATGGATGTCTTCTCGTAGTGAGACGGGAATGAATCCATAGTGGTGTATTGAGGTGGTGATTAGTGGACTCGTGTGCGCTTTCTTACCTCAAAGAAGTTTCTCGTAGTCGTAGATAGTCAGCCTTCTCAGCCTTTTTCATTTGTAGATGTCTGTACTCAGACATGTTAAGCTTCCGCGTGTGCTTTTGACTTGTATGCTCTGAATGTTGGGTCATGAGACCCATGTTTGTAATATCTTGGCTTCTCGGAGCCTAATGAATAAATACTCTGTGTCGTAGAGTCTTGTTGTGATGCCATGTTGTATTTGCACATATCGAGCATATTGTGTGTATGATTGAAATGCTTGGTATGTGTGGGATCCGACAACCTAGTTGTTTATCCTTGGTAGCCTCTCTTATGGGGAAATATAGTCTTGTGCATCCATGAGCCATAGTAGTCCGCTATAGCCCGGATTACCGGAGTCCTGCTAGCCTAGCACTACTGCTCCGGAACACTTGACTGGCCGGCATGTGTTTCACTTCGTTCCTGTGTCTGTCCCTTCGGGGAAATGTCACGTGGTGACATCCGGAGTCCTGCCAAGCCTGCTATAGCCCGGGTTCCCGGAGTCCTATTAGCCTAGTGCTACAGCCCGGATTCGCACGCTGCTGACCGACATGCTCGATGTTGATTCATGTATGCCTGTCCACGTAAGTTAGTGCCACTTTGGGTTCACGACTAGTCATGTTGGCCCGGGTTCTCTGTCATATAGATGCTAGCGACACTATCATATATGTGAGCCAAAAGGCGCAAACGGTCCCGGGCCATGGTAAGGCGACACCCGTGGGAATACCGTGCGTGAGGCCGCAAAGTGATATGAGGTGTTACAGGCTAGATCGGTGTGGCATAGAATCGGGGTCCCGACAGCTTTGGTGTCTGAGCCTGACTGCCTGTAGGATTTCCAAGCCAACCTGGTCGAAGTTGAGTCTAGAAATTCTTTAGTTATATAAGGGAATTGATTGTGGAAGGGAACGTAAGGCTCTTTTTACTCCTTTTACCTCATGCCTTCTGATCTGAGTCATCCTATCTTTCCTACGGGGTTAAGGAACTAGGCTTTCTCTCCCGTCTATCAGGATCACGTGTTAGTACTCCGTAGTCTCTTAGGATTGGTTGATCAGAGTCATATACCAGTTCGAGTACCTCCGGTGTAGCCTGTTTAGTAATATCTCAGAACCTTGAGTGACGATGTTGAGTATGGTGCTACCCCGCCTTTTGCAGAATGTCTCATTTTGAGCATTTTACTGCCGTTATGCTACCGGATTTGTCCTAGGAGTTGGAGAGATACTAAATTTCCTTATGCTACATGTTGCATCCTATAGTTGTTGTTGACCTCGTCCTTGGTTCCGCTTCTCAGGATGTCGTCAGTTAACCGAAGTTCTGTTGCTCGTTGCCTGAACCACGGAGGTGGTAGGGATGAGGAGGATCCTCCCGACCAGCCTTCGTTGGCAGAGTTTATGTTAGAGATGGAGAGGAACAAGCATGAGTCTAACCGCTTGTTAGCACGTATCGAGGAGAACACCGCACCTCAGTGCAAAGAGTCAGTGACCATCTATGATTTCATTGGTTTGAAACCACCTACCTTCCAACATTCCATTGAACCACTCGATGCAGATGACTGGCTCCGTAGTATCACGCACAAGCTGCGTTCTGCGAACATAGCTGATGGTGACAAGGTCACTTATGCTGCATATCACCTGGAAGGTCCTGCTAGTCTTTGGTGGCAGAACTATGAGGCTATGCTTCCAGCTGGCCAGATACCGACCTGGAGGGATTTCACTGAGGCTTTTCGCGAGCATCACATTCCTCAGGCTCTCATTGACCGCAAGAGAGAAGAGTTCTCTAGTTTTACCCAGGGTAAGATGGCTGTTGATGCTTACAGTAGAGAGTTTCAGAACCTCGCCCGCTATGCTACAGAAGAAGTGTCCACGGACGCTAAGAAGCAGGCTAGGTTCCGGAAGGGTCTCAACCCCAAGTTGCGTCGAGATCTCCACCTGCACCATTGCAATACATTCCAGGCTCTTGTGAACAAGGCCATTAATGCGGAGACAGCTCAGCTCACCTACGAGGAGTCTCGTAAGCACACCCGTGATTTGGGTTCTTCCTCCGGTTCTAGTTCTCAGAAGCGCCGAATTTGGATTCCGAACTCTGCTCTTCCACCCGGTTATACACCGAGGCCATCTTATGTGGCGCCTCACCCAGTTCAGCCGTATGCTCCACCCAGGCCTATTGGTGGACCGCCTGCCAACGCGGGTCCACGTCCTACCTCCAAGATTTGTTACAAGTGCGGAGAGCCAGGCCACACTGCCCGTATTTGCACTCAGACCCGTGTTGCTCCACCCCAGCCCAAGAAGTCTGTTGGCCATGGTAAGCCATCACGCAAGATGATCAGTACCAAGTCAGCTCCCACTGAATGTGGACGTGTGCATCACGTCTCAGCTAAAGACGCTTAGGATGATCCAGATGTCGTTCTTGGTACACTCCTTGTAAACTGTCATCCAGCTTCGGTTCTATTTGATACTGGGGCGTCTCATTCCTTCATTTCCGAAAGTTATGCCCGCTTGCACAACATCTCATTTTGTGATATGCCCTCCCCACTACTCATTCAAACTCCTGAATCCAAATGGCAAACTTCTAGGATAAGTTATGGCAATGAAATACATGTTGACAGACTTGTATTCCTAACTTCCTTGATATCTCTCAAGTCTTCAGATATTAACATCATCTTGGGTATGGACTGGATGAAAGCTCATTATGCCAAGATTGATTGTTACACCCGGTCTGTTCAGCTCACACACCCATCTGGCAAGATAGTCACTGTCTCCACCAGAATTTCAAAGCGTCAGCTTTATTCTCTTAATGCCAGCCCTCTTCCAGACCTTGAGGATATCCCGGTAGTCCGTGACTTTCCGGATGTCTTTCCAGAAGAACTGCCAGGTATTCCACCTGACAGGGATGTAGAGTTTGTCATAGATCTTATCCCAGGAACCGCCCCAATTTCTAGGAGACCTTACAAGATGGCACCTTAGAGCTAGCCGAGCTTAAGAAACAACTCGATGAATCCTTGCAAAAGGGTTTCATCCGTCCTAGTTCTTCTCCTTGGGCTTGCCCCGTTCTCTTCGTCAAGAAGAAGGATGGTACGGACCGGATGGTTGTAGATTATCGTCCCGTTAATTTCGTCACGATAAAGAACAAGTATCCGCTCCCCAGGATCAATGACCTGTATGATCAGCTCGCTGGATCCTCAGTCTTTTCCAAGATGGATTTGAGGTTAGGCTACCACCAAATCAAGATTAGAAACGGGGACATTCCTAAGACGGCTTTTGTCACGCGTTATGGCCAGTACGAGTACACCGTCATGTCCTTTGGTCTAACCAATGCTCCAGCTACCTTCTCCCGTTTGATGAACTCGATCTTCATGGAGTACTTAGACAAGTTCGTCGTGGTTTACCTCCATGATATCCTTATCTACTCGAAGAACGAGGAAGAGCATGCCGAACATCTTAGACTTGTGCTAGAAAAACTCTGAGAGCACCGCCTTTATGCCAAGTTCTCCAAGTGCAAATTTTGGTTGCCAGTAGTAATCTATCTGGGCCACGTGATCTCTGGTAAGGGCATTGCTGTCAATCCCGAGTGAGTTCAGGTCGTTCTTGATTGGACTCCACCTGTAACGGTTAAGCAAATTAGGAGTTTCCTTGGTCTAGCCAGTTATTGTCGCCGCTTTGTTGAGAACTTCTCCAAAGTGGCCAAACCCCTCACGGAACTTCTCAAGAAAGATAAAAAGTTTGAGTGGTCCCCATAGTGTGAGTATAGTTTTCAGGAACTGAAAAGACGCCTGACTTCTGCTCCCATACTGGTGCCACCGGATTTCATGAAGGACTTTGTTATCTACTGCGATGCCTCACGACAGGGACTAGGTTGCATTCTTATGCAGGATCGTCATGTGATTGCCTATGCATCTCGACAGTTGCATCCACATGAGGAGAATTATCCTACACATGATCTAGAGCTCGCAGCCGTAGTCTATGCTCTTAAGACATGGCGACATTACCTTCTTGGTAAACGTTGCGAGATTTACACCGATCACCAGAGTCTCAAGTATATTTTCACCCAAACAGATTTGAACCTTAGGCAAAGACGTTGGTTGGAGTTGATCTCAGATTACGACTTAGGGATTACCTACACCCCAGGCAAGGGCAATGTCATGGCTGATGCGCTAAGTCGTAAGTCCTATTGCAACAATCTTATGTTGCAGCAGGGCCAACCACTTCTCCATGAGGAATTCTATAAGCTTAACCTTCACATTGCTCCTCAAGGATTCCTTTCTACCTTGGTGGTGAAGCCTACTCTTGTGGATCATATCATAGAAGCCCAGAAGCATGATACGGGGATTACCCGGATCACGAGAAACATTGCCAAGGGTATTGCTGGTAGTTTCTCTATAGATGATCGAGGTGTTGTTCCCTTCGAGAACCGTCTGGTGGTTCCCAAGAAGCAACATCTTCGGCAATTGATCCTTAAGGAGGCGCATGAATCCCCTCTCACGATTCATCCCGGTAGTACTAAGATGTATCAGGACCTACGCCAGAGGTTCTGGGGGACTAGGATGAAGAGAGAAATTGCTGAGTTCATAGCTAACTGTGACGTTTGTCGTCACGTTAAGGCAGAGCATCAAAGGCCTGCTGGCACCCTTCAGCCTTTAGCTATTTCTGAGTGGAAATGGGAAAAAGTTGGTATGGACTTCATCACCGGCTTTCCCAGGACCAGGAAAGGGAATAATGCTATCTTCGTAGTCATTGATCGCCTGTCCAAAGTGGCTCACTTCCTACCTGTTCGAGAGAGTATCACTGCTAGTCAGCTCGCTGACTTATATATTTCTCGAATAGTGTCACTTCATGGTGTTCCACTAGAGATAAATTCAGACCGTGGTAGTCTCTTCACTTCTCATTTCTGGGGGAGTTTCCAAACTGCCATGGGCACCCATCTTTCCTTCAGTACCGCTTTCCACCCTCAATCAAGTGGTCAGGTGGAAAGGGTCAACCAAATTCTCGAAGACATGCTTAGAGCTTGCGTTATCTCATTCGGTATGGATTGGGAGAAATGCCTACCTTTCGCCGAGTTTGCTTATAACAATAGCTATCAATCCAGTCTTAAGAAAGCTCCTTTCGAGATTCTGTATGGACGAAGATGTCGAACACCTTTGAACTGGTCAGAAACCGGTGAAAGACAATTCTTTGGACCAGACATGATCCAGGAAGCAGAAGAGCAAGTTCGCATCATTCGTGAGAATTTGAAAACAGCCCAGTCTCGTCAAAAGAGCCAGTATGACCATCATCATAAGGAAGTGGCTTATGAAGTTGGCGACAAGGCTTACCTTCGGGTTACTCCTCTAAAGGGTACCCATCGATTCGGTATCAAGGGCAAGTTGGCTCCTCGTTATATTGGTCTGTTCCTCATTCTCGCTAAACGAGGAGAGGTTGCCTACCAGTTGGAACTACCCCCACATCTTTCTCGAGTCCATGATGTCTTCCACGTCTGTCAACTCGGGCGTTGCTTCTCGGATCCCTTCCGCAGAGTGGACCACAAAACGCTTGATCTCCAAGATAACCTCACATATCGAGAGTACCCTATTCGCATTATTGATCAAGCAGAGCGTGTCACCCGATGTCAAAACACCAAGTTTCTCAAGGTTCAGTGGTCTCATCATTCTGAGAGCGAAGCTACTTGGGAGCGAGAAGATCGTCTTCGACTCGAGTACCCCACCTACTTTCCATCGACCCCTGAATCTCGGGACGAGATTCTTTCAAGTGGGGGCGAGTTGTCACATCCCTAGTTCTGGTATGACCTAGACTAGCTAATCATGTGTGCATCATGTTTAAATTCCATTTAAATTTGAAGTGGGGATTTGGGAAACCCTCAGAATCATTTCTGGAAATGACCCAGATAAAAATTGCTCCAAAAGGGTCCAAGAAAATGTTCATGTTGCTCTCTGAAAATATTGGACAGAGATAAAAATCAAACCAATATTTTTAGGAGCTCATAAATATTTATTTTGAGCATTTTGAATTAATGCTGTAATTATTTGCTTTGGATATATATTGTTATATATATAATATTGTCCAAAAATTATGCCATTTGTTGAGGAGCTCTGGAAGAATACCGCTAGCCCCTACAAAAATTGGCATAAGAAAATAAAATGGTTTATTATTTTTATTAAACCAAACAAATGTCAGAAAAATAGAAAAGAAACAGAAATGGAAAAAAACCTACCTGTGCTTACCTGCGGCCCAGCTGGACCAGCCAGCCAGCGCCGTCGTCCTCATGGCGCCAGTCGGCCAGGCGTGTGGCCGGCGCGCGCGCACGGCCGTGCCGCCACGCCACCTGCCTGCCTGTCCTCCCCCTCGTCTCCTGGATGCCCCGCGCGACGCCACGACGTCTTCTACGTCCTCGACGAGCCCATTTCCTCTTCCCCTCGCTCTCTCTCGCGCACGGCCAAACGCCACCATCGCCGCCGCTCGCTGCTGCCACAGCCACCGCCTCCCCCTCAACCTCTCTCCGCGCCCGAGAGCTCCGCCACGACGTCTTCTACGTCCTCGACGAGCCAGGCAACTGGGGACGCACCGTATCGCCGCCTCCGCCATCATCTTCAACACCGACCGCCGGGGATCTCCATCGCCCGTCCGTCGCCAGCAGACCCTCCCCCGAGCCGCCGTTTCCTCTGCTGGACTCCCCATGAGCTCCCACCTCGAATCCTCCTTTCCCCTTTGTCTTTTGCAAGCTGCAGCCACGATCCCGCCCGAGGCCGAACTCCGGCCGCCGCCGCGAGCTCCGCTCCGGCGAGCTCCGCCGCCCCCGCAGCCTCTCGCTGGCTCCCCTGGATGCGCGGGAGCGCGGGCAACCTCCTGGTGCCCCAGTTGCCGCTCCCGTGGCTTCCAGCGGGGACTCCGCCGTGGCTAGTGGTCATCGGAGATGAGCCCCGTCGCCTGAGCCCTGCCACGTGGGTCCGGCCTGGCAGGTGATTAGCTGAGCGCTAATCACTGCCTGATTAATCCCCCTGACACTGACATGTGGGCCAGTGCGCCCTAATCTTTTAATTAGATTAGTAAACCCCCCTTGTTTAACACTGTGTCACTGACGTGTGGATCCCACACGTCAGGTTTGACCCAGTCAGCGATGTTGACTTGCTGACGCAAGCATGACGCAATGCTGATGCAGTTATTTATTTTCTGGATTTAAATTAAATCAGGAAATTCCAGAAAATAGCCAAAACTTCTAAAATTCATAGAAATTCAACCGTAACTTAGATTATAATAAGTTATATATGAAAAATATCAGAAAAATTCAATCTATCCATCTATAACATTTTCATGCATGAAAAACCAACCTATACATGCTGTATATATGAAAACACACTTATGGCATTTAAAGGGACTTAACTTAGAATTGCATTTGAACCTTTGGTTCAAATGGACCTCTTCCAAGTTGAATGCTAGTTGCATTAACTCAAACAACATCACATCTACATGCCATGATCATGCATCATATTGTTGCATATGATTTTTTATTGATTGTCGACACCGTTCCTTCTCGATAGGTCCTGCTCCGAAGAGTGCTCGAGAGTACCTGTCTGAGGAGCAGTGGAACCCTGTTGATCTACCAGGCAAGCAAACCCCCCTTGTTCATTCCGATACAATCCTACTCTCGCTCCTGCTCTCTTTTATTGCATTAGGACAACAACGATTCAACTGCTACTTTATGCTGCGGTAGTTGAACCCATTCCTCTGCATGACCTGTCATTGCCACAGTAAATAGTTGAAACCCACTAGCATGTGTAGGAGTTGATTGAGCCATGTTGTGTTCCTACCATGCCATGCATGCTATTGCTTAGAGTTGTGTTAGGTCTGATTCATTGGGAATGAATTGGAGTGTTACGATATGTTCTGGTGCTGAGAGTTAAGTGTATGAACACGATTTGGTAAAGGTAGCGGTGAGAGGCCATGTAGGAGTACATGGTGGGTTGTCTCACTGGAACCGTCCTTAAGCACTGAGTTCTGTGTATGTTGTCCAATGACTAGCTACTACCACACATTGGGTTCCGGTAACTCGACCCCTCTCGACTTATTAACCAACTTGATATCTGTCCAGGAGTTGCAATTAGTTTCTGGTGTTTGTAGGTAGTGTTAGTAGTCTACCAAGTGGCACCCGGCCAGGTGGGCTTGGGACAGACTAGGCACAAGTGGAACGGTGTACCAAGCATAGATCCATCTGGCGAGGTGGGCTTGGGAACCCTGCACACATCGTTTGGGGCCGTGAGCGACACCCCGGCCGGATCTCCTTGCGGATGGAACCCGAATAGGCGATAAACCTGGACTAGAGTATTCTGTGGCTAGTTAGGTCGTGGCCGACTCCCTCACCAGGCTTCCGCTTGAAGGTTGCCGAGATACATGACGTGTACATGGCGGTAAGTGACGAGAGCGTGTGTGAAGAAGTACACCCCTGCAGGGTTATCATGATCTATTCTAATAGCCGTGTCCTCGGTTATGGACTTCTTGGATGCTTACGTGGTACATAGACAACTTGAAGTGGATACTCTAAAATGCTCAAGATAAGTGTGAGTGCTATGGATGGCTTCTCGTAGTGAGACGAGAATGAATCCATAGTGGTGTATTGAGGTGGTGATTAGTGGACTCGTGTGCGCTTTCTTACCTCAAAGAAGTTTCTCGTAGTCGTAGAATAGGTTAGCCACTGAGTCAAAGCTAGCTTGCTGCAACTGAACCCCGCATTGCCTCCTTGATACTAGTGCATGTATGATTGGATCTGATGTAAGTCTTGCTGAGTACCTTTGTACTCATGTTGCTTTATTTATGTTTTTGCAGCGAAGACTTCAGTCTCGCATGTAGTTTCGCATGGACTTCGACGTTTAGCTTGTTACCTCAGCTACGATCTTGTGCCCTCGGCAGGATCTGGTAGATAGTCAGGCTTCTCAGCCTTTTTCA
Source organism: Aegilops tauschii subsp. strangulata (assembly GCF_002575655.3). Taxonomy (NCBI): domain Eukaryota; kingdom Viridiplantae; phylum Streptophyta; class Magnoliopsida; order Poales; family Poaceae; genus Aegilops; species Aegilops tauschii. The sequence continues at coordinate 247,808,470 of NC_053041.3, forward strand.
TTTGTAGATGTTTGTACTCAGACATGTTAAGCTTCCGCGTGTGCTTTTGACTTGTATGCTCTGAATGTTGGGTCATGAGACCCATGTTTGTAATATCTTGGCTCCTCGGAGCCTAATGAATAAATACTCTGAGTCGTAGAGTCTTGTTGTGATATTTGCACATATCGAGCATATTGTGTGTATGATTGAAATGCTTGGTATGTGTGGGATCCGACAACCTAGTTGTTTATCCTTGGTAGCCTCTCTTATGGGGAAATGTAGTCTTGTGCATCCATGAGCCATAGTAGTCCGCTACAGCCCGGATTACCGGAGTCCTGCTAGCCCAGCACTACTGCTCCGGAACACTTGACTGGCCGGCATGTGTTTCACTTCGTTCCTGTGTCTGTCCCTTCGGGGAAATGTCACGCGGTGACATTCGGAGTCCTGGCTAGCCTGCTACAGCCCGGGTTCCTGGAGTCCTGTTAGCCCAGTGCTATAGCCCGGATTCGCACGCTGCTGACCGACATGCTCGATGTTGATTCATGTATGCATGTCCCCGTAAGTTAGTGCCACTTTGGGTTCACGACTAGTCATGTCGGCCCGGGTTCTCTGTCATATGGATGCTAGCGACACTATCATATACGTGAGCCAAAAGGCGCAAACGGTCCCGGGCCATGGTAAGGCGACACCCGTGGGAATAGCGTGTGTGAGGCCGCAAAGTGATATGAGGTGTTACAGGCTAGAACGGTGTGGCATAGAATCGGGGTCCCGACACCCCTCCTCCGACAGCCAAGTCAGCCGGAGCATCCTCACCGGCCAACCCAATCACGTTGAGATCGACATGGCTTCGCCAAAGAGGTTGTACACTTCTTGTGGTTTGACTTAATCTCACCATACTTCTTTGCATCCTGTGAACCAAACACCCAGATTGGCAGAAATCCTGTGTTTTTAAATTCTGTGTTTTGCACGTGCATTCCTATCCTATTCCTGTCTATTTCCTATCCCTGCATTGTTAGTGTAACATCCCAAATTTTCAATTTGGAATGTTATACAATAGATCATCATTGCATATCATATTTTTATTTGCATCTTGGCTAGATCCTAGGAAATTCTACGCAACTCAAGGACCCACGGAGAGAGTTCGGAATTTCACAATTTTCGTATTTGAATTTTATCAAATTTCGAAACAAGGATCATTTGTTTTAATTATTTTCTCTCCAAAAATATTTCATATTAAAATATATGAGAGGGGATAAAATGACTTCTCCAAAATAAATGAAATATTAGAGGGAAAATATTAAAATAAGTTTTTTGTATTTTATTTGGAGTTTATTGCAATTTTATTTGAATTAGAAAAATTGCACGTTTACAAAAATTGCATTTTAGGGCCAAGAAAATGTTCATCTTGTTCTAAATATTTTATTTAGACGGAGAAAAATTGTTTTGGCATTTTTAGATTTTTATTTATTTTTCTAGGATTTATTTAAGTTTCGGCGGAATTGTTTTTTTTTTAAATTTGCCCGCGGACCGAACTGGGCCGAAGGGCTAGCCGGCCCACCTGCCCGCGCCACCTCGCCCGAGCGTGGCCGAGCCGGACTCCCGCCGGAGTCCGGGTCAGCGCCGCCACGACCGCCCGGGGGTGCCCCCTCCCCCAAGTCGGACGTCCTCCCCGACCCCTTTAAGTACCCCGCCCCGCCGCCACCTCTCCCCACCCCGAGCCAAGCCGCCGCCCGCGCCGCCGAACACCGCCGCCGTCGCCATTCCGTTGCCGCCGGAGGGAGCCGCCGCCGCCCGCCCTCACCGCCGCCCAGCCGCCCGACGCCGACCCCGCCTGAGCCCGCCGCCGGAGCCGCCGCCGTCCCGCGCCTCGCCGGAATCCCGCCGGACCTGAGGTAGCCGCCGCCGCCGGTCTTTCCCGGAAACCGATCGGTTTTTTTATAAAACCCGCGGTTGTTTTTTTATATAGATCAGTTTAGTTTTTTTCAGTTTATTTATTTTGCGGACTTTCGTCCGTACGTTCGTTTTAACGAACAATTTTCGTCATTTAGCCGCAGACAGCGAACGTTCGTTCGTTAGCCTGTTCGTCAGTTTTTCTTTTTCTCGGAATTTTCGCGATTATTTTCGATCGCGATTTCCGATCTGTTTTTCGTTTTAGTATAACTTTTCGCTCGTTTATCGGAATCAGGCAATTCAAGCGCCTAGAGTTTCGTCTCGAAACCCTCTTTCCATTTAACCAATTTAAACAAGTTTTTGCTACTGTAAAATTTGACTTAGGTCCAGATTAGTAAACGAAGCTTGTTTCTTTTGCCGTCAGAGTTTCGTTGTTTTGTTCGATTTGATTCTTTTTGCAAACCGGAGTTCTTAACTTGAACTTTCTGGTTAGATCTCTTATTTTGAGTTTTACCCGTGCACCCTTGCTTGATTGCTTATGTATGTATTGTTTGTTTGCGATAGAGTACCCGGAGTGCGAAGCGTGCTACTACGAGTCTCTAGGTTTCACGGATCATCAGCAAGGCAAGTAACACTTTGATCATACCTCTTTACCACCCAGTTTTATTGCATTAGATCAACCCTCAAACTATTGCATGGTTAGGAACTGTTTAATATGTGGGTTTTGGGAAGTAGATGAGGTAGTACCTATTGCCCTGTTTATTATCAAACCGTTGGGAGTTACTTCTACGTTCGCTTATATCACTATGCTATGCTCGTAGACGTGGATTGGGTTTGAGTGAATTTCCATGACAGATGTGAGGATGTTAATTAATGGTTCAACTTAAGGTGGTTACTTTAATTCACATCTGGGTGGATTGAGGCACCTGGGGAACCCAGTGTTGCCTTTATTTTTCGGATATCCCGGAGTACCTGTGAGATTATCCTATGGACCGCCACTCAGGCTCAAAGGGATCATGAGATTATTCATGCTAGAAACTTCCGTGTGCAGCCACAAGCTATTATGGGCTCTAGCATAGTTGAGTATGTTGCATGACCTCTTTTAGTGGTGGGCTAGCAGATGTAGGGGAAAGTAGGTGTAACTGTCCACCCGGAGTAAAGAGTTATTGTTTCTGAAAGACTATGTCTCGGTCATCCGTTTCTCAAACACCATGTAGTGCGAGAAATCAAACGGAGGAGAACGAGTCTTGTGGGGAAAAGTGCGCAAACCTCTGCAGAGTGTACAAACTAATCATGGTTAGCCGTGTCCCCGGTTATGGACATCTTGAGTATCTAGTTCTTGGATTATCATGTGAATCTCATCATCATGTTACTTAATTTAATTTGATTGGGTTAATCACGTTCTTAATTGGGATTGAGTTGGAGGTACCTTCTCAATGTTTAACAACCACCATGATAGTTAAATAAAATTTATTTCCTTGTTGTAGGGAAAAATTGGCTTTTCGCAAAACATTAACCATAGAGCTTTCCACCAGCCATATATGCATGTAGTGTTAGCATTATTCTGCTCATTACTCTCTATGTGTTACTTTGCCAGCATATTCCATGTGCTAACCCGTTTTCGGGCTACAAAGTTCATGTTCCAGACTTTTCAGACGACGAGTAAGGTGCCATAGGTTGTGGTCTTATACTCAGTGATGCCGTTGGAGTTGATGAACTCACTTTATCTTCCAAGCCTTTCGCTGTTATCATATTTTAGATGGCCTTAAGCCATATTTATTTAATAAGTTCTCTCTAGAGACTATTCGATGTAATAAGTGTGTGATTGCTACTCTGTTATAAATCCTTCAAGTACTGTGCGTGTCAGCATTACCGATCCAGGGATGACACTGATGCACAGAGACTGGACTGTTTGAGGTCTGGTCGCTACAGTTAGAATCCTCAAATTCAAACAAGCCCTTACACAATTACTTCTGTTACAGATATGTGTCAAATAAAACCTTGTGTGGTTTGTCCAGCTCCTGCGGTGTTGTGTTCCACCCCATCTCAGCTGCTCCAACGACGGAAGGGTTCACCACAGCAGGGATCCGCTCTCCAGACTATCTTTCGCCGCCTCAGATCTTCTTCCCCACCGCCGGCAGCCACGACAACTGCATTACCATTATCAACTAAGCAGATGACCTTGAGGACTACACGGGTCCGCAAGAGAGGTCGCACTCTTCCGTGTCTGCTTACGTTATGCATCGCTTAATATGATGACATGCTACTTTATCGTCGTGTTCACCTATTAGACTCAGACTCAGGTCCAAACTTGTGCTGAAACTTGAGTTTTTAAATGGTTGTGGGGTACATATTGGGGCAGCAATCAGTACTATCTGTCTACTATCTGGTTAATCTCGAGTGTCTACTATGAGGTTCGTGTTGGGTGCAAACAAACATTAAAGGAGCCATTATCTGTATTTTTTAACTAAAGCTATTATCTACCTGCTATCATTGGTTTTGGGTCTATCCACAGTTTGCTACCATCACTCTGGATTTGTGCATGCACTCCTTACATAATCTCACTATGTTTTATTCCTATGCATGTCAGTTATTGTACACAATGGAACTGAACATGTAGAGCAAAAGAGACGAGCCTTGTGTGGCAATAAAATTTCATGCAGACGTCGCTCCATGGTGGGCGCGAAGGCAGCCCCCCTCCACCCATTTCGGATCGTAATCAAGAGGAAGATAACTGTTCTGAGGGGGATTCAGAAGCAGAAGACCACTCCTATTTACCCCATGAGGTCTTCGCTCTAACTTGGCATGCTGATGTTGGTTATATCATCCATATGGTGCCTTGCATTGCTTACTTTATACATCAAATATGTCAACTGCTTAGTTTAGACATGCTTTGTGTGTATGCCATCTGTTTAGTTTATTCATCGTTTATGTGAATTATGCAATGCCATCTTGTTTAGCCAGGCATCATATATGTGAATTTTGCAATGCCATCCTGCTTAGCCAGTCATCTTATATGTGAATTATATCAGGCCATCCTTTTTTTTCGTTACGTATTACATTTGTCAACAATGTTAGTACATTCAACTATTCTTCGTGTGCATCAGCCATTTGAATTGGTGATGGAGAAATCTGGAGTGAAAACATATAAGATGATAGATGATGAAGCGCATATCTCGCTGGTTACGGATAGCTCCTCGGAGGAGGATTCAGAGACAGATGACCAGTCCTATTCCCGCCCCCCGAGGTGCATGCTCTAACTTGGCAGGGTTATGTTGCTCATATTGTGCGTTTGGTATATTGCATTGCTATGTCATTTGCTTAGTTTAGACATGATTTGTGTGAATGCCACATGTTTAGTATCTAATTACCATATATGTGAATTATGCAATGCCATCTTTTTGCAAGGCATTATACATTTGAATATGCAATGCCATGATGTTTAGCCAAGCGTCATATATGTGAATTATATCATGTCGTCCTTTTTTTTATTTCTCATTGCTTTTGTCGACAATGTTTGTATATTCAACTGCTCTTCCAGTGCATCAGCCATTTGAATTGGTGATGGAGAAATCTGGAGTGAAAACAAGGTCTTCAGAGCAGACAATGCTACCTGGTGAAGCAGATATGTTGCTGCTTACAGATAGCTCTTCAGAGGAGGATTCAGAGGCAGATGACCAGTCCTATTATCCCCATGAGGTGTATGCTCAAACTTGGCAGGGTTATATTACTCATATCATGCATATGTTGTATTGCAATGCTTAGTTTTTACATCATATACACGATGTCGAATGCCATCTCCTTAGTTGACACATCATATATGTGATTGCCCTCTGCTCACTTTCTTAGTATATAAATCATATATTTGAATTATATCATGCCATGATGTTTACATAGACATCATGTATCTGAATTATGGCATGCCAAACCATTTTCAAAAGACATAATATAGTTATATCATCTCATCCTGTGCACATAGTCATCATATTTTGAATTATGTCATTCTATCCGTGAATTATATCATGCCATCATGTTTCCATCGACGGCATGTTTGTGATTTATGGCATGCCAACCACATTAATAGACACATCGTATAGTTATATCATGTCGTCCTGTTTACATAGTCATCATATTTTGAAGTATGTCATTCTATCCTGTTTAGTTAGCCATCATACATGTGAAATTGTGTCATGCTATCCTGTTTAATTAGCCATCATATATTTGAAATTATGTCCTGCTATTCTGTTTGGTTAGACAACATAAATGTGAATTATTTCATGCCCTGTTTTCTTCCCTACTATCCATTGCACCTGTCTATCTTACAATGTCTGTATATTCAATTACTTTTCTTGTTTATCAGCCATTTCAATTGGAGGGGGTGATGGCAGTATCTGTGGGAGTAAAAAAAGGTCTTCAGAAAAGATCGTGCTACCTGTCGATGGAGATAGAACCACGGTTGTACTTGCCCAAGAACCAGCCCCACCACACATAACCCAGACTCACGCAGATTGTACCCCTACCCAGTTGGACAGAGAACTAGCTACACCCCTTCTAACCCCAACCACAGCAGATAGTAACCCAGTTCCTGTTGACACAACACCGTCTCCACCATAGAGCACCAAAACACGAGCAGTTAGTAAGGCAACTGCGGTGCCCAAAGCACGAGCACCACCACTCCAAACCCCAAGTCAACGCTTAAAGCGGAAGAACAATTGTTCTCAGGTCAGGTTCCGTAGCTATGGTTCATACTAGTTTGCTCTTGCATCATTGTATTTACTCATACCAACTAATTTCAAATTTGCAGGATGCAATTGAAACTCCAATGGCGCAACAGGTATGTTTTAAACCTGTTTTCTTTAACATGTTTGCTGTTGTAACTTGCTCTATGTTGATTTCAGTTTCAATTGAATAAACAGTTATGTTCTCATGCCACGCACATTACAAGTGTTTTTATTGTTGTGTAGTTTCCCACACTTATATTCACTCTATGCTGCTTTGTCTTAAATAGATATGATTCAAACTGTATCTATCTTGATTTGGCAACATAAACTAGAATGATATAGACCATACAGTGACCATACTACATAGATATATGTTTGTTTCATGCTGTTATCCTGTCCACCTTACTACTGAACTAGTTTACCAAAATGATTTTCATATACTACATTGTAAACCTGTGATGTGTTTGTTTGTTTCTCCTTTAGAATGCGGATAAAATATTGGAGAAGAGTACCCCGTTATGCAATGGTAAAGGAAGTAATGCAGATCAGGTTCAAGATAGTGAGACATCCATGTTGTTCTCCAAGAAAGCTGATAAAAACTATATTGAAGACACTGAGACAACCCCAAAGTCCTGTCTTGATGTAGTGTTCGAGTTACTGGCTACTACTGCTGGCACCAGCTCTTCGTACTCGCTGCCTGAATCAGTTCGGCTTCTTGAGTCTCAACTTCAAGTTGAAAGACATCGATCAGATGTTATGCGACAGGAAGCCGAAGGACTGAGGAAGTCCCTGCAGAATTCCGATGCATACTTTCTGGTGCAACAGCAAGTGCTGGAGGATTTAAGCGCCAAACAAGAGAAAGTTAATAAGCTTGCTAAGCATCTTGCCAGCATTATGGGTACCTAGGATATTGTTTCTTGAGCTCTTCTGAAGTGGTTTCAGTTCTGGACTTGTTTTGCTGCGGCGTTTATATGCTGCTTTGTTCCCTATATTTGCACTGGTGGCGAACTTTGATGCCCAGTGGATGTAATATGTGTAATAGCCGTGATAGCCTAGCATAAGTTACTTGCTTATTTATTTCCGTTGTCTTGTTTATTTGTTTTCTTGTAGTCAGTGCAGTTCTTTTTCTGCGGTTTGCTAGTGGCCGGGATAACCTATTTTTTTAAACTAGGCCACATTAACAATGGGCTAGATATTTACTGTAGGCCTCCTACGGGCCGTAGAAACAATGGGCCTTCTAAGGGCCAAAGACACAATGGGCCTTCTACGGGGCGTAGACACAATGGGCCTTCAATGGGGCGTAGACACAATGGGCCTTCTACGGCGGTATCTTCAATGGGCCTTCTACGGGCCGTATGATCGGTTGGCCAATAACAGACTACATTATGGCCGTAAATGTGCTAGAGTTGAAATCGTCCATTCATGGGCCGACCATAACGGGCCATCGTTAATAGGCCGTATTTGATGACGCTATGAAAACGGCCCAACGTATTAACGGGCCACAAACGGGCCGACTGTAACCATGGGCTGTATTTGGCCCACAAGCTGAAAATGACAGTAACGGGTCGAAAGTAAACGAATGCTGGAAATGAGCCCAAGAATAAATGGGCACTAAGAAGGCCGAAAGATAACATGGGCTGGAAACGGCCCAACGGAATAATGGGCCGTTAATGGGTATAAAGTGATACACTGTTCATTACGGGCAAGTTTTACCGCAGACCGTTAATGGTCCGAGGTTTACTAAGGGCCTCATATGGGCCAAAAGACGTCATGGGCCATACATGGGCCGGAAGTTAAAACAGGCTGGAATTATATTGGACGGCCCAGATGATGCTACTGGGCCTAATTCGGATAGGCCATAAAAGGGCCCTGGGATAGCGGGCTGTAAATGGGCTATATGCGAACATGCTGTTAACAGGCTTTGCCTTGGGCCGGCCCGCTACCTTTTGACCAAGTCAAATAGGCTGGCCTTTTCACACGAATGGGCCTCTGTTTGGCCGTGCCACGTGTCAGCGTATCATAGGCGCTTTGGGTCCAATGAGTGGATGATGTCTGTCCCAACGGTGAGCCGACACGTGTTTCCTCCAGCCAATGATGATTTTACACGTGGAAAATCCCCATTGGTGGGGGCTGTTAACGGGTTATCGGATCCAAAACCGGACCTGATAGCTTAACGGCGTTCCGTTACGGTGGATGCCACGTGTCGGTCACCCTTGATGAAAGCACTTCTGTGACGCGCGATTTATCGTCATGGAAGTGGACACTTCCGTGATGATAATTTTGGTAATGTCATGGAACACTTCTACGACAGCACAGGTATGACTATCTTGATTCTGTCATAAATTTGTCATGGATGTACATGCATGACAGAAAACGTGACCTACTGTGACAAACACGTATCATCACGGAAGTGTAATTTTTTTGTAGTGTTGGCCGGATGTGTCTTGAGGAATTTTACTAAGCGTTCTTTGACTTAGGTTCCAGAGTTGTATAGATTGGAAATCCACACGGTTGAGGAATCTTGAAGGAAAATGTTGCTTAGGGAAACAGATCAAGAATAGATGTTTGTGTGAGGTGTTTAGAGTGTGAAGATTGAAGAATAAACACCTTTCGAAGATTTGTAGAAATCAAAGGAATCAAAAAGGGCAGTAAAAATGACTTTTAATTACCCTTGATGAAGAACACGACGAACTGTGAATAGTAGATTTGAGGCTCATCAGTTCAGATCTTCCATGCCCTAACTTGGCAGAGGAAGACAGCTACGGCGGTGGCAGAGTGAAGAAATCCGCGGCCGGCGCGAGTACGACGGCGACGAGGTCGAGGCAGCGAAGCTCTTCATCACCGGCGACGATGGAAGTAGCGGCGGCGCTAGGTTTTGAGAGCTCAAGCGAGGGAGTGAGGTCGAGCGGAATAAAAATAGTCTGAGGAAGGGGAGGGGTATATATATCCGCGGTGAAAAACTGTTCGCCCGAGGAAAATGGACGAACGTGCCCCTGACCCTTCTCATTCTTGTGACATATGTCACCCACGTACAGAGAGGTCGAGATCGTGTGTGATCGTGGGTGAATAGATAAGTCCTGTCATAGAATGTGGAACGGTTTGAGCGGCAAAAGCCGAAAATTCAGATTAGAATATTTTAACGTTTCGTTCGCAAATTCTTCAGCTGACAAGGACTCAGTGAAGATTTTGAACGGATTTCAAATAGAACGCACATGAAGAATTTGTGAACAGACTGGGTTGAGTTTAGCATAGAGGGGAAAGGGTCCGATCACATTCACTTAGCAGAAAAAGCAACTTGAAGAAATAGCAATAAGTGAATGATGTAGAGGACATAAACTCATATATATATAGCCAATGAATAAAAATGACGGAAACAGTGAAGACAATGCAAAGTTGAAGAAATTGAACAACTGTGGAAATTCAAAATGGAGAAAAACTCAGATTGAAGATTTTCAACTTTTGTTGGTGGCGTGTCCCACCGTGTAAGAATGATGATTTCAGAAACCGCGTACAATTATCGTAGGGCTCTGAGAATCAAATTCTTCGTTAATTTCTTCACACTTAGAGTGTTAGTCTTCATTGACTGAAGAAAAATGTTACTTCGTGTGTTGCACATCTAAGTCATCAATTTAGCATAAGTGTTAGGATGTGTGTCCTTTTCAAAGGACATTCGATGATTCTAAGATATTTAGCTCACACCGCAACTTGCTAAATCTCTTCTCATCCAAGGGCTTTGTGAAGATATCGGCTAGCAGTTCTTCAGTCTTCACGTGCTCGATAGAGATGTCGCCCTTCAACACATGATCACGAACAAAATGATGACCAATCTGAATGTGCTTTGTCTTCGAGTGCTAAACTGGGTAATGAGCAATCTTGATGGCACTCTCACTGTCATAGTGGAGTGGCACATTCTTCATGTTGATGCCGAAGTCCTTGAGGGTTTGCTTCATCCATAGCAATTGAGCACAGCACGAACCAGCAGCAATGTACTCAGCTTCAGAAGTAGACAATGATACGCAGTTCTGTTTCTTCGAGGACCAACAGACTAAGGATCATCCGAGGAAATGGCATGTACCTGATGTTGACTTGCGGTCCACACGATCACGAGTATAGTCAGAGTCTGAATATCCAATGAGATCAAAAACTGAGTGACGGTGTCCTGGACTAGGGGGTACTCACCACGTCGTCTCCCGATCAGTCAGATTGGGCCGAGGACCCCCATAGCGGTTCACTATTGGGCCAGTTCGGACAGCCCATGCCGCATACAAGGAGGATTCTACAAGACTTGGCGCCCAAGACAAGGACTCCTCTAAACCCTAGGCCTAAGGTGCATATATAAACCGAGGCCAGGCTAGTCAATAGACAATCTCATATTCATTACTACAATCTCGTGGTAGATACATGTACTCTGTACTACACCCATATGAATACAATCAAAAACAGCATGTAGGGTATTATCTCATCAGGAGAGCCCGAAGCTGGGTAAAACCCCGTGTCCATGTTGCCAACGCTCCAAGACGCCTAGCTTAGGACCCCTACTACGAGATATGCTGGATATTGAACCGACATTAGTGCTTTCATTGAGAGCCTGCTGGCGGTCGCCACGGGGCGATGGGAATTTGGTTCGTCTCCGGCGCGATCTACGCATCGGAGCCGAGCTTTATGGTCGATGTCGGCATCTTTTGTCGCCGGCTCGGCTGGCCACCTTGGCTTAACCAAGGACTGTGCCCTACCTCCGATCATCATGTTCGGATGAGGGCCTTCGTCAACATCAACTCTGATCTCTATCATGATCATGGAAGAATCATCCATGGAGCTCGGGGGCTCAACGTCAACATTGCCCTCGGGCGACCGTGCTATTTTTTCCGAACAGCAAACTTGTATCCGCTGCCACCACCTCCTCGAGCATCACTTTGATGATTCCCTCGGTGGAATTGTGCGGAATTAAGTGTATAACAACCATGCCAAATTTCGTCGAGTTCCGATGGAGGAATCTCTGGCAATCTACGATATACCGGAGCCCTGTGAAATCTAGACGGGAATCTGGACGAGTTTAGGGCGTAGTCTCCAGAGCCTAGCTCGGAGGTCCTTTGGAAGATCCAACCGTTTATCTGCTGAGGAATTCTCATATCTACCACCCCTCCAAATTTCAGCTTGATCCGACAGTTCAAACTCCGGGAACCTTCCGATGCGTGGTCCAATTTTCGGATCTGTTTTCTACGCGAATACGAATCCGGCCCGAGTTCATGTTTGTTCATGAACGGAATATTGGACAACCCTTTTGAAGGATTTTTTTCTAGGGTATTGTGCGTTGTTTTTAAACACGTAGCCATAAAATTTTAAGCCTCCTCCGAGGTAATCTTCACCATCACGCTGGTGTCAAACCAGTCCGGCAATATTGCTCCACGGCAGCCGACCTGCGCTAGACACGTAGCCGCTTTGTTGAGCCGAGCTCAACTTCTTCGATCATCATCTCGGCAAGCCAGACAAGAGTTCGGCATCGCGAAGGATAAATCATCACCAACATCGCTGCCCCACGGATTACACGGAGCGGGCACACCGGCATCGCCGCATGGTCACTTCATCAAGCCGGCATTGACCGCGTCACAAGTCATGACCAACGTCAGCATGGCCGCACTGTTGCTTCTTCAAGCCGATGTCCATCACGCCGACCTGCTTCAACACCTCGGCTGACATGCCAGCTGCAACGTCTCCTCACCGACCTGCTTCGTCACCTCGGCTGGACCGGGGACTTGCTATTTCTTCATCAACATACTCCGGTGACTTCGGCGTCACCAGCCGACCAGCTTCGTCACGTTAGCTAGAACAAGGGCTTTGTCTCGGCAAGCCAACCTTTGCCAGCATCGCCATGCCTTCGCTTTATCGCCCATCAGGCAATGGGTGGATGGATCGAGTCCCAATTTTGGGAGTCACCTTTCTTCGGATTGCTACAACAAATAAACCAAGTGCTATTTATCATAGTAATTTTTGCTTGTTTGGTTTTTTTCCAAGGAATTATTACTCTGGTTTGTTCCATGATCTGTACGCAGGTCTATCAAATGGTGGCCGCATTAACGACGGCCACATGGTGGTTCGGTAATGGACTTCGACTACGTCACATGGTCTCTTCGACAAGCCGACGCCGTCGTCCCAATCGGCGTAAATCGGCTCGCGTGATCACTTTGTTGGTCGTGTTGCCGTACCGACATGTTCAGTTGGCTCGGGGACTTCGGCATCGTTGAGAGAACTCTACCTCATCGAGTGTTCGGCACACAGGCCATATTTATTTTATTACTCACTTTGTGTAAATTGTTAATTATGCAACAATTATTATTATTATTCCAATTATCTCCGGCTTGCACTATTTTCTGTGCACAGGTAAAGGATCCGGGTCCGGCAACGCTGTCACCTCGGCGTACTGACGTACCACGTCACCTCGGCTGGACCGAGGGCTTCGTCATTACTTCATTAAGCCACGCCGGGGACTTCGGCATCACACTGCCGGCCTGCATTGGCCGTGCTATGTCGCCACTTCGTAGTGCCGAGCTCTTTGCTCCGCCACCTCGGGACCGGCTTAGGGGCTGGGACCTTGCCCCACCGTAAGCTCGGACTGCGTCATCAATACTGAGCACATTAACCAGCTAAGCTGCTTTCATGCTCAAAAACTTTCAGTTTTGAATTTTGTTTGGTTCGACCAAGCATTATACTCTTTTGGCAAAAAGTTGTTTGTGACAAAATTCCTTGTCAAAACTTTGTTTGTGACACACAAATTCAAATACCCCGTTTACTTGGGGGCTTCCTTTATGAAGCCTTTCCTCCTGCATATGATTATACTTGTACGGCTTCGTTCCTTGTTTGTGTATTACGCCACAGTATGCACCATGTTCACTTAAGTGTTTCGCAAGCTGGGTTGCCTGGCTCCTCTGCTTACCCCTACGTTCCCGATTGTTCGGCTAGGTGGTAAACGGAGCACCTCTGCGATTGTTACTACCTGGTCATCCGAGTTAGTACCTTAGACTGGGTGAAGCCGAAAGCTAGCGCTCTTATTGTTTTCAATAATGGTCGGCACACAACGGAACTCATGAGTACAAAAAATCTATTGCACAAGTCTCATAGTAACAATGAGCAACCCAAGAAAGGTATCGGTGGAGGTACTATTTTCTTCGAAGATGCTTCTTACACTTTGTCAGTAATATATCATAAGTTCCCTGAGCGCGCTTTGTCTATTACAGCCTTATGGTCTGATTGCCTGGTTATCGGAAACACCGTCGATATCCTCGACAGGTGGAGTACATAACACTTTTCGGTCCTTGCAAAGAGGGAGAAGCTGACGGTCGGTTAAGACGCGTTTAAAGTTCAGGTGAACACAGATATGATATAAGTACTTCCGTACATACAATCATTATACATAAAATTCTTTTGCCCAAGTCACACGGGGGCTCTTAAATTAGTATGAGCCATTTTATAATAAATGTTTTCTTCTTGGTCACTGCAAAATCTTTTTTATCACTCCTTGTTTCGACGCGAGTGTGTGGTCAATAGCCGGGGAGCCTAGTCTCTCTCTCTCTCAAAGCCGTTCGAGTTTAGTTCGCTAAACTGGCCTAATGAGAAGTACTCCGCCTTCGGGATAGGAGGTTACAGCCGTGGGATCGGATGTGTCATATTAATGCACGACAGAAGCACCCCTTTATTGACCAATTTTCGGATTGGCACCGAACACTTAATCTAATTCGGATGTCAAGTTTTTACTAAATTGTTGGGTTTTCCAAGCCTATGGCACTTTTAAACTATTTGTGTGTTTCCCGCATAAGTCTCACAGTGCAACGCCAGACACCTTTAGAGATTCGGCAAAAAATTCTTGGACATTGCTATATATGCATCGGTTTTGAATTGTGTCTTCGGTCAATAGTTGGGTTGCCCGGCTCCCGTGCTTGCCTCCTACGTTCCCTTTGTTCGTCTAGGTGTGCAAAGGGAGAACCACTGCGATTGTGCTTCCAGCTCGCATGGTTAAGCACCTCAGTGGAGAATGCCGAAAACTGACTGTCACAATAAGCGTAAACTGGTCAGCGATCCGATGACTATGTTAAATGATGGGCCATTCATAACATTGGCCGAAGTGTTTACGGCTTGACCTCAGCTGTCACCGAACACTAACCGGGGGCTCGTAGCTATCTTCCCCAGTTTAAAGCTCCTATGACTAAGTGAAAGTTATAAAGCCTGCATATCTGATTGCCTCGTTTCCGCTAACACAACCGCCTTCGGGCACCAAGACGTCGGATAAGGGTTGTTTTGTTATTGCGAAAACACCCTGTGTAGCATCTACAATGGGGCGGAAGCCGACGATGGGCCACTTTCAACTGATAAACGGTCGCGACGGAGTCAAAATAAACATATCATCGGCGTTTGTATTTAATATACAAAGGGTGCCTTCCGTAATCATCGTTATAAAGCCATACATATGCATCAATTTGACTTAAGATTTTGGCCAAGCTGGGTTGCCTGGCTCCTGTGCTTACCCCTACGTTCCCGATTGTTCGTCTAGGCGGTAAAGGGAGCACCTTTGTGATTGTTACTACCGGGTCATCTGAGTTAGTACCTCAGACTGGGTGAAGCCGAAAGCTAGCAATCTTAAAGGATCACATTGGTTGGCAACAACGTAAGTAAAAATTTTGTTTCATTAATACCATAGAGTTCGGGAACTTTCGCCGAACTAAATCCTCAATATTTTCCTCCCACGATGATCGGAGGTGAGTTTTCATGATCATGATAAGCATGACGACCCAAAGAAAGGAACCGATAGCGGGACTATTTTCTTTGCAAGATATTTCTTACATTCAAACGTAATATAGCATATCTCTCCGTGTACCTTTGTTTATAAAACCGTATGACCAGATTGCCTTGTTTGCCGTAAAACTTTGCCCTTATAACGGCTTTATAAAGTAGGACAAACACTCCCCAGCTACAGGCCGAGGAGGTTGGAGCCGATGGTCGGTCAACAAAGTTTTGTACAATGCGGATTTGAGCATTAATGATGAAAAGTACTTGGATACATAGAATCATACACATAAAAATTGCGAGTAAAATCCATTTACTGCAATCCATGTTTTAAACCCCTTGGGGCCAACCTTGGCGAGCTTGGATTTCGACCAGCTCTAAACTCTTTTAAGAGATCTTTATTCTCTTTCCGAGAAGTTTGTGTTAAACACAACAAAATTTTCTGTCGAACGGATATCGATCCTTAATTCGGCCACCCGTGCCCACATTAAGGCTCGGGGTCTACTGGACTTTGCGCTCATTATTTACAAATATTAAAGGGGCACATCGATCCCCTAATCTGGTGTTGCCACCCGACCAGTGTCTCGGGGGCTACTGTATTGCCTATTCAATGCAGAAAATTCAAAGTGCTCAGTGCTCGGCATAACCAAACTATGGAAACGCGCGTCTTCGGACGACAATAAGTACCATATGGGACTTATCCAGCATCAAGCTGATATATCACGGCGACTTCTCACGACCCTCTCACACGGGCCCGTCCGCCGATCACTATTACCTCTAATATATTACACTACGTTTCTATTCCTATGTATGCTGCCGAGCTAGGAGTTGATCCTCAGGCCGATTTCACGACCTGGGTCTCAGGGGCTACCAAGATCAGCTGTTTTATGTTTTCCTTCAGGTGCACCTCAGGTTTTAGGCTGATAGACACCTTGAGGGCTACTGGCAATATATCTCATTAGCAAATAAATTTATACGCATCGGAAATAAAATCCATAAACAATCAGCTCAAGCCCGAGGTGGTGCATCACCTCAGAAGCAGTCCGGCATAAAGCTCAGATGCAAGTGGCTAGCCCTATAGAGGGCATTTCCGGCATTAAGCTCGGCTAACTCCCTTTAAACTTCTTCAAGCCAAGGTGATCTATGACACCTTGTATACAGTCCGGCGTTGGAGCTCGGATACAGTCTGGCGTTGGTGCTCGGCTGCAAAAGATACCTCGAAATGCAGTCCGGCGTTGGAGCTCGGATACAGTCCGGCGTTGGTGCTCGGCTGCAAAAGATACCTCGAAATGCAGTCCGGCGTTGGAGCTCGGATGCAAGAGGACACCGCCGCCCCGGAACAACTTCGAACCCGAGGTGGGCGTAAAAATAACAAGGCATCGATAAAAGCCGATAACTTAAAGGGGCTCCTCGGATACCCGACATAAACCCTTCGGATTTACTTCGGCGATCCTCAAGATCGAAGATAAGAAGATTTGTTGAACCAGTTTTCAAGACCGACGACCGAAGATGAAGAACAGTTTGGAAGAATCGAGGAGCGTCCCGAACTTGAAGACCGGTTCAGAGGGCTACTGACGGTGTCCTGGACGATCAGTTAGATTGGGCCGAGGACCACGATGGTGGTTCACTATTGGGCCAGTTCGGAAAGCCCATGCTGCATACAAGGAGGATTCTACAAGACTTGGCGCCCAAGACAAGGACTCCCCTTAACCCTAGGCCTACGGTGCATATATAAACCGAGGCCAGGCTAGTTAATAGACAACCTCATATTCATTACTACAATCTCATGGTAGATACATGTACTTTGTACTACACCCATATGAATACAACCAAAAGCAGCATGTAGGGTATTATCTCATCAAGAGAGCCTGAAGCTGGGTAAAACCACGTGTCCATTTTACCATCGCTCCAAGACGCCTAGCTTAGGACCCTTACTATGAGATACGCCGGATATTGAACCGACACCGAGCCCTTGGGATACCATAATCCAAGTGTCGGAGTGTGAGCTAGATTTCGAAGAATATGCTTCACAGCCTTATGGTGTGATTCCTTCGGTGTAGCTTGAAAGAAGGCACACATGGAAACACTAAGCATAATATCCGGCCTAGATGCACATAAATACAATAAAGAAGCAATCATGGAGCGGTATACCTTTTGATCAAAGTCAATACCATTTTCACCAGTGCATAGATGGCCATTTGCGGCATAGGGATTTTGACGCCTTTGCAATCTTGCATGCCGAATTTCTTCAATGCATCCTTGAGGTATTTCTCCTGAGATATGAATATGCCATTGCGCTGTTGACGAATTTGAAGACCTAAGAAGAATTTCAATTCTCCCATCATAGACATTTCATATTCCTCCCTCATCATATAACCAAATTTGTAAGTGTAACGTTGGTCAGTACAGCCAAAGATGATATCATCAACATATATTTGGCACACAAACAATTCACCATCATAAGATTTAGTGAAAAGAGTTGGGTCAAGTGAACCGGGTTTGAAGCGTTTCTTCACGAGGAAGTCCTTCAAAGTATCATACCAAGCCTGAGGGGCCTGCTTGAGGCCATAGAGGGCCGTATTGAGTCTGTAGACTTGGTCAGGATGCTTTGGGTCTTCAAAACCTGGGGGTTGAGCAACATATACTTCTTCCTCAAGCTTACCATAGAGGAATTCACTTTTCACATCCATTTGATATAAGATGATGTCATGATGGTTAGCATAAGCAAGTAATATGCGAATAAGCTCAAGTCTAGCAACAGGTGCAAAAGTTTCATCGAAATCAATTCCTTCAACCTGTGTGTAGCCTTGGGCTACAAGCCGTGCCTTATTCCTCACCACAAGGCCATTTTCATCTTGCTTGTTGTGGTAGATCCATTTTGTGCCGATGATATTGTGCTTGTGAGGGTCTGGTCGCTTGACAAGTTCCCAGACGTTGTTGAGCTCGAACTGATGTAATTCCTCTTGCATAGCTTGAATCCACCCAGGCTCCAGAAATGCTTCATCTACCTTAGTGGGCTCTATGATATAGACGAAAGCAAAGTGCCCACAAAAGTTAGAAAAATGTGAAGCTTTTGAGTGTGTGAGAGGACCTGGTGCGTTGATGTCGCTGATGATTTTCTCAATATCCACTTCATTTGCAACTCAAGGATGAGCGGGTTGGCGACGAGGAATTGGATCAGCATTTTCTTCAGAACCATTTTCCTCAGGTGCACCAACATGATGTTATTCATGGTCTGGAATGACTTCTTCAACATATTCTTCGGTAGGAATGACATCCTCAGTAGCCTTGAACTTGATGGTTTCCTCAGGAGACTGTTTATATAGCACAGGAGGTAGGTGCTCTCTTTGCGAGCCATTAGTTTCATCGAACCGCACATCTAAAGTTTCAACAACCTTGAGGTGAACGGTGTTGAAGCCTCTGTAGGTGTGTAAGTCCTTTCCGTAACCAAGCATAAAACCTTCATGTGCTTTCGGTGCAAATTTAGAATTGTGATGAGGATCTCTAATCCAACATTTAGCACCGAAGACTTTGAAATAACTCACATTGGGTTTTTTGTCAGTGAGGAGTTCATAAGTAGTCTTCCTGAAGAATTTGTGAAGATATACCCTGTTGATGATGTGGCACGCAGTATGAATTGCCTCAATCCAGAAATGACAAGGCGTCTTGTATTCATCAAGCATAGTGCGAGCCATCTCAAAAAGAGTTCGGTTCTTGCGCTCCACGACGCCATCCTCCTGAGGAGTATAAGGAGCAGATAACTAATGAGTAATACCAAGTTCATCAAGATAGTCATCAAGACCAGTATTCTTGAACTCAGTTCCATTGTCACTTCTGATGTGCTTGATCTTCACACCAAAGTTGGTTGAAGCCCTCGAGGAAAATCGTTTGAAGACTTCCTGCACTTCCTTTTGCCTTTGTCAGCGTAGCTGATATGCTTCAGATGCGATGGAGATAAGGGAGCATCCATCAATAGATTCTTGTCACCAGTCATGTGATTTGTACATCCACTATCGAGGACCCACTCAATGGCTTTGGGTTGATCATCCTGCAGATGAATTAGTGCAGCTTACGAACAGATATACTTCATCAGTGAAGAATATGACATCAATTTCATTAGATTAATTTCATCAAGCAATAGAACAGATAAAGCAGTATGAGGACGTGAGAAATGAAAGTTCATTTCTTCATGATTAGCTTGCGCCCTTTCAAGCATTTTCAGGTCTCTAGCAAATTCTTCAGACAATTAAGTATGTCTGGAGACCTGACCCTGCATAAGAGATTAGTTCTTTTTCTTCACCACCCACATCTGAAGGGGTGGCAAAGAGTTCATCATTCTGCGAGCTCCATAAGAGAAAGGTGGCATAGAAGCCAGTCCACTTCGTTTCACATAAGAGGAGTTAGGGTAAGCATATGAATAAGCAGAGAAATTCTTCGAGGACTTATGAACATAATGGTTAGAAGAATAATGCTCATATTCATAGCACTTAGATCTTTCCTGCGAAACAGAAGTGTTAGCACGATGATGTTCATATGAGGATTTGGATCCTTTTGAGGAATTTGATCCACGTGAGGAATTTGGTCCGTACGAGGACTTGGATCCATATGAAGAATTTGGTCCATATGAGGAATTTGATTTGGGGTTCCTATTCTTCACAGGTGGTGTCATGATGACATTCACCTGAAGACTTTCAAGGCACCTTTTGGGAACCCAGATTTTCTTCATAGGGGAACCGTTCCTGCAGTTAGAGCCAACATATCTAGCAAATACTTCACCATTCTGATTTTTGAACCGCTTATAGTTGGAGTCAAATGACTCATCAGAAGAATGAGGAGATTCACATGTAAAGCCAGATAGAGTAGATGGATCTACTAGAGGTCCCTTTGCAGCAACCCATGAGGTTTTGGGGTACTGCTCAGGCTTCCAGTATGTTCCATCAGCATTGAGTTTCCTCACAAAGGCAATACCCTCTTTCCTAGGGTTCCTCTTGAGGATCTTCTTTTTAAGCATATCACAAAGAGCCTGATGCCCTTTGTGGCTTTTGTACATGCCTATCATATACAATTCCTTCAGCCCTGCATTGTCAGTGATACTAGCAATATCCTCAGATGAGGAATTGGTGATAGCAGAGACAGGTGAAGAATTTGTAGCAGTATAAGTATTTGAACATTCAGGTGAAGAATTAGCAGATTCATTTTCAATGCACTTCAAACATGGAGGAATAAATTCTTCCTGAGCAGCGCTGATTTGTTGAGCTAGTAATGAATCACGCTCCTTCTGAAGACCTTCATAACTCTCCCTTAGCTTCTCAAGATCTTGCTTTCTTTGAAGAAATTCATAAGAAAGCTTATCATGATCAAATAAGAGAGTGTTATGATGACTTTGAAGATTATCAAACTTGGACTAAAGTCTATGAAGATTTTCAGTCAAAGTTTTAGTGCGATCCATTTCTTCACCCAACATATCATCGCTCTTGTCTAGCATGTTTTGAACCTTTTCAAAAGCCTTTTCTTGTTTCACAACAATCTTAGCAAGTTTAGAGTAGCTAGGCTTGAGGTTTTCATCAGATTCATCCTCACTTGATTCAGAGGAGGGATATTTGAGTACCCTGGCACCTTTTGCCATGAAGCAATAGGTGGGAGCGTAGACATCATCGCCATCATCAGCCTTGTTGGGGAAGTCATTCTCCTCAGAGTTGAAGATGGACTTGCTGACGAATGGAGTAGCGAGGGCTACGCTTGCCACACCAGATTCTGACTCCCCAGATGCCTCCTCTTCCTCATGTTCCTCAGATTCAGCTTCAGAGTCCATTTCCTTGCCGATGAATGCCCGAGCCTTCTTAGACCTGCTCTTCTTGTGAGATGAAGACTTCGAGGATTTTGATGATGAAGACTTTGAAGATTTCTTCTTGTTCTTCAGGATCACCAAGGTTGCTACCAGAATCTTCACCTTCAGCTTCAGACACTACCTTGGCTTTCAGAGCTCGTGATCTGCCATAGCTCGGTCCATGGAGATCTCTCTTTTCAGCAAGCTGGAACTCATGAGTGTTTAGCCTCTCGAGGATATCAGCAGGATCAAGTGACTTGTAATCAGCACGTTCTTGTATCATCAGTGCCAGAGTGTCAAATGAGGAATCAAGCGATCTGAGCAATTTCTTCAATACCTCATGGTCGGTGATGTCAGTGGCACCAAGTGCTTGAAGCTCATTTGAGATGTCAGTGAGGCGATCGAAGGTTTGCTGAACATTTTCATTGTCGAGTCTTTTGAAGCGGTTGAAGAGATTGCGAAGAACGTCAACTCAAGAGTCACGTTGTGTTGAGACTCCTTCATTGACCTAGGACAGCCTGTCCCAGATAAGCTTAGCTGTCTACAAAGCACTCACTCTGCCATACTGCCCTTTGCTCAGATGGCCACATATGATGTTCTTCGCTTGAGAGTCGAGTTGCTTGAATCTCTTCACGTCAGCAACGTTGATGGTAGGAGTGACAGAGGGGACACCATTCTCCACAACATACCAGAGATCATTATTAATTGCCTCAAGATGCATTCACATCTTATTCTTCCAGTAGGGGTAGTCCGTCCCATCGAAGGTAGGACACCCAGCAGAGACCTTGATCATACTTGCGATCGACATAACTAAAACTCCAGGTGGCTAAACCAAAATCACACAGAACAAGGGAGTACCTTGCTCTGATACCAATTGAAAGTGCGTTAAGTCGACTAGAGGGGGGTGAATAGGCGATTTTTATGAATTCTTCAATAAGGAATTTCCGGGTGAGGAAATTCCTTAGCAAAGAACTACTTGCAATGGAATAAGTACTCAGATGCAGACATAACATAACATAAGCATAGACATCATGACGAAATGAAAGCAAACACAGAGTACAGAAAGCGTAAGCACAGGATAAACAGGACGAAGACAAACAAACTGAAGAAATTGAACTGAGGAAATTCAGAAAGTCTTCAATCAAAGTCTTCAAACGGATATGAACAAGCACACAACAAAGTAATGAGGAAATGGAAGGGTTTAGTAAATAGAACCACTAGGCTTGGTGAAGACAGTGATTTGGTAGACCAGTTCCAACTGCTGTGACAGTTGTACGTCTGGTTGGAGCGGCTAGGTATTTAAACCTGAGGACACACAGTCCCGGACACAAAGTCCTCACCGTATTCTCCTGGAGCTAAGGTCACACAGACCTCGCCCAATCACTCGTGGTAAGTATTCAGGTGACTTCCAAACCTTCACAAACTCGATCACTCGGCAATCCACAATTTCCTCTTGGATGCTCTAGACCATGACTAACCATTTGGAAGATGCACAGTCTTCAAAGGTAACAAGCATCGGATCCACACAGGAACAATCTCTTCACTGATGCTCAATCACTTTGGGTTTGTAGGTGTTTTAGGTTTTGGTTTTCCTCACTTGATGATTTTCACTCAAAGTCCTCGGAGGATGGGATGCTCTCAATGACAAGTGTATGTTTCTCTCGGAGCAGCCAACCCAGTGGTTGTAGAGGGCGGCTATTTATAGCCTAGGGAGCAGCCCGACATGATAAGACATAAATGCCCTTCAATGATATGACCATTAGGTAGGTAGATATTTTGGGACAGCTGGCACGTAGCACAGCAACGGTCGGAAATTTGAGGCTCAAATTCCTCAGGGCTATCATGTTCCTCACTTGTAGGCAATCCGCACTGGCGAATTCCTAACTCCTCAGTCAGAACAAATTCCTCAGAGACCAGAAGAACTTCGTCTCTGTCACTGAAGAAATTGACTGAACTGCATGAGATTTCTAATGGCTTCACTCGAAAGGATTGGTAGGTGTAGGATTTTGAGATGAGCATCACTTGGAAACTTTTCCTTAGTTTTTCCTCGACCCCCTTTAACAGTACGGTGTTTCCTAATACTCAAGAAAAGAAAATGAAAATATGAAAACAAAGGTCTTCACGCTTCATGTTCCTCGCATGAAATCCAAGTCTTCATGATCACACCAATTTCTTCACTTTCAAAGTCTTCAGAAGATCTTCACAAAACCAAAGTCTTCAGTTGAAGACATTCATTTTTAGGGGTCGACCTTCTCTGTAAATATCAAACTCCTCATAGACTTATATACATGTGTACACTCGTAAACGCATTAGTCCCTTAACCTATAAGTCTTCAATACACCAAAATCACTAAGGGGCACTAGATGCACTTATAGGGTGGCCAATATTTTCCATGATAGATGTGTTATTCTCAAGATGAGTGTTTATTCACTTGTCATTGCACGAGAGAGCGATGGTAATAGGGATGCCCTGTCCCAAAATGAAAAAGAAATTTACTTTATGTTGTCAAATAATAAATTCCTTGGAAAGTGTTGGTATGGACGGTACCCGTGGATACGGCTAGCCGTGGAATGTGAAAGAATGGTGGAAAAAGGAATACACTTTATTTTCTGTTTGGGAAACGCCTATGATATATCTAGCATGGAAAGTGTTGGGAATTACTCAGTCGTTTTCGTTGACAGGAAAAGTATGCCTCTCAAACAAATTTATCTCTCAATTTAAGCTTTGAGCTCTGGCACCTCTACAAATCCCTACTTGCCTCTGTCAAGGGCCTTTCTTTTTTACTTTATGCAATTTTTTAATTTTTATTTGAGTCTCCATCTTCTCTTATAAAGCACCAACTAAGGGGAACTATGATCGTACATGAGCATTGGATGTAGCTAATATGCGAGTGTGTTTCATGAATGGATCAATGATTGAGCATGGTGGGCTAGGGATAACTTTCTTTAGTGTTGATATTTTGAAAGACATGGTTGCTTATTGATATGCTTGCACTACAAAAAAAACACATCTGTGATATTTTGGGCCGAACAAATTTTTTTTCTATCATACTTATGACACTTCTATGACGATAATTTTGACAAAAACCCGGTATCATCATAGATGTGGTGGGGTCCTACTTCTATGACAAAAAATCATGACAGAAAATGGGCTTTTCTTCCTGGGCGGGCCGGAGACGCAGCTGTATGACATTCTTTGGGCTGTCCATGACGGAAAAAACCGTGGTAGAAGCGAGGGCGAGGAAAATATCGGGGTGTTCCAAGTTACGGTGGGTGGTCGGGGCCGAGCGATGCGCGTTTCTCTCGTACACGCACGCGCGTGGGTGCGAGGCGTTGGGCTCTAACTGAACTCGAGCGAGGCGTTGGGCTCTAACTGAACCCGAACGATTGCACTGCAGGCTACGCGTTACTGAACCCGAGCAATCGATCGATGGCTGTTAACTGAACCCGATCGAGCAATTCCTTCGCTACTGCTGCTTACTAAAGCCGATCGATGCTGCCTCTGGATGAAGAGTGAGCGTTGCTGGAGGGGTTGGATGAACAGTTCCCGTTGGGGTGGATGAACATGACCCCATGGTGTTGTCTCTGGATGAACAGGACCCCGATCGATCGAGCCGGTTGGGGCTGGATGAACAGGACCCGTGGAGGGCAGGATGAACAGGACCGCCCCGTGTAGGGCTGGATGAACAGTAGACGGTTGAGGGTTGGATGAACAGTAGCCCGTGGAGGGGTGGTTGAACAGGAGCCCGTGGAGAGGGCTGGTTGAACAGTAGCCGGTGGAGTGGCGTGCGGTGGAGGCTGGATGAACAGGAGCCCGTGGATGAACAGTCGCAGGTGGAGGCTGGAGGAGGTCGATGGTGGATGAACAGTAGCTCATGGAGGCTGGAGGGGGTCGACGGTGGAGATGAACAGTATCCCATGGAGTCCCGTTTTGCGGTACGCAACACCCCTCCCGATGAACAGGACCCCCGTTGACGGTGTCCTGGACTACGGGGTACTCACCACGTCGTCTCCCGATCAGTTAGATTGGGCCGAGGACCCCCATGGCGGTTCACTATTGGGCCAGTTCGGACAGCCCATGCCGCATACAAGGAGGATTCTACAAGACTTGGCACCCAAGACAAGGACTCCTCTAAACCCTAGGCCTACGGTGTATATATAAACCGAGGCCAGGCTAGTCAATAGACAATCTCATATTCATTACTACAATCTCGTGGTAGATACATGTACTCTGTACTACACACATATGAATACAATCAAAAGCAGCATGTAGGGTATTATCTCCTCAAGAGAGCCCGAAGCTGGGTAAAACCCCGTGTCCAATGTTACCATCGCTCCAAGACGCCTAGCTTAGGACCCCTACTACGAGATACGCCGGATATTGAACCGACATTGGTGCTTTCATTGAGAGCCTGCTGGCGGTCACCAAGGGGCAATGGGAATTCGGATTGTCTCCGGCGCGATCTACGCATCGGAGCCGAGCTTTATGGTCGATGTCGGCATCTTTTGTGGCCGGCTCGGCTGGCCACCTTGGCTTAACTAAGGACTATGACCTACCTCCGTTCATCATGTTCGGACGAGGGCCTTCGTCAACATCAACTCCGATCTCTATCATGATCATGGAAGAATCATCCATGGAGCTCGGGGGCTCAACGTCAACATTGCCCTCGGGCGAACGTGCTGTTTTTTCCGAACAGCAAACTTGTATCCGCTGCTACCACCTCCTCGAGCGTCGCTTTGATGATTCCTTCTGTGGAATTGTGCGTAATTAAGTGTACAACAACCATGCCAGATTTCGTCGAGTTCCGATGGAGGAATCTCTGGCAATCTACGATATACCGGAGCCGTGTCAAATCTGGACGGGAATCCGGATGAGTTTAGGGCGTAGTCTCCAGAGCCCAGCTCGGAGGTCCTTTGGAAGATCCAACCGTTCATCCTCTATGGAATTCCCATATCTAGCACCCCTCCAAATTTCAGCTCGATCCGATGGTTCAAACTCCGGGAACCTTCCGATGAGTGGACCAATTTTCGGATCTGCTTTCTGCGCGAATACGAATCCGGCCTGAGTTCATGATTCTTCATGAACGAAATATTGGACAACCCTTTTGAAGGATTTTTTTTCTAGGGTAGTGTGCGTTGTTTTTAAACATGTAGCCATAAAATTTTAAGCTTCCTCCGAAGTAACCTTCACCATCACGCTGGTGTCAAACCAGTTGGGCAATATTGCTCCACGGCTGTCGACCTGCGCTAGACACGTCGCCACTTTGTTGAACCGAGCTCAACTTCTTCGATCATCATCTCGGCAAGCCGAACAAGAGTTCGGCATCGCGAAGGATAAATCATCACCAACATCGCTGCCCCTGGATTACACGGTGCGGGCACACCGGCATCGCCGCGTGGTCACTTCATCAAGCCGGCATTGACCGCGTCACAAGTCACGACATACGTCAGCATGGCCGCACTGTTGCTTCTTCAAGCCGATGTCCATCACGCCGACCTGCTTCAACACCTCGGCTGACAGGGCAGCTGCAACGTCTCCTCACCGACCTGCTCCGTCACCTCGGCTGGACCGGGGACTTGGCTATTTCTACATCAACATACTTCGGTGACTTCGGCGTCACCAGCCGACCAGCTTCGTCACATTAGCTAGACCGAGGGCTTTGTCTCGGCAAGCCAACCTTTGTCAGCATCGCCATGCCGTCGCTTTATCGCCCCTCAGGCAATGGGTGTGCGGATCGAGTCCTAATTTTGGGAGTCACCTTTCTTCGGATTGCTACAACAAATAAACCAAGTGCTATTTATCCTAGTAATTTTTGCTTGTTTGGATTTATTTTTTCCAAGGAATTATTACTCTGGTTTGTTCCATCATCTGTACGCAGGCCTATAAAATTGTGGACGCATTAACGACGGTCACATGGTGGTTCGGTAATGGACTTCGACTAAGTCACGTGGTCTCTTCGGCAAGCTGACGCCGTCGTCCCAATGGGCGTAAATCGGCTCGCGCGATCACTTTGTTGGTCGTGTTGCCATACCGACATGTTCGGTTGCCTCGAGGACTTCGGCATCGTTGAGAGAGCTCTACCTCATCGAGTGTTCGGCACACAGGCCATATTTCTTTTATTACTCACTTTGCGTAAATTGTTAATTATGCAACTTTTTTTATAATTATTCCTATTATCTCCGGCTTGCACTATTTCTGTGCACAGGTAAAGGATCCGGGTCGGGTAGCGCTGTCACCTCGGCGTACCGACGTGCCATGTCACCTCGACTGGACCGAGGGCTTCGCCATTACTTCATTAAGCCACGCCGGGGACTTCGGCGTCACACTGGCGGTCTGCATTAGGCGTGCTATGTCGCCACTTCGGAGTGCCGAGCTGTTCGCTCCGCCACCTCGGGACCGGCTTGGGGGCTGGGACCTTGCCCCGTCGTAAGCTCGTACCGCGTCATCAATACTGAGCACATTAACCAGGTAAGTCGCTTTCATGCTCAAAAACTTTCAGTTTTAAATTTTGTTTGGTTCGACCAAGCATTATACTCTTTTGGCAAAAAGTTGTTTGTGACAAAATTCCTTGTCAAAAGTTTGTTTGTGACACACAAATTCAAATACCCCGTTTACTTGGGGGATTCCTTCATGAAGCCTTTCCTCCTGCATATGACTATACTTGTACAGCTTCGTTCCTTGTTCGTGTATTACGCCACAATATGCACCATGTTGACTTAAGTGTTTTGCAAGCTGTGTTGCCTGACTCCTGTGCTTACCCCTACGTTCCCGATTGTTCGGCTAGGTGGTAAAGGGAGCACCTCTACGATTGTTACTACCGGGTAATCCGAGTTAGTACCTCAGACTGGGTGAAGCCGAAAGCTAGTGCTCTTATTGTTTTCAATAATGGGCGGCACACAACGGAACTCATGAGTACAAAAAATCTATTGCACAAGTCTCATAGTAACAATGAGCAACCAAAGAAAGGTATCGGTGGAGGTACTATTTTCTTCAAAGACGCTTCTTACACTTCGCCAGTAATATAGCATAAGTTCCATGAGCGTGCTTTGTCTGTTGCAGCCTTATGGCCTGATTGCCTGGTTATCGGAAACACCGTCGATATCCTCGACAGGTGGAGTACATAACACTTTTCGGTCCTTGACCGAAGAGGGAGAAGCTGACGGTCGGTTAAGACGCGTTTAAAGTTCAGGTGAACACGGATATGATATAAGTACTTCCGTACATACAATCATTATACATAAAATTCTTTTGCCCAAGTCACTCGGGGGCTCTTAAATTAGTATGAGCCATTTTATAATAAATGTTTTCTTCTTGGTCATTGCAAAATCTTTTTTTATCACTCCTTTTTTCGACGCGAGTGTGTGGTCAATAGCCGGGGAGCCTAGTCTCTCTCTCAAAGCCGTTCGAGTTTAGTTCGCTAAACTGGCCTAACGAGCAGTACTCCGCCTTCGGGATAGGAGGTTACAGCCGTGGGCTGACCCGCTTGAGGTCTTGAGATCGGATGTGTCATATTAAGGCACGACAGAAGCACCCCTTTTTTGACCAATTTTCGGATTGGCACCGAACACTTGATCTAATTCGGACGTCATGTTTTTACTAAATTGTTGGGTTTTCCAAGCCTATGGCACTTTTAAACTATTTGTGTGTTTCCCGCATAAGTCTCGTAGTGCAACGCCGGACACCTTTAGAGATTCGGCACGAAATTCTCGGACATTGCTATATATGCATCAGTTTCGAATTGTGTCTTCGGTCAATAGTTGGGTTGCCCGGCTCCCGTGCTTGCCTCCTACGTTCCCTTTGTTCGGCTAGGTGTGCAAAGGGAGAACCACTGCGATTGTGCTTCCAGCTCGCATGGTTAAGCACCTTAGTGGAGAAAGCCGAAAACTGACTGTCACAATAAGCATAAACTGGTCAGCGATCCGATGACTATGTTAAATGACGGGCCATTCATAACATTGGCCGAAGTGTTTACGGCTTGACCTCGGCTGTCGCCGAACACTAACCGAGGGCTTGTAGCTAGCTTCCCCAGTTTAAAGCTCCTATGACTAAGTGAAAGTTATAAAGCCCGCATATCTGATTGCCTCGTTTCCGCTAACACAACCGCCTTCGGGCACCGAGACGTCGGCTAAGGGTTGTTTTGTTATTGCGTAAACACCCTGCGTAGCATCTACAATGGGGCGGAAGCTGACGATGGGCCACTTTCAACTGATAAATGGTCGCAACAGTGTCAAAATAAACATATCATCGGCGTTTGTATTTAATATACAAAGGCTGCCTTCTGTAATCATCGTTATAAAGCCATACATATGCATCAATTTGACTTAAGATTTTGGCCAAGCTGGGTTTTGTTGAGGATATAACCATTAGAGTCACCCGCCCAGGAGGGGCCGGGTTACGTCATAATGGTCATCACGCGAAGCCCAGTACCAATCTTGAAGACGGCGGGTTAGATAATGGGCTTAAGACCCGGAGGTGGCTTAAGGCCCGTAGTGATAAACCGCCATATGGCAAGACTTGTAGTGTAAGGCAAGAGTAGTTGAGAGTCTGAGCCGGACACTCTTATGAGCCGGCCGGGACTCTGAGAGCCGCTGGGCGTCAACCTCTCTATATAAAGGGGTGACCCAGCGGCGGTTTAGGGACAAGTAAGATCTCGTCGAGAGCCAGGCATAGCGATTAAGCTCCCTGGTCATCGAAACCCTAATCAATACCACCTCAACTGGACGTAGGCTTTTACCTTCACCGTAAGGGGCCGAACCAGTATAACCCTCGTGTTCCTTGTCCCGTTTAACCCCTTTAAGCTTCCTAGCTGCGATGGCTCCACGACTAAGTCCTTGCACGAGGACATCTGCCGTGACAATTCCACGACAGGTTTCCTGGCTCCTGTGCTTACCCCTACGTTCCCGATTGTTCGGCTATGCGGTAAAGGGAGCACCTCTGTGATTGTTACTACCGGGTCATCCGAGTTAGTACCTCAAACTGGGTGAAGCTGAAAGCTAGCAATCTTAAAGGATCAGATTGGTCGGCAACAACGGAAGTAAAATTTTTGGTTCATTAATACCATAGAGTTCGGGAACTTTCGCCGAACTAAATCCTGAATATTTTCCTCCCACATTGATCGGAGGTGAGTTTCATGATCATGATAAGCATGACGACCCAAAGAAAGGAACCGATTGCGAGACTATTTTCTTTGGAAGATGTTTCTTACGTTAAAACATAATATAACATATCTCTCCGTGTACCTTTGTTTATAAAACCGTATGACTGGATTGCCTTGTTTGTCGTAAAACTTTGCCCTTATAACAGCTTTATAAAGTAGGACAAACACTCCCCAGCTACTGGCCGAGGAGGTTGAAGCCGATGGTCGGTCAACAAAGTTTTGTACAATGCGGATTTGAGCATTAGTGATGAAAAGTACTTGGATACATAGAATCATTACACATAAAAATTGCGAGTAAAATCCATTTACTGCAATCCATCTTTTAAACCCCTTGGGGCCTACCTTGGCGAGCTTGGATTTCGACCAACTCTAAACTCTTTTAGGAGATCTTTATTCTCTTTCCGAGAAGTTTGTGTTAAACACAACAAAATTTTCTGTCAAACGGATATCGATCGTTAATTCTGCCACCCGTGCCCACATTAAGGCTCGGGGGCTACTGGGCTTTGCGCTCATTATTTACAAATATTAAAGGGGCACATCGATCCCCTAATCTGGTGTTGCCACCCGACAAGTGTCTCGGGGCTACTGCATTGCCTATTCAATGCAGCAAATTCAAAGTGCTTAGTGTTCGGCATAACCGAACTATGGAAAAGCGCGTCTTCGGACGACAATAAGTACCATATGGGACTTATCCGGCATCAAGCTGGTATATCACGGCGACTTCTCACGACCCTCTCTTAGGGGCCCATCCGCCGATCACTATTACCTCTAATATATTACACTGCATTTCTATTCCTATGTATGCTGCCGAGCTAGGAGTTGATCCTCAGGCCAATTTCACGACCTGGGTCTCAGGGGCTACCAGGATCAGCAGTTTTATGTTTTCCGTCAGGTGCATCTCAGATTTTAGGCCGATAGACACCTTGAGGGCTACTGGAAATATATCTCGTCAGCAAATAAATTTATACGCATCGGAAATAAAAACCGTAAACAATTAGCCCAAGCCCGAGGTGGTGCATCACCTCGGAAGCAGTCCGACATAAAGCTCGGATGCAAGTGGCTAGCCCTATAGAGGGCATTTCAGGCATTAAGCTCGGCTAACTCCCTTTAAACTTCTTCAAGCCAAGGTGATCTATGACACCTTGTATACAGTCCGGCGTTGGAGCTCGGATACAGTCCGACGTTGGTGCTCGGCTGCAAAAGATACCTCGAAATGCAGTCCGGCGTTGGAGCTCGGATGCAACAGGACCCCGCCGCCCGGGAACAACTTCGAGCCCGAGGTGGGTGTAAAAATAACAAGGCATTGATAAAAGCCGATAACTTAAAGGGGCTCCTCGGATACCCGACATATAAACCCTTCGGATTTACTTCGGCGATCCTCAAGATCGAAGATAAGAAGATTAGTTGAACCAGTTTTCAAGACCGACGACCGAAGATGAAGAATAGTTCAGAAAAATCGAGGAGCGTCCCAACTTGAAGACCGGTTCAGGGGGCTACTAACGGTGTCCTGGACTAGGGGGTACTCACCACGTCGTCTCCCGATCAGTTAGATTGGGCCGAGGACCCCCATGGCAGTTCACTATTGGGCCAGTTCAGACAGCCCATGCCGCATACAAGGAGGATTCTACAAGACTTGGCGCCCAAGACAAGGACTCCTCTAAACCCTAGGCCTACGATGCATATATAAACCGAGGCCAGGCTAGTCAATCGACAATCTCATATTCATTACTACAATCTTGTGGTAGATACATGTACTCTGTACTACACCCATATGAATACAATCAAAAGCAGCATCTAGGGTATTATCTCATCAAGAGAGCCCGAAGCTGGTTAAATCCCCGTGTCCAATGTTACCATCGCTCCAAGATGCCTAGCTTAGGACCCCTACTACGAGATACGCCAGATATTGAACCGACACCCATTTGGACCGTAGCACTCCAACAGAAGTCGGTTTCCTCCATTTTGCGATATGCCACACCCCTCCCGATCAACAGGACCCCCGTTTCGACTGTAGGAGGTCCGTTTCCTCCGTTTTGCGGTACACCAGACCCCTCCCGATGAACAGGATCCCATTTCGAACATGGCCGGTCGAACACAAGGTCGTTTCCTCCGTTCTGCGGTACGCCAGGCATCGTTTCCATCGGCTGTTCCGTCCAAGCCCTCCCGATGAACACGATGACGCATTCCGTTTCGACCCAGCCGGTTGGCTCCCCATGAACACGACGAGGACACAGTTTCTCCGTTCCGACCCAGCCATGTACACGAGCCCTGGCCGTACGTATGCGCGAGTAGGCATTCGTGACCCTGCCCGTATCTACGTACGTGGCTGTATTTTCTTTCTTGCACACTGGGCGTTGTACGTACGTGTATATGCTACGTGCGCGCCTCTACTACGACACGTGCGCGCCTCTACATCCACCAGTATGTACGTACATGTTCCCGACCAGAATGACAATGCTACGTACGCTTCGACCAGGTGGGTCCCGACTGTCAGGCACTTCCTTGCGTGCAGAGATGTAGCTGGTGGGTCCCAGCAGTTAGGGGGGCGAATCATTTTTTTGCCTGGACGCACTTCCTTGCGTGTGAAGATGTAGCTGGTGGGTCCCAGCATTCAGGGGAAACGTTTTTTCGTGAAATACGGTGGCCTGTCCGTCATGTGGAGGAATAATTATTTTGCGCGTAATAAGGAGGCACTTCCTTGCTGCGGCCGTGGACCCAGCTGTCAGCCTCTCCACATATAGTCCATGTCTGATGGAAGCCGTTCCTTGACCACGTTGACCATGCCGCACCGAGAGCACCAGGGCGGTGGACGACAGCGAGGCCTAGGAAAGGGACGACGTGAAGCGGGGGAAGACGCGACAATGGATGCCCACGCGTAGAGGAGTATGAGGGTTCACTGGTTTGCTGTGGTGTAAGGCTGCCGTTGCCGCAGAATAACAGGGGTGTGGGTGAGTAGAGGGATGGCCTGGCTAGCGGTGGGAATAGTAGGGGCGGTGAGGCCTCCGCGGCAGCACAGCCAGCCACGAGAGGTAGGAGCATGCGACACGACCGGCGCTGCTTTGGGCGGCTGGAGCGACAAGATCAGAGGTTGAAGAAGCACTACGGCCGTTGGATGGACATCATATGGTCACTGGTGCTAGAATCGTTCATATTGACTAAGTTGAGAAAGCACTCCGTCCCCATCAACTTAGTAGGCCCACAAGTCTGCCTCCCACCAAGGTGGGTCCCAACCAGCAGGGGGAGTATTCATTTTTTGTGCGTAATAAGGAGGCACTTTTGGTGGGTCCGAGCTGACAGCGGGGGAACGTTTTTTCACGCAATACGTTGGCCCGTCTGGTGGGTCCCAGCAGTCAGGGGGAAATGTTTTTTTTCACAAAATACGGTGGCCCGTCCGGTGGGTCCCTACTGTCAAGTGGAGGAATCATTATTTTCCGCGTAATAAGGAGGCACTTCCTTGCTGGCCTGGTGGACCCAGCTGTCAGCCTCTCCACGTACAGTCCACGTCCGATGGAAGCCGTTCCTTGACCACGTTGACCACGCCACGCCGAGAGCACCAGGGCGGTGGACGACGGCGAGGACAGGGAAGGGGACGACGCGGAGCCAGGGAAGACGCAGCAGTGGAAGCCCGCGCGGAGAGGAGTATGATGGTTCACTGGTTCGGCTGCGGTGTGAGGTTGTCGTCGCCGCGGAATAACAGGGGGTGTGGGTGAGTAGAGGGATGGCCTGGCCAGCGGTGGGAGTAGTAGGGGGTGGTGAGGCCTGCGCGGCAGCACAGCCGGTCACGGGAGGCAGGAGCAGGCGGCACGACCGGCGCTGCTTTGGGCGGCTGGAGCAAGAAGACCAGAGGTTGAAGAAGCACGGCGGCCATTGGATGGACATCGTACGGTCACTGCAGCTAGAATCATTTATATTGACTAAGTTCACAAAGCCCTTGGTACGCGTCAACTTAGTAGGCCCACAGGTCAGCTTCTGAAACGGTGCGCCCCAGATGTCAAGGGGAGGAATCATTTTTTGGGCGGGTGAAGCTAGAATATCCGAGATTGAAGAAGAAGCACGGCATCCGTTGGATGGACATCCAACGGCCACCGCTGCTTGAACCGTGTGTTGACTATAAGTTGAAAAAGCCTTGCATACGCGTCAACTTTTTTTTTTGAGGGGACGCGTCAACTTAGTAAGCCCCCAAGTTTGTGGCAGAGAACTTATAGCCCATTTGAGATTTGTAAGAATGTGCAGCCAATTTTCGAATTCTAATGGAATTTACTACAGCCCATTTAGAGTTTGTTAAAGTATAGCCCATTTCAACCAAACGTTCAAAACAGAATTCAATAAAATTTCCCACATTTTGATGAGATCCGGAATATTTTTTATCCCGAAATTTCTAGTCAGATTAAATACAATTTCAATATAAATTATATTACGTAACAACGAAACATTGCGCTCGCAACAATTAATGAAATTAAAATTTTCAATATCCAAAAATAATATTTTATAAAGTAATTACGTGTTTGGTGCATTTTTTATAGTTACTGGCCAGTTTTTATAATTACATCCCATTTATAGCCATTTTCTTGTTAAGCCTAATGCATCCCTCCTAGGAAAGATTTGCAGCCCAGCGGGACGGAGAATAACACCTTGACCTTGCCTGGGCATTCCTAAAAAAAGTATAGCTGGGCTAGCCATTTTCAGCTTGAAAAAAATTTAATATCTGGGCTGGATATCTGGCGTGGGCTAGACGGGCCACAGCCCGCCCAGTTAATAGCTGCAGCGATGTTTTCGTTGTTGTTCAAACGAGAAAAATTAATATCTGGGCTAAACATCGCTCAAGAAAAACCGTGTAGTGCTCGCACCTCAAAAACACAAATACTGCTCAAGCTGCTTGGTCCCAGCTGTCGGCCGCTTCTTGTGCAATTCTCTCGTCTATTGACTACATAGGTTGACAATGGTGTGGGACCGTGATGTCAGGAAACCAGGAGGAAGCAAAAAAAATTATAGTTTTATATACATATAAGGAGGCACTTGCGTACGTGCGGCTATGGTCCTGGTGGGTCCCCACTGTCATCCTCTCCAAGTAAAGTCATCTCCTCATCCTCATGTCCGTTGACCATGTTGACAACACGAGACGGCGGCGCCACGGCGAGCGCAACAACTCGAAGGATGACGGAGAGGGCCTCATGGGCCCTACGGATGGTCTGATACAGCGTCGGCTGCTCATTCGAGAAGCCAGGATCATAGGGCCACATGTCCTCGACGGCATTGTCGTTCGGTTGTTCACCGGTGCTTGTTGAGGAGACGGAGGTTGCAGCGCAGGTCCTCCTGTGCTGGTAGCTCTTCCGCCATTAGGGCGTCGAAGTGCGGCCGCACCTGCTCTATGGTGAACACGACATGAACCGGCTTGGACAGTGGTGCCGGCTCCTGGTCGAAAGCTACGTCCATCATCTGATTGTCGTCGCTCAGCTCGGCGAGGTAGCTGGCGAGCCAGCATGTCCGGCTGCTGACCGACCCGCTGTCAAGCATGAGTCTAAGTGCCCTGGCCCA
Organism: Aegilops tauschii subsp. strangulata; assembly: GCF_002575655.3. Classification (NCBI taxonomy): domain Eukaryota; kingdom Viridiplantae; phylum Streptophyta; class Magnoliopsida; order Poales; family Poaceae; genus Aegilops; species Aegilops tauschii. The sequence continues at coordinate 247,844,354 of NC_053041.3, forward strand.
CCCAGACCGCCTCCCTTGCCCGCGCGCGCTTTCCGCCCGAAACGGTCAGCGCCGCCCGCCCCGCTTCCCGGTGCATGCGATTGCTCCGCCTTCAAACGACACAAGTGCCGTCCGTCTGTCCTTCTGCCGCCCACATTAATGATACGCAGTTGCCGAGGCGGCTACTTCGGCGCCACACGTCCGTCCCTCTGCCGCCCACCATTGCTATATAAACTGTTGCGCCGGCCATAGCCACAGTCATCCGCATCCGTTCCTATTCTCCTGTCCACACCACTACTACCCACCATGGCTTCCTCGTGCTCCAGCGCTCTTCGGGACGGGCGGACGACGGACCACAAGGAGATGGCAGCCATTGCTACCGGCTGGCTGGTCGGCAGGCAGCCGGATGACGACGACGTCCCAACGGAGAACATGGTAGTCGACGATCCGGCGCCAACCCCCTCCTCCGCGCCATCCTCGTCGGTGCATTGCACCATGCCCATCGGTGAGGCCCATGCCCAATACATGGACACGGTGAGGTAGAAGCGTGAGGGGTAGTTCCGAGAGGCGCAGGCCGACGCCGCCTACAACCACCATCTCCTCCAGAAGCACCTGCAGGCGGAGGAGTAGATCGCCGTGGAGGGGGCGGAGCAGGAGGCACTGCTCGACTCGTACCGCTCTGCCCGCGAGGGCCGCCTCGAGCACTGGCGGTACCGCATGTGGGTGGCGGAGGCTGCGGCCGCCTACAAAGAGGGCGATGAAGCAGGGGAGGCACTGTTTGGCGAGACCGAGGACGAGGCAGAGGACAATGCCGGCTCCGACGAATCCCGCTCCGCTCGCGTCGACGAGGCCCAGCTCAGCCGAGGCCCCGAGGCGCCAACAATGAGGCAGAGGACACCGCCGGCTCTGCCGAGGCCCCACCCTGCCGGCAACAAGGGGGAGGATTTCCCACGCTCCGTCGAGGCGCCGCCCGCAACGAGATAGAGGACATCGCCGGCTCCGCCGAGGCCCACCCTACTGCCAACGAGGCCGCACCACACAGAAAACGAGGAAGAGTAGAACATGGTAGGTCGCCGCCGCTCGGGTCCAAGTAAGCCCACCGCTGCTACCCTCCGGTTGCTGGCACTGAGCTGTACATCATGGAGCAATTCTGTGATTACAGGATGATTGAAGAGCGCTCTGTGGTTGAGCAAGCTCATAAGATACAGCCATTTGCTAGAGAACTTGAGCACTTCAGTTGTATGCTACTGGACAAGTTTGTTGCCGGAGGTATCATCACTAAGCTTCCTCCTTCGTGGATCTCATTGGCACTCTTGATGTGGAAGAAAAGGTGAGACCAAAGCGCACATGTGCTCGAGGAATTGAGGGAGGATCTAGTGCCAATCTGGTATAGAAGAAGAACTTCCAGCCCCACAAGTTCAAGAACAAGGGCAAGTTTGATGGTAAAGCAAAGTTTGATGGGAAGAACAAGGTTGTGCAACACACGAACTTCAAGAAGAAGAATGACAAGAAGAAAGGTGTTTGTCATGTGGGGATCCTGATCATTGGGTTCCTAGTTGCCCTAATCGCTATGACAAGCTAGGCGGGTTGACCACTGACGGACGGTCAGCTTCTTGGCGGCGACGTGGAGTCGAAGAGCTATGTTGGAGAAGGACCCTACTTCTACTTAAATGCTGGTGCAGTTGGCTGACTGACACGTGCGCCCAATAGGCATCTGGGCCACATGTCAGTTATGCAACTGCACCTACAGTTAAGTCACTGAAGCTTCTGTTCGGCTCAGCCGGACACAGATGGGTAGCTTCGGTTAATTAATTATACCTCCAGCGCACCCCTTTTTAGTTGAAGAATGTATGAAATGTAATGAAATCCGGCATGTTTATATGAAATCCGACAGTGTATGAATGAATTTATTTCGATTAGTTCGAATTCTTGTATCACTGGCATTGGATGAACATGCAAAACAATACGTACTAGCATTATTCCCAGGGTGATCACCTCGTTTGCAGCAGTTTCACATGTACTCCCTCCGGTCCTTTCTAGTCTGCATACAAGTTTTGTCTCCAGTCAAAGTATCTCTACTTTGACCAATCTTATAGAAAAAAGTATGCACTTTCACAATGTGCGAAGTAAAAAGGAACAGAAGGAGTACAAAGAGTTTGAGCAGCTTTTTAGCGTTCCTGTACATTGCAATCAAACACAGGCCTGGCAATTCACAGAGAACATTCAAAACAATCGATGATTATGCATCTTAGCGATTCACATGTCAGAGCCAATATTTACTTCACAACTAAATAATAAAGAAAAAATGGATCGACGCTGCTGACAGCAAAGGGCGTCCCATTCGAAAATATCAAACGCATGTCTTCTTGCCAAAATCAACGAGCAAAATTTGACGAGGTTTTCCCATTCCAAAATATCAAATGCCTACGATTGTGGAATGGGCAGGGTTTCACATCAGTTCGGCCATTGACATGGCACCTCGTGCTAAATAAACCAGCTGCCCTTTTTATGCAGTTCCACCAAAATCAACCAAATTCGCGCGTAGCATGTATGATTTCGCCCTTATATGTTGCAACGCCTTGAACTTATCGGCACCTCCTTTCTTGTGGTGGAAATGAATGATTTGATGTATTCATGAACATTTTGTGTAGTTCCCATTGAAATCAAGCTGAGCACCACTGTTTGCACAAATTCAAAAAAGTGATTAGTATAAAGCAAACTCTACTATGAATTGACAGTTTAAACAGGCACCTACATGGTCCATGTAGAGCACACTTTTAGAAAAATGGAACTCACCGGAAAGAATCCTAGAACAACATTGTACTCGCGCATCACAGCAAGAAAATGGAGATTTGTCAGTCCTTCTGAGCTGAAGTTAGTTTGGTCTTGTGGGGGGTAATGTAACCATCCTTAAACTGCTCCTTCTGATGAGGACAGAGCTTCTTCATCCTGGCATAATCGGAACTAGTCACTTCACGTACTCCATATTCTTCTTGAGAGGAGGATGATCCTATTGTGCAAAGACAAGAGGATAACTAAATGCTAACATCCCTGTTTGATCGAAAAAAGGAAAGAAAATATTTAAAACAGCACAGATGAAGCACTTCTCAAGGACAATACCACTTTTTGATGACAGTATCTAAACAATAGCACAACACCAATAGAGATGACAAAGCTCAATCATATGGATGAAATCAGTGGGCGAGTACCAACCTTTGTCAGGAGGCTTATTGTGTAGAGCATACAGATGAAGCACTTCTCCGGAACCATCTGTTGCTATCTACTGTGGTGTCCATGCTTACTATATACTCCTTGATTAGATTAATGTTTCCAACATCTTCTTGTGCAGTTCCACTAAAATATATGGTATCTTCAAAGAAGATCCCTGTTTGCACAAGTAGAGATAATTACGTATTACATTAAGAGTGGCATCAAATCAGTGGCAAAACAATTGGTCGTTCCAGCCATAGCAATAAATTAAGATGCAAAACTATATCATTACTTGTGTCATCACAGTTCCAGTGCTTCTTTACAGCACCAGGAGTTGATTTTTGTTTTTCTTCCGCTTGTTCTTCCCCTTCATCACTTGGTTCAATAACAGACAAGCTTCACCTTCAATGTTAGATTTGGCATGTCAATTAGGTTGCACAAGTATAACACCAAACAATGACATTAATTTTATGATGAAAGTGGCAAAATACAGGCCAACAGTTGTGAAATATCCTTATCTTACCTCAATGGGATATTGCGGTGCACAAACAGATTGGAAGTTTTGTCTCCATTTGTGCAGTTCACTAAAATCAAGAAACATTACCGTACAAATAGCACAACATATCAAAGCACACTGCAGAATCATGTGAAAGAAGGCTAGTACTGACCTCTCGTGATGCAGAATTCAAACAACTCACAAGAAGAAGATTTGAACCAAATTTGCCAACACGGATAGGAAGTAAAATCTCCTCTTGTGCAGATCCACTAAGATCAAGTAATCAAGCAATGTTGTCGGTGTGACATTTGGGTCGAACTGCGAAAAACACTGTTAAAACAAAAGTGTTTTGTGCAGTGCAACAAAAGGTCACAGTGGCAACGAGGTGAAGTAGATAACCCTGTTTACACAGAGGTGCAAAGGAAACAACTAGTGGTCAATAACGATGGATGACACAGAAGCCAACAAAAAGAAGCATCTACCTTATCTAAATGGGAAATAAACCAAGACAGTAGTGTCGGATGTGGGGTTCCGGCAAACCCTTGAGGTTCGAACACTGTGGTGCGCGCGAAGTCTTTCCCTCCTACCGATCTACGCCCTAGCTCACAAAGATCTCGCGGACGAACTCGACGAACTCGCAACACAGAGAGACATGAGGTTTATACTGGTTCGGGCCACCGTTGTGGTGTAATACCCTACTCCAATGTGGTGGTGGTGGATTACCTCCTGGGCTGATGATGAACAGTACAAAGGAAGAACAGCCTCCTGAGGTTGAAGTGCTCTTGTGCTTGTCGAACTTGTGCTGGTGAGGATTCGATACCTACTACTGTGGTGGCTAGACCTATTTATAGAGGCCCTGGTCCGCTTCCCAAATATCGAGCAGGAAGGGAGCCAACAATGGCGGGCGAATTTGAAGGGGGACAGCTAGTACAAGCTATCCTGACAAAAGCGGTCTTCGCCTGCGAAAAGCTCTGGTGGTGACGCCGTCTTGGGCTCCATGATGACCTCCGTCTTGCCGTCCTTCTGGTCTTGGTCTCGTTGCACCAATATAGCAACCTTTGCCTGATGGCTCGGTACTCTTCGCCTCCGCTGGCCTCCTTAGCACCAAAGAGGAAATAAGGACGCTGCGCACGCTGGCGCCCTCCTGGTGCCATTCTTCATGGCTCACATCACGAGGGCCTTGTGAGGTTTTGCCCTGCCTTGATATCTCCGCTCCTCGCAAGCCTGCCTGGTTAGGATACTCCAGAGGAGGTCTTGCGTCGTCCGCCTCGTGAAGCTTGGACCCTCGCGAGGGTCTTGGATGCCTTGTTGATGAAGATGGGCCGTACGACCTGCTGGCTTGGCCACACTGTGGGCCGCAGGCAGGCAAGTCTGGGGACCCCCATTCCCAGAACGCCGACAGTAGCCCCCGGGCCCAAGGTGCGCTCGGGCTTGGCTTCGCGGCGAAGACAATGGTAAAGTTCGGAGCACCGCGGGCCCCAAAAGCCTGCGGCCTCGGTTGACGCATGGCGATTGATTGACATGGGCATCTCCGCTTCCCCACGCTGCCTTTGAATCCGCCGAGCTGTGCGGCCCCCGCGGCCTACACAGTTATTCCCCGTTGCCTGCGCCTTGCTTCCCCAGTCCCCTTGCTTCCTCGAGACTTTGTTCCTCTTCTCCAATCTGACTTGCGCTCCGCCTGCTCCATCGCCATGGCGCCGAAACAAGCTGAAAAGGGGAAGGGGCCTCTGCCTCTGCCAGCTGCGCCTCCGCCCTTTGCGCCGGCACTCGGCCGGTCTCGGGTGCTCAACGACGAGGCCATGGACAAGGTGCACCCGATGCTTGCCTCCAGTTTCAACGAGTGGGGGGAGACGGTGGCTTGGCCTACGTCTCGCACCCGCACGGCTCAGGCGGCCACCGAAGTCCCAATCTTCATAGATGCCCTCTGGGCTGGCCTGATTCCTCCCTTCTCCGCCTTCTTCAACACGGCGCTTGAGCATTACCAGATCCATATGCTGCATCTAGATCCTCAGTTTGTGACTCTTCTCACCGTCTTCGCCTTCGTGTGCGAGGCCATGGCTGGCATAGCCCCTTCCGTGGCCCTCCTTCGCCATTTCTTCTCATTGCATCTGACCGACCCCCAACAAAGCTCAGGATGCGTGAGCTTCCACGCCGTAGCTGCGACGGCAGGCGAGGGGATCGACTTTGAGCTTCCTCCATCCTCGAGCGAATTTCGGACACGAGGGGTGTTTGTCGATGTCGGCGTGCTCAGTCCTCTGCTTCAGGCTCCGTCAGGGCCCGCTGTTCCTAAACCTGGCTGGAGCCATCAGCAGCTCATGAGCCCCGGCCTTGCCCATGTCTGGCTCAGGTTGAGGTTGCTGAAGGATCGCGGCGTGACCGTGCCAATGGTGGTGAAGGAATTCCTCAAGCGCTGGGTTGCTCTGCTTCAGCACCATTCTCGCCCAATGTGGAACTTGCTTCACAGCCAGGACCACATGAGGTTTCAGGAGTTTGGGCTCCTCCTCGGGAAGCGGCAGACAATGCTCAAGGTCCTGACGGGTGTCCCTTTGCCGGCCGAACTGCCTGGGAAGAATTGCCTGATGTATCGCTGCAAGAACAAGGATGAGTTTGCAGTGAGCTTGCCTTCCTTCGACGAGTGGGGGCCGCGGCCGATGGGCCTAGAGGGGCCTCGCGACAACCCCGTCGTTGTGGTTCCCTTCCTTGCCCCTGGTGCTGAGCTCGCCCCAAGCGACGGTGCAGGTGGGCGAGCTCCGGCTGAGGCCGGTGGCTCGAGTGCTGAGGAGCAAGTGATGAGTGGGGATCCTGGGGCATCGTCCTCAGGAGCCTGCCACCCCCCTCCTGAGGCGTCGGTCGCTGAGGAGACGCCGCATGCGACTCCCGAGGCCAAGGCTCCAGTAGCCTCGGGAGGTCGTGGTGAGACGAGGCCCGGCTGTCTGCCGCAACCGGGCACCCCTGAAGATATCCTTCCGAGCTCTTCTTCGGCCCCACTGCGCACCAGTCGTCACGTCCAGCGCTTCGGTCGTCTTTGTGTGGACTTCGAGGAGCTCCGTAAGAGGAAAGGATCCCCTGGCGGCAGCAATATCTTCGGGTCGTTGAGGCGGCGAAAGTACATCGCCATTGACGTGTAAGTATCTTATTGTCATGGCTTCCTCCCTGCAGTCTCCTTATTCTGACGTTGGTCCTCCAGGGCTCCTCCCGTCGAAGCTGTTGCGACTCCCGAGAAGCAGCCTCCTCCTTCTCCAACTTCATCATCGGCCTTGAGCGTTCCTGGCCCGCCTGCCGCCCTTGGAGAGGGGTCGGTTGGAGGAGCGCCTCTACCTTCGCGGCGTACCGAGCCCGCGACTTGGCCATCCCTCCCCCACGACCTGGTGTGGAGATTGGCGGGCGCACCTAAGACTCCTCCCTTGCTCATGGGCAGCAGCTGGTTGGCTTCAATCTTCTTTTCCTCTTCAAGCAGCGAGCCCCTATCGGCTCGGGCTCCTCGCGAGGATGAGTTGACGTCGGGTGGAGTGCCAGCCCCCAGCCCCCTGTCGGGGGGTGGTGTGCCGCTTGGCGCCCCGCCCGCAGCCCCCGAGGTGGAGGACGAGGTGGGCCGGGCGTTCGAGCTCGAGCGCGGGCGAAGCATGGTTCGTCATGAGCTCTTCTAGGAGGCAATGGGCGCGATGAGCCGACTCGGTGAAGAGCTCGCGGGTGTCGACTCGCGCCTTGAGGCTGAGGGTCTCCGGCTGGTGGAGGAGCGGCGCAAGCTGAAGGTGGCCATCAACTTCGGTCGATACCAGCACGACCTTGATAACGCGAAAGCCGAGGCATCCCTCAAGGTTGCCCACAAAGCCCGCTCGTGAGCTCTGGAAGAGGCTCACGAGGCTGACCGCCGTCGCGAGGCTGCGGAGAAGCGCGCGTGGGAGCTCTAGGCCTAGAGCGCATGTCTTGAGCAGCAGGTGGAGGCACGCAGGGCCGCTCTGGCGTCGCTGAGGGGGACGCCCGTGGAGGAAGAGGAGATCCGGAAGCGCGAGGAGGCGCTGACCCTGGAGGCCGTGGAGCGCAGCCTCGAGCGACTGGAGACGAGGGAGCGTTAAGTTGCCCAAGCGGAAGATGTCGTCGGGGCTTGCGAGGCCAGAGCCGAGGAGGAGATTGCTCACCGGGTGGCCGAGGTTCGCACAGATCTTGAGGGTAGGTATGACCTGAAGCTGAAGCTCGCGGGCGCGGAGGATGAGGGCAGGGCCGCTGCCCTTAGGCCCAGGTTGGACGAGGCCGAGAGGCGTGCGGAAGCCATGGCCGCCGCCCTGGTCATGGCGCAGGTGGACCTGGCCTCCGCCCGTGCAAGCTGCATTCCCTCCGGAGGCGGGTTGATGATGCTGAGGCCGTCGCGAGGCAGAACACGGAAGAAGTGCTACGGCGACGCACATTGGAGCGCGAGCATACCCCTATACTTCAGGATCTCCGGAACAGGGTCAATATCGCCCTGGGCCATATTTGCGACATGGAGGCGCCGGCCCCTCACTCGAATGATTATGCCAGCCACCTGACCTTCTTCACCGAGGTGGTGACGCGCCTGGAGGCTTGATCTGCCAGAGCTCGCCAGCTTGTGGAGGAAAGGGGTCGTGGCCTGCTCGAGCGCGCTTTCTCCCGCGTCTTCAGGCACCTCCTGAATGCCGACCCTAACTTTGATTTCGACGCCGCCATAGCCCCCGTACCCATGGCCGTCCGGGGCGACCTAGCGCATTGGGTTGAGGATAATGTGGACGCGTTGGTCAGGGCCTTCACATCTGAGGACGACGCGGTGGTGGTCGTCGCAGACGAAGGCGACGTGGTTGACGACGGTGACGGGGGCGTCGCCGATGGCGGCGATGATGCCGATGAAGACGATGACGACGCGAGTGACGCATCGTCGGGTGACGCAGCGAGCGACATTTCTGGCTGATCCCTTCTTCTCCTGTCATTTCACCCTGCGCACAAACTCGGGCGTGGCCCTTGAAAAAATTGTGAGAGCATTTTGAGAGGGGGAGTCCCTCATGTAAGCAAACTGCAGTTTTTTACTTTCCTATGCAATGCGAGTTCGTGTCCTCGTGAGCTCATGAATCCGGGTACGAGTTCTCTGTCGTGGTTAAACTTAGTCAGTGCCAGCTTTGAGCTGGGTCGCGACGCGTTAGAAGGGGTCCCACGAGGGGTGAGCACCAGTTGTAGTGCTAGCGCACGCTTAGCGTGTGCGTGCTTCGCGCAGTCCCGCTCGTGAGGGGAAAGCGACGGACATGAGTCCCGGACAAAACGAGATTAGAAGGCAAGAAATTTCTCAAATGAGAAAAGGCTCCCCCGTGCGCATCAACAAAAATTCAACTTCAACTGAAATCCCGATCCAGAAAGCAAAGCTACTGAGAAAGAGAGATCCAAAGCAAAAGGCCGCGTCCGGCACCTAGTCTAGTCTTTTGGTCTTCAAGTCTTCTCACCAGCGCGGAGCCAAGTGCTGCCACTAGGCGTGGGAGGGAGCCCCAGGGCCAGAGGCCGGCACCCCTGAGACTCCGGGGCGTGTATAGCCCCAACTCATTATTATGTGAGAGTGTCACGGGCGGCGAGCTTCACAGGCACTCGGCCTTCTTCACAGGTACCGGTCTTGCTTCATATCGCCAGACGAGGGCCCCGCCTTGCGCCACCCTCGACCTCCTCTGAGCTGACCGGTCACCAGGACGACACAATGGAGGAAAAGAGGACGCCAGCGGTTCCCTCGGCGACCACAGGTCCTCTGCCGGGGGAAGGGTTGGCGAGGCCTCCCCGGTAGAGGGCCAACCTCCGGGTGTCGCCAGGCGTCGCGCACCGCGGGGAGGGGCCTTGCTCCTGGCTCCCTCTCGGCGGCCCCTAGCGTGTCTCCCTTGTTGGGACGGGTACCGCCGTGCCAGGGTCATCGATCAACGCTGCAACCTGATTCATCTGCAGCCCATGGTTAGCATAAGCCTATTTCTGAGAGATTAGCGGTACCCTGTAGTTGTCGTTGCCTGCGCGATCATTGTGGTTCTCCGTTGGTTCTTGGAAGGCTTCGGCTCCTAGCGCGACCTCTCCCCAATCTTCTCCAATGAATGAGCTGAGGTCGTCCTCTGGTGCGTATCCTTGATCCATCATGCGGGGCATGTAGGCTTCCGGGGCCGTCACCCCGAACACCTCGCCATGGTGCACCACGCTCCATGTTGCTTGGCCCGGGGTGGCGTCTTGAGGATTGTAGCATGGCATCCTGCTGGGACCATGAAGGGCGACACTTGCGGTCGCGCTTGTCACGGGCGGCATGGGGGAGTCGGAGCCCCCTGCGCCACTGGCCGTGTTGATGTTGACGAAGCCCCTGGGCGTAGTCGATGGCACACGGATGTGGTGAGGTTCACCGCGCGGCCCTGGGGTGGCCTGGGGAGGAAGTCGATAGTAGAAGGGTGGCGCTCTTGACGCCGCTGCATCCAGCAGCTCGGCAACACGCTCGAGCAGCGTATCCCGGCCGCTCTCCGTCAGCCTGCATCGCAGCAGCTCCCTTGCCACCGTGAGTGCCACCCGCATGTTTGCTTGCTCCCGCCGCGAGTACGGCGCCATTGCTGCAGCATGACTCACCGCTCTGGCCACGGCTCGTACTTGCCGCGGGGTTAGGGTGGATGACGCCTGGACGCGCTTTCCGTGCCCAGCGGAGTTTGGCAGCGCTCGCGTCGCCTGTAGTGCGGGGTCGAGATCTTCATGGGCAGGCGGCGCTGCCCGGGCTGGCCAGGCTGCCCAGCGGTCGGAGCCGGCCCTTGAGTCGCCGAACAACGTGGCTGCGGAGCGTCGACGAGCTGGTTGATGGAGAAGAAGCTCCGGCGCACCCCTACCTGGCGCGCCAAATGTCGGATGCGGGGTTCCGGCAAACTCTTGAGGTTCGAACACTGGGTTGCGCACGAAGTCTTTCCCACCTACCGATCTACGCCCTAGCTCGCAATGATCTCGCAGACGAACTCGACGAACTTGCAACACAGAGAGACACGAGGTTTATACTGGTTCGGGCCACCGTTGTGGTGTAATACCCTTTTCCAGTGTTGTGGTGGTGGATTGCCTCTTGGGCTGATGATGAACAGTACAAAGGAAGAACAACCTCCTGAGGTTGAGGTGCTCTTGTGCTTGTCGAACTTGTGCGGGTGAGGATTTGATCCCTACTACTGTGGTGGCTAGACCTATTAATAGAGGCCCTGGTCCTCTTCCCAAATATCGAGCGGGAAGGGAGCCAACAATGGCGGGTGAATTTGAAGGGGGGCAACTAGTACAAGCTATCCTGACAAAAGCGGTCTTGGCCTACGAAATGCTCTGGTGGTGACACCGTCTTGGGCTCCACGATGACCTCCGTCTTGCCGTCCTTCTGGTCTTGGTCTTGTTGCCCCAATATAGCAACCTTTGCCTGATGCCTCGGTACTCTTCGCCTGCGCTGGCCTCCTTAACCCCAAAGAGGAAATAAGGACACTACGCACCGGCGCCCGCCTGGTGCCGTTCGTCATGGCTCACGTCACGAGGGCCTCGTGAGGTTTTGCCCTGCCTTGATATCTCCGCTCCTCGCGAGCCTGCCTGGTTAGGCTACTCCAGAGGAGGTCTTGCATCGTCCGCCTCGCGAAGCTTGGACCCTCGCGAGGGTCTTGGATGCCTTGTTGATGAAGATGGGTCGTACGGCCTGCTGGCTTGGCCATGCCGTGGGTCGCAGGCAGGCAAGTCTGGGGACCCCCATTCCCAGAACGCCGACAAGTAGAAATTTCTCAAACGGTGGCATTGATTAATATTAACAGAGAGATTATATTAACAATAAAATTCGTTAAACATGTAATATGCTTTTAACTGTGGCATTGCATCAATTTTCCAGCGGCATTATTAGAGGGTGCTTGTTTACAGGGACATTTTGGTGGAGGGACTAAAAAAACTCCATGTCAGTCCCATCAAAACCAAACAGGAGGGACTTTTAGGGGCTAATAGTGGGCATTTGGGACTAAAGAAAGAAGACCCCAAGGGAGAGTCTTTTTGGGACTTTTTCCAACAGTTGCCCTTGCCACGCATCGCACCTTATCTCTATTAGTTCATTACTAGGGGTAATGTCGGGTGGTTGGTGCGACATATGCCAAGGGATGGCTTATCATTGTGGGAGCCAATAAAACGTCGCCGGTGCCTGGAAACGGGATGAGGCGAAGACATGCACGCCGGCGAATCTTACCCAGGTTCGGGGCTCTCCGAGGAGATAACACCCCTAGTCCTGCTCTGCGGGGTCTCCGCATGATCACTAGATCGATAAGGGGTTGCTACAATCGCTCCTAGAGCTGTTGGGATCAAGGGAGAAGAAGAACCAGGCTAGCCCGTGCGTCTCTCTATCTATGGTGTGTATGTGTGTGCTATGCTTGGAAGCCAAACATGCAGAGGTGCGAACCCTTTGCATGGGTGCTCCGGGGGGTTTATATAGGCCTACCCCCCGGGGGTACAATGGTAATCCGACTGGGATCTGGTCCCAGCCGTCAGTGTCTACGCTCGCCGGCTTCTCCGTCGGCTGCTGGGTCCCGCTGGCTGGTGGGTCCTGCTGGCTGCCGGCTACCTGGTCGACAGGCCGGCCCCACCGCCTAGGGTCTTGTCGGCGGCTGCTTACTGTAGCCGCGCCTCTGATGATGAGGGCTTTGTCGAGGTGAGCATGGCTACAGTGGGCCGCCTCGGGGGCTATCACTATAGCCTCACCCCGTCTTGTCTCCTTAATGGGGCTCCTGCTTCGAGGAAGGGAGTGGCCGGCTTCTGGAGGCCGGCTATACTCTTGGCCGACTAGGAAGAGCCGGGCCGCCTTCACGCCTCTCTCTGACTGAAGGGGCCCGCAGTCCTTGGGCCGTACAGGAGTGGGTCGTGGATGACGTCGTAGCTGGCGTGGCTATAGTGCCGGGCCGCACGGGAGACATCCCCCCGTACGGCCTCCTGTAGCCATGCCCGCCTCGAGCTTAGGGGGTCGTGGGCCGCACTGTGGCCATGCCCCGTCAAGTCGTCGTTATGTAGGAGTGGTTGTGATCTTGGCCGGCTTCTAGGAGTCGGCATCCTTCTTGGCCGGCTTCTCGGAGTCGGTGAGGCTGGGTCGCCTTCCGGGAGTCGGCTTTAGTGGTAGCCGGCCGGGGAAGGCGGCCCAAAGGCTTGGAGTGCTTGAAGGCCCAAAGGCCTGATAATTTTTCTGAAGAGCCAGGGGTAGTCGATTAGGCTACCCGTGGTCATTTACCCCGACAGTAGTCCCCAAAGCTGATTGGGCTTTGAGGTGAAATGGGGTTCGAGAAGCTCGATCGGCTTCCTATCGTGACAAGCCGGTAGCTGGGAGCCGGCCTTGGTGCAGGCGCGCCGCCTTTAGTCGAATTCTTCTGGAGTCGGGGGGTGGGAACCCGCAGGCTCGTGCACCGGGCCGCGGGCCGGCCTCGGGCCGTGGCGTGCCACGTGGCCGGAAAGCCTGCCAGCCCACGCGCGTGACGGGACGTCGCCGCGGGGAGGGGGCCCACCACGTCCTCGCCCCGGCCCAGGCGTGGATCCTTTGTATCCTGAAACCGCCCGCACGTTCCGTGCGGCAGTTTCGGCTCGCACTTATGCGTAATAAATGCGAGACGTGGGGAGAGTGGGCGCAGTTAATCCCACGTCTCCCCCCCCCCCCCGCGTCCGGCCTCTTCGGCCGCGTGAGGCTATAAGTAGGGGGAGGTGGAGGGCGGCAGACCCTCGCACGCTCCTCCTACTCCCTTCGTCTTCTCGCCTTGCTCGTTCTTGCGACAGCGCCTCGCCGCCGCGCTCTTCCTTCGCACGCTCCTCCGCCGCCGTGCTAGCTTTCGCTATGCCTCCCCACGTAGAGCAGCTCGGCGGGGATTGGGATGGCTCCATCATTCACAACGACCACATTGACTTCCTCCGCGACACCCGGCGTCTGCCCAGCGCGGACAAAGTGGAGGTCCGCCTCGCGCCGGAGAAGGAGGTCAGGCCGGCGCCGCGGGAGGGCGAGCGGGTGGTCTATCGCTCGCACTTCCTGCGCGGCTTCGGCCTGCCAGTGAGCGCCTTCTTCCGCTCCTGGTTGGACTTCTATCAACTCCAACCGCACCACCTCACCCCCAACGCGGTGGTGCTGCTGTCGGCCTTCGTCACCCTATGCGAGGGCTATCTTGGCGTCCTCCCCACCCTCGAGCCCTGGGGGGAGTTCTTCCAGTCAAATCTGGGCACGCGCGTGAGGGGCGTGCCGGCTCAGACCAGCGCCTTCATCGCGTCGCGGAGATCAGGCGCCGACAACCCCTTCCCCATCATCACGCTGATCCAATTGGTGAAGAAGTGGCAGAAGTCATACTTCTACGTGCGGAGCATCGCTCCCAGAGGTGACTACCTCAACCTGCCGGCTTACATAGCCGGCCCGCCGGCGGGGAGGCTGCCCCAGTGGTCCTTTCGGGCGGTGACGCTGTCGCAGGGAGGAAACGCCGCCATCGCCCCCCTGCGGGTGATGGTCCAGTCGGAGGGCCTGACGGGGCCCGACCTCCTGGCCGCGTTCGTCACGCGCCGGGTCCTTCCGCTCTAGAGCCGGCCTCATCTGATCTGTCAGATGAGCGGCCAGCTCGATCCGAGCCGGATGTGTACCAAGGAGATGCCGCGGCCTGACGCCGCCGACATGGTGAACTACCTCGCCAATTTCCAGCTTTCCGATGACTGGCAATTCGGCAAGGAGCCATACAGCCGCGCCAATCCTCCGCCTACGGTACGCTCCCCTTCTCTTTTTCTCTTTCTCTCTCTCTCTCAGCTTGTCGCTGAGTTCCTCTGGGCCGACTCTAATTCAGTCGGCTCGCTCTTTTTGACAGAATCCTCTGCTTCGGCCGGCCGGCGGAGCGGACGTGGAGCGCCGCTTCGTCCCCGACCGGACCGAGCACGACCAGGAGGACCCCGACCTGGGGGCGGTCCATATGGAGGATGCCGCCGAGCCGGCTGGCAGCCAAGCCGGCGGCGAAGCAGGCGGCTCCGGGTTCACCGCTACCTTCGAGGACTGGCCGGACGAGGACGAAGCCGAAGCCGTCCCGCATCGCCAGCCGGCGTCTGGACGCGGCGCGGGCTCCTCCGGCGCGCAGCCTGCTCGGGGTAGAGGCCAGAAACGTCGTGCCACCCAAGGCATGTTCGACAGCCGGACGAAGAAGCCCAGGGGTGGGGCGGCAGCCACCAGGCGGGAAGAGGCGGCCGCGAAGGCGGCTCGTTTCCGCAAAGTGGTGAAGCAGCCGCAGACTGTGTCGGCGTAAGTTCTCTCTCTCTTCGTACTGTCCTTCTTTCTTTCCTTTGATGGTTCTTGAGTCTTCGTCTTCTTTTTCAATGGTCAGGGCTCCGCTATCACTTGAGCGGGCGGACGCCGGCTCCGTCATCGAGTCGCCAGGGGGCTCTGGGATCACTACCCGCCGCGTAGATCCCCGCGCCGCCCTCCTGGAGGCGACGGAAAGGAACGCGCGGGAGGCGCGGGAGGAGCAGGAAGCGCGGGAGGCGGAGGCACGGAGGGCAGCCGCCGCCCAGGCAGCTCGGGAGGAGGAAGCGGCGAAGGCGCTCGCCGAGGCCGCAGCCAAGGCCCAGGCAGAGGCCGAGGCCGAAGTGGCGGAAGGGGAGGCCTTGATGGTCACCCCCCTGCGCACCATGGCGCCCGGGGACGTGGATCCCTCGCCAGGGGGAGCTAGCGGTTCCCAGCCGGGGCTGGGAGGAAGCGGCGACGACGTCGTCATCTTGGGGGAGGCGCCGGGGCCGACTCCTCCGACTAGGACGACCCAAGGCCGCCAGCCTGAGCCTGCGCCCGCACAGTCGGCGGGGGGCGAGCCGGCCGCGGGGGCTGAGGTGGCGGTCCGGGTTCCGCCAAGCCGGCGTGCGGGGAAGGCCGCGGCTGAACCGCAGAAGGCTGCGTCGGAGCCACAGCCGGCCGTGGGCTCCAGCTCGTCGGCCCGAGACGCGGAGGCGGCCAGCGCTACCTCGGGGTGGACGCCGGGCGGAGGGTCGGCCATGGTGAACGTCGCTGCGCAAGACGTCCGGACCCGGCTGCAGAGCCAAGCCGCGGTGCTAAGGCAGTTCACCGACGAATTCCTCGCCACGCGGGCAGCCATCCGGGTTAGTATTCTCATCTTGTTCTTTTTTGAACTTGATTTCTCTCGTGGGGGCGCGTCAGCGCACCCACTCGGTGTAGTCCCCGAGTTCCGAGTCGGCTGCTGAGCAGGCGGCTTGGAACTTCTTGGAGATTTTGTTTTTGCTGCTTCTGTTCTTACGTCGATCTTCTGTCCGTCTTGCAGGACTACCACAATCTCCGAGCGGCCTCCTTCAACTCCCAGGCTCGGGAGCTGACTCAGAAGACCGCCGATCTCACGGAAAGCCGAGGTATGCGACTTGATCTTTTTCTCATGTGGGGGCGCGTCAGCGCACCCACTGGGTGTAGTCCCCGAGATTCGGGCCGACTGCTGAGCAGTCGGCTCGGATCTTCCTTGATCATTCCTTATTGTTCTTCTTTTTCTTCTATCTCTGCAGCGGCCAACGCCAGTCTGAGGGCGCAGCTGGGGGAGTCCCAGACTGCTCTTCGTGCCAAGGATGCGGAGCTCGCCGCCTTGGTGCAGGAGCGCGACCGCCTGGTCAAGAAGCTGGCCGACCAGGAGGACGGCCACAAGGCTGCGCTGAAAGCTGCGCAGGATCGCGAGGCTGCCCTTCAGGCCGAGTTTGAGACGGAGGCGGCCGGCTGGGCAGAGGTCAAGCAGACTCTGGTCTCTGGCTATGGCCAGATTGAGGACCTGGTTGACGGTAAGTCATCTACCACTTCATCCTTTCTTGCCATCCGCCATTCGACTTGTTTTTCTGATTTTGGTGTTTTTCTTTCCTTTCTTCTTCGCACAGAGTACTTCCCCGGCTATTCCACTGCCGCCAACCAGGCCGTCGAAGCCCGTCGCCAGGCGAAGAGGCAAGCCGGCTTCGAGATCTCGCCAACCGCCGGCCGTTCGCTGGAGGAGCAGCTCCTGGCGATCCAGGCTTGCATCCAGCCGGCTCACAGGCTGCTCCGCCGGCTTCAGCGTGCCAGGTCGGCGGTCTTGGCCGCCCTCTGGCCCGGCCAAGTGGTCCCACGCACTCCCAGTCGGACCGCCGACTGGCTGGAGGTGGCCGTCGGCCGCTTCGAGGCTTGGAAGGCGTCAGCGGCTCGCTCCGGCGCCAGGCGGGCGCTGGAGTTCGTCAAGGCCTGGTATCCCGGCTTGAACCTGGACCAGGTGTCGACCTGGCGGCAGCAAGCCGACACGGAGCTGGAGCTGGCGCGGCCGGCCATCATTCGGCGAGCTTCGGCGATCGCCGACTACACCGACACCAACGTCTTCGCCCCCGAGGTGGACGACAATGGAGTCACCCAGCCGGAAGATTGGTTCGGGCTGGACCCGGCGCATGGCGAGGACTCGGCGGAGGAGATCGACTCCAGCGACGAGGGCGAGGAGGAGGAGGAGGAGGAGGAGGGTGAAGACGCCGAGCCGGCTGGTGGAGAAGCCGGCCAGCCTGACCGCGCCTCCAGCACTATGTCGCGTGCGAGTGCGTCTCCTGCCGCGGGAGGTGGTCAAGCCGGGACCAACTAGGCGGGCACTCCTTCAGCCGGCGAGCTGCCTTCACCGACCAGCTCGGCCTCCAAGTCGCGCCTTAGTCTTCTTTCTTTTGTTTTCCTGTCTTGTTGCTTTTGAACAATGTTTGGTTAAGTCTGCACAATTCCACGCACTGGGTGTATTGAAACTCAAGTCTGTTGCCAGCCTTTAGGCGGCTTTATGTATATAAGTTATGCAATCGGTTTTTCCTTGTACTTTCGCTTTTTGTCCTTCTGCTTTTTTCCTTTGCCACCCTCCCTTGGTTGCCGCCTCCCTAGTCAAACAGTTGCTCTGCAATCTGTAGCCGGGGAGTGCCTGGCCGATTGGGGAGGGGGAAGTACTTTTAGCTCTGCTGGACTTAAGCTAAGATTTTTAGGAAGCCGGCCAGCCGGCTGCTGTGACAGCCGGCAGGTATATATGGAAGCTGTCTTTTTGCTATATAGGTTAGTTGTTCCTTAGCCGTTTTTCGTGTGGGCGTCCTTTCTGTCTTCTCTTTTGCTAGTCGGACAGTCAGTTCTTTGAGCTGCGACTTTCAACAAGAGAGGACTTGGGAGCCGGCGCACTACTTTGCTGACTTCGGGAAGAACTTAGAATATAGCTCAAGGCGGCCAGTCCCCGGGCCGACTAGTCGGACCCGGTGCCGGACAAGAATTCAAAAATGTAATAATACATTCATGGATATGACACTCGTCATTCATAGATAAATAAAAGGCAGTCCCCGAGTACTGTTCGGGAGGCCTGTTGGTTTGTAACTTAATACAAAAAGGGGTAGCGTGATACATAATGCTTTTCAGCTGTAAAATCGTCTTAGGAGATTTGCGTTCCATGGTCGCTCCGACTCCTTGCCGGAGTCGTCTCTCTTGCGTGCTTTTGGCTTTTGCGCGTCGATCAAGTAGTAGGAGTCGTTGCCGAGTGCCTTGCTGACGACGAAGGGGCCTTCCCAAGGGGCCGAGAGCTTGTGCTGGCCGGCTGTTCGCTGGATCAGCCGGAGCACAAGGTCGCCCTCTTGGAAGGATCTTGGCTTGACCTTGCCGTTGTAGTAGCGGCGCAGGCCTTGCTGGTAGATGGCGGACCGGCTGAGGGCCAACAGCCGGCCTTCTTCCAGTAGGTCGACGCCGTCTTCTCTTGCTTCTTTGGCTTCCTCCTCCATGTACATGGTGATCCGAGGCGAGTCGAACTCGATGTCTGTTGGGATGCCAGCCTCGGCACCGTACACAAGGAAGAATGGAGTGAAGCCGGTTGACTTGTTGGGAGTAGTTCGCAGACTCCAGAGGACAGCCGGCAGCTCTTCGAGCCAGCAGCCGGCCGATCGCTCCAGTGGTACAACCAATCGGGGACTACTGTCGGGGTAGTCGGTGCCTGCGTCGGACGCAGGCTCGTCGGAGATGCGAGTCTCGCCGAGCAGATCGGCGAGGCGGCTCGCTGCGCAGACGTCGTTGACACCTTGCAGCGCGTCGGGGCAAACGCCATCGGGCGCAGCAGGCTGGCTGCGCTCGCGGGGAAAGAAGAGGGTTCCCGTCCAGAACAGGTCTCCGGACGACGGTGCACCTGGCCCCACGGTGGGCGCCAAATGTCGGGTGGTTGGTGCGACATATGCCAAGGGATGGCTTATCATTGTGGGGGCCAATAAAACGTCGCCGGTGCCTGGAAACGGGATGAGGCGAAGACATGCACGCCGGTGAATCTTACCCAGGTTCGGGGCTCTCCGAGGAGATAACACCCCTAGTCCTGCTCTGCGGGGTCTCCGCATGATCACTAGATCGATAAGGGGTTGCTACAATCGCTCCTAGAGCTGTTGGGATCAAGGGAGAAGAAGAACCGGGCTAGCCCTTGCTTCTCTCTATCTATGGTGTGTATGTGTGTGCTATGCTTGGAAGCCAAACATGCAGAGGTGCGAACCCTTTGCATGGGTGCTCCGGGGGGTTTATATAGGCCTACCCCCCGGGGGTACAATGGTAATCCGACTGGGATCTGGTCCCAGCCGTCAGTGTCTACGCTCGCCGGCTTCTCCGTCGGCTGCTGGGTCCCGCTGGCTGGTGGGTCCCGCTGGCTACCGGCTACCTGGTCGACAGGCCGGCCCCACCGCCTAGGGTCTTGTCGGCGGCTGCTTACTGTAGCCGCGCCTCTGATGATGAGGGCTTTGTCGAGGTGAGCATGGCTACAGTGGGCCGCCTCGGGGGCTATCACTGTAGCCTCACCCCGTCTTGTCTCCTTAATGGGGCTCCTGCTTCGAGGAAGGGAGTGGCCGGCTTCTGGAGGCCGGCTATACTCTTGGCCGACTAGGAAGAGCCGGGCCGCCTTCACGCCTCTCTCTGACTGAAGGGGCCCGCAGTCCTTCGGCCGTACAGGAGTGGGTCGTGGATGACGTCGTAGCTGGCGTGGCTACAGTGCCGGGCCGCACGGGAGACATCCCCCCCGTACGGCCTCCTGTAGCCATGCCCGCCTCGGGCTTAGGGGGTCGTGGGCCGCACTGTGGCCATGCCCCGTCAAGTCGTCGTTATGTAAGAGTGGTTGTGATCTTGGCCGGCTTCTAGGAGTCGGCATCCTTCTTGGCCGGCTTCTCGGAGTCGGTGAGGCTGGGTCGCCTTCCGGGAGTCGGCTTTAGTGGTAGCCGGCCGGGGAAGGCGGCCCAAAGGCTTGGAGTGCTTGAAGGCCCAAAGGCCTGATAATTTTTCTGAAGAGCCAGGGGTAGTCGATTAGGCTACCCGTGGTCATTTACCCCGACAGGTAACATGGTCTTTTAGCATGTCATTTAATAACCTCTAGTCCATGTTTAGTCCCTGCAACCAAGCAGGTAGGGACTAGGGAGTTTTTA